>NC_053120.1:5833113-6176863 GCF_010015445.1 Perca fluviatilis
GTGTGTGTTGGTGTGTGTTTACTGAGTTGGAGGAGAGGATGAGTCTGAGTGTGTGTGTGTGTTTGTGTGTGTGTGTGTGTGTTTACTGAGTTGGAGGAGAGGATGAGTCTAAGTGTGTGTGTGTGTGTGTGTGTGTGTGTGTGTGTATGTGTGTGTGTGTGTGTGTGTGTGTTTACTGAGTTGGAGGAGAGGATGAGTCTGAGTGTGTGTGTGTGTGTCTGTGTGTGTGTTTACTGAGTTGGAGGAGAGGATGAGTCTAAGTGTGTGTGTGTGTGTGTGTGTGTATGTGTGTGTGTGTGTGTGTGTGTGTGTGTGTGTGTGTGTGTGTGTGTGTGTTTACTGAGTTGGAGGAGAGGATGAGTCTGAGTGTGTGTGTGTGTGTGTGTGTTTTTATTCAGTTGGAGGAGAGGATTAGTCTGAGTGTGTGTGTGTGTGTGTGTGTGTGTGTGTATGTGTGTGTTTACTGAGTTGGAGGAGAGGATGAGTCTGAGTGTGTGTGTGTGTGTGTGTGTGTGTGTGAGATTGTGTGTGTGTTTACTGAGTTGGAGGAGAGTGAGTGAGTGTGTCTGCTGGGTCCAGTTAACCTTATCAGGTAATGAAAGCAGCTGTTTATATCAATTTAGCAGACTGGTTGACTGACTGAGAAGCTGCTCTGAGAGGGTTTTGTATTATCTACATAAACAGCTATTTTGTATATATTAGTTTCTGTTTCTGTATTTATTGTTCATTCTTATTAATGTTAAAATTGTTTGTGCATGTATGTATGCACCATTCACCAAGGCAAATTCCACGTAGGGTAACTACTGTGGCAATAGACTCCTTTCTGATGTCTCAGACATTCTAATATTCAGAACGTTATAATAATAAATCACTAGTGTATTTTGCCTTTTAATATTGTGTATGTTCTGTTGTTGTGCGATGACTTTGGTCATTCGAGGGTCGGAGACAAAGATATTTAATGATGGATTGTAACCAATATTTCAGGTGGTTGGACTTTCAGTTTTACCTCCAAATCAAGTGGTTTAGATAATCTGGATAAACTGTTTGGGACTGCTCGAATGTTTGACATCGCATTCCCAGACCTTCCTCCACAGCGCTGCAGAGGAGGGTCTGGCTAGTCTACACAGCATTCCAGGATGGGAGAAAAACGTGCTCTGGTTTATTATTTCTTTAAACCAATCACAATCGTCTTGGGCGGCGCCAAGCGCCGGACGGAGCCACGGTGCCTCTGCAAAAATAGCCTCGGGAAGGAACTTGTTTTGGTGGAAACGAAAACAGTAACGCACAAACATCCCACCACACACACTCCTAAATATCAATCATAGAAAATAAGGAAATGATGAGTAAAGTAGGCTTTGCTAGCTCCCTCTTGAGGCTGCAAGGTACTGAAGATCTCGTGGGACACCATAATGTAAAAACTGGAATCGTTAGGATTCATCCACAGAAAATTGTACGTATGCATTGCGCTGAAAATTCAAGCTGTTCTCCTGAACCATTCGTACATATAGCTATGAAAAGTATTTTTTTGCTGTATGGACCACGAAGTTGTCCAGTATGTAATAAGTATGAACCTGAAAATCCTATATACTAGATTTCTAGATCTTTAAAAAAAAAAAAATACATGAACCTGACCATTCAATCCTCCATAGTACCCTAAGTTATAAATTATATAAACGTCGCAAGCATGAATTTTAATGCTTTTCTTTCTACATAGACTGTGCGTACAGTCGAAGTGTGGCAGCACAGACAAACATGCAAGTCTCTGTGGACAGTGTGTGCTCTCACTATATGTGTATCTTTAAAAAGGAAGTCCATGTGTAAATGTAGGTTTATGAAGCTAAATATCTGCGGGCGAGCTTCTCCAGCTCAGCTCTCCTCTCTCAGCGGGGGGTCCGTCTTTTCTTCCACCGTCACTTTAACGACACAAACAGCCCTGAAAGCTGAATTTTTAAAACCAATAAGGTTTCATAAACACTTCGAAAGATGGGAATGTTATAATATAATAATATAAACAGCCAATGTCCTCCTGTTCCATCACCAAGGGCTTAGCGGACATGGGGTACGCGGGGCACTTTCCCAGCTGTGCCCTCTGTCCCCTACACTGACTATAGGCAATAATAAAAAATTATAAAAAAATATTTACAAAAGAATATAGGGAGGGAAACTCATTACAATATGCAATAATTAAGATAAGTGTTTATCAGGGGTCTCCAACCTTTCTTCATCTGAGGGCTACTTTAAAATGACGAATGTGGCCAAGAGCTACTTGAATCACATCGCTTACATTATTTACATTTATTTACATAACACACATAAGCTGAATGAAGCTACTGTTTGCTGAAATTGCAATACTCAAAGCTTATGAAAAATCTCAACTTCACGTCACTATTTTACACTTCTTTTAGCCCACATAGTTCGCTACATCGCTGAAAATGTTTTCATCAGGGTCCAAGAAAAAATTACCACATTACGGACCACAAAGTTAGCTACCTCACTTTTAATATCGTGGTCATTTTGTGTCTCAGTTTATCAACCTATTGGGGAGCAACTGGAAACCTGCTTGCAAGCTATTTGTTGGAGACCCGTGGTGTATGTAATGGAATAGTGGCAGCGAGAGGCCACCAAATTTGGGCTATTACGGCCAAAACCTTCTGCAGTGAGGCATGCCCCCGGACCCCCCCTACACCACCTTTGTTTTTGGAGAGACAAATGGGAGAGGATCTTTTCTGTCCCCCTTACTTCTGAAATTATGGTTACGCCCCTGTTCCATCAACATCCAGTTTGGCAAAAAAGCCAGGCTCGTTTGGACCTTGGCGCATTGCTGTTATGATGGCGGATTTGCTGAGCAGGAAGGAGAGAGTTTCAAGAGAAGCGAAAGCGCGCTAGCAGATCATATCATAATACTATTTCACATTGTAACATTTTTTATTTTTAATCTTTTGCATGTTTGTGTGCTGCTGCGTGTCCCTGTGTCTGCGCCTAGGCTCGTGCTGTTCACAAGTCTAGGCGCATTTTACTAATTTGCTGTTAAAACAACAATGAAAGACCAGACTTTAGACCAGGTTTTTGTTGGTCAATGGCATGATCACTTCCCGCTGCCTCAACATAGCAATACGCCCAGAATGCACCTGAACACACCTCCCTGTAAGACCAGCACGCCCATGGGCGCACAAGATGGGGGCAGGTGCATTTGCTATTTAAACGACGTGGGCGCTGGATGGTCTTAAACTAGCAAAGACACTTACGTCGGGCTTTGCGCTGCTCTGCACCGGGTGCAAGACAGGGCCCTTTGTTTAACGTCCCTCTGGCTTTCAGTATGATTTGATTACAGAACACTGCTTAGCTACAATGCAGAGTTTCCTATTAAATTGGGGGGTGGTGAAATTAAATGAAATTCTGCTTCAGCGTACAGGAGGACCGGCATCAGCCGGCATAGCAGAGTTTATAATATGTATTTGGCCTTTAATGAGGGAAACCTCGTATGAAAACAGATTGTATATGTCTCATTATCATTATTACTTCCGCTGTACGCACGAGTCCAGTCTGTAATTAACATATTAGGTGCTGGAATACAGTTATTGTGCCAGGGGACACCGATACGCCGAGAGAAAAAAGGAAGATAAAATATGCAATGGTCAATTTATCTGCTGCTAATTTATATTTGACTGTCTTTATTTCTTTAGATTAATACTTGTCTCTTTTAGTTCATTCTATTGTTCCGATGCATCTCCCCGTACTGCTCCAAAACGGCTCTTCTTATTGAAAGAAAAAAAAAAATAATTGGAAAACAATATGAACTTGCATTATATAAAGATGATTTGAAACCAGGAGGAAATGTGGTTTACGTGGGGAGGGAGGAGAGGAAGAAGACGGGAAGATGTGAGATGAGGAGGCAGATATGATGAAGTAGATAGAAGGAGGAGTTTACAGAGGAAGAGCGGAACAAAGGAAGAAGAAAGAGGATAAGCACAAAAGTAGAAAGAAGAGGATTAAAAAAGGACAAACAAGAGCAAGAGGAGGGTAAAGGACAGGGCAG
Source organism: Perca fluviatilis (assembly GCF_010015445.1). Lineage (NCBI taxonomy): Eukaryota > Metazoa > Chordata > Actinopteri > Perciformes > Percidae > Perca > Perca fluviatilis. The sequence goes on from NC_053120.1 coordinate 5,837,150, forward strand.
AAGGTAAAGTTATTTATACGTGGACAAGTAACAGGCCTGAAGTGATAAAACACACACACACACACACACGCACACACACGCACACACACACACACACACGTCACCTTCCTTGACATCAAACCCCCAGGGAATAGCGCACGCTTGCAGACGCGTTGGCGATTAATGTGTGTGTCCATGGCCAGTGCTGTGCCTTATTTACATACATATTACATATATACATAGAAACACACACACACACACACACACATTCATACACACACATATGTAATGCAGGCAGCATACACACCATTTCAGGAGGTATTTCCAGCCAACGCTTAACTTAAGTTTGACATTTATGCTCCATCCTTTGTCTAAACATGCAGGGCGTGTGTGTGTGTGTGTGTGTGTGTGTGTGTGTGTGTGTGTCAGACAGGTGTCCCTGCCTGAGGTACACCAATAATAACTCAGACTTCATTGCTTATCTGTTTCGAAATGCTCCGAATGCAAATACACAAACACACGACACATGCTGACAGACTGATAAGCTCTCAGTCCACAGTGCCGCCCGTCCAAAATAAAAAATAAACGAACGTCAACACTACGCACGTTGATTTGTTCTACTTTATATTTTTTATATTTTTCTTTATTTGATCAGGGACAATGCACAAAAAAACATTAGTCTATAAAAGAAGAGATGTCATGTGCCAGGTTATAGCAGAAAATGCTAATTTCCACCCGCAGTCCCTGGACAGGTTGATGTTATACTTACACAAATTCATAATACTGAGTGCATCACATTACACGTCGGAATGAAATGAAGATTCAGGTCACTATTGTCTCGAGGCTGAATGCTAATGATGAAACCTCTTTAGGTAACAATCAGGGAGGCTAAAGGGACAAACCCCAGGACGCCAACATGCCATTGTTCAATCTATAGCAAACAAACACTTTAGCAAGCTAACGTGCTAATGAAGCATGTCAAAACTGTGTTTCAGTTAGGGCTGTCAAAATCAACGCAAAGTTAACACAAATTGCTAGTAATGCCACTGTTTGTTTTTGACGTGCAATTAACACGCGCGCGTTTTGGTGATTTGGGCCTTGCACCGCTCCGTAGTTTGTCAAATCAGGAAGCGATGCAGAAATAACCAAGGGGGTAAGTCTCTTTTCACAACGCGTACCTCCCATGGCGCCATTTTGATGCTAACAAGCACCCGCCGTTAGCATTCCATTGACTGCCATTCATTTTGACGCCACTTTGACAGCAAATAACTTTACATCTGAAGCGTTTAAAGACTCTATTTGTCCATTGTTTATTTCTAAAGAAACATGAAAATGTATAAAAGGCTCCATTACCTTGTACCTCACGTTATGGCTCAGTAGCAGATGTTTTTGTAAAAATAGGCTAACGATTGTGTCATAACCACGAGACTTACTGTCACACAGTAGAGGAATTACCGTACAGTACAGGAGAAGCTCACAGACAGTTTCGACTCACATTAGCTGTTTAGGTTTAATTACTAATGTTAACTAGCACGTTAGTGATCAATAATTAGCCTGTGCCCATGTTATCTCCTTACATATACCTACGCTCTCCGTCTCTGTAAGATTGGGAATGATTGAGATTTCTCTCGGCACAGCTACCAGAAGACTTCACACTTTCAGACAGGTTGCTCACGTCATATCTAAGTTGTCTCTCTCAGTTGGAGGCTGCTCAGTAATGCTCAGTGCTCACCGGAAAAATGCTTCTAACATCCTTCACTGGTCTCCGTCCAGAGACACGGGCTCTGTTGGTCCATTTCTTTTACGGTCTATGGCAGTAACGTTGTGGATGGCTAACAGAAACAAAGCTCCTTGAGAAGAAATGGATAAAGAAAAGGGTCTGAGGTTGAATGACACGTTCAGTTTCAAAGGGCTGGGCGATATCGAGAAAATCAAATATCACAATATTTTTGTCCCAATACCTCGATATCGTTATTGTAGGGTTGACATTTGGTGCTTTAACAAAAATATTCACACAAAGAGATTTGTGATAAATAATCATCGATAATGTGTATTTAATGAATCAGAGGCTAACGACAAATAATAGAACATAATAGAACATCCAGGTAAGGACATCACTTTCCTGTAATGCAGCCTTTAAAAACAGAGAAAAAAAACACCTTACCATGTTACGATATCCAAAATCTAAGATGATATCTAGTCTCCTATCACGATATCGATATAATATCGATATATTGCCCAGCCCTACTCTCAACAAGATTAAAGTCATTTTCATGAACCGTCGATGTGAACGGAGTTACCGCGGGTGTACGTCCAGTCTCAAATACCACTTGAGCGTTAAAATCTCCAAAAATATCCCTTTACATTACTTTACATGTACATTAAGGAGATTTAAATTGTGCGACAAATAGCGGGTTAACCATGGACAATCATGCAATTAATCATGCATTTTCACTACTAATTTTAAAGTTTTAGCAAGGAGACTAAACAAAGACCCCATTATTGTCTTAATGCCTAATCATGCAATCTGTATCGGCTTATCATACCTGGATAAGGACGTTGAAGCACGACGTTAAAGTTATCGCGATAACGATATAACTTGCAATAAACAGATATTAAAATGTACCCAGTTCTGTCTTCGTTTACTTCTAAAATACTTAATGAATTGAAAAAAAAATGAAATTGTATTTCATATTTTTTTTCATTGTATTGAATTATTATTTCCAACATTATTTTATTGAACAAATTGAACATTGAACTGAACACAGAGGGTATTTAAAAAGAATGAATGCGGTTTTCTCTCTCTAAAAAAAATCCTTGAGTGTCTTTTACAATGTTGATGATTTCTTGTGCAGCGCCGCAACGCACTCCGAATAAAACTGCACAGATTAATAAACCCAGGCAGTGTGGGATTGTGGGATATATAATTTCTGCAGCGTCAGCCCACGGCCTGCATCAGCAGGTTTTATAAATAGAGCTTCTATTCATCAATCCAATCAATGATCCAATTAAAAACGCAGCAGCAGGAGGCTGAGCTGGGACGCATTCAAAAACCTGGAAACTGATTGGATTCATGTATTCCCGATGTTTCACGTTTTCATACTTCAACATATTTCAGCCAGACATCTTTTGTTTTCTTTGTTTTCCGTTTAATTTGCCGTTCTCATATTTTTTTCCCTCAGTAATTAATTCCACTCACTTTGACTTTGCATTATTGAGATTTATGCTGTACTTAGATATTTCACATGGAGAACATGATGCCTCCGTTTCTGACAGGCTTTGAATCTGAAACACCTGCAGAGAGCAGCTTAACAAATCAAAGTCAAAGTAAATAATACATGCATAAGTAGATTTTCTGTTAAAAAAACAGAAGTGATGAAATTCATAGGACTGTTGTACTGAGTGAATTAGTACTGTAGAAAAAGGACATACACATACAGGTAATTCCACCTTCTCTAAATACTAAAAACGGCCTTTATTAGCTACCAGTCTTTGTGTGTGTGTGTGTGTGTGTGTGTGTGTGTGTGTGTGTGTGTGTGTGTGTGTGTGTGTGTGTGTGTGTGTGTGTGTGTGTGTGTGTGTGTGTGTTTAGGAGAGGATAATGTGGGATGCGCAAGTGTGATAAACTGGGATTTTCAGAGATTTAGCTCAGCACTTATAATACCTCGCTATCGCGCAAAGGACAGATGGGAATTCCTAATCTCAGTTGGTTTGTGTGTGTGTCTCTGTGTGTGTGGGAGCAATGTTAGCGCCATCAGATCCATGACAGCCAGGACTGACAGAAGTTACAGTACAATAAGTTAAAGGCTAATCGTAACCAAAAAAATACTGATTAGAAAATAGTTTGCCTCATCTCTGCATTTTAATGTATAAAATAAATGCAAACGAATGCCTAGATTTCAGAAAAAGACCTGACTCAGTATACTTTGATTTCTTGTAAGTGTGTGTGTGTGTGTGTGTGTGCTTGTGCGCTCTTGTGTCTCTGTTTGCGTGGACCAAATTGAATTTAGACCCTGTAAATGATTGCTCTCATAGAAATTGAGGACATCATCATTTATAAAAGCGAACACTTGTAACGGTCACGTTCCATAATACGACAGCCTGTAGAGGGGGAGATAAGCAAGAAGGCCTAAAATGAGCAAATAACTCACTGTCCCTCTTGATTATTTTCTGTTCCACCCTTTTACCGGCGAGTTGTTTATTCTCCTCACTCATAATGTCACATTTTAGCATTTTATATAAAAAAAGCATCGGAACCTAAATAACAAAAGTCCAGCAAGCAGGCTTCGGTGGGATGGACGCCAACGATCAACACTTAAGATTACACAAGATAAAGATTAATATGATAAGAACGATGAGACCAAAGAGGTGAGACTAGAGGAGGGAGACTTTAGGAGAGATGTCCTAGAAGAGGAATCCCTTGCTTCTACCAAGCTGTGTGCCTTTTTCAACTCAAGGTTTATTGCTTTACCGTTCATCTCGCGCATCAATTTCAACACATGTTCCTACAATTTCGCATGAGATATTTTGATATCTTTGGAAAATTGGGATTTCTACCATCATTTCAAATAAAGTTGGTGGGTTGAAACAATGGGCCTCGTTCGCCAAACGTTCTTAAGAACAAACGTGTTCTTAAACCCCAATCACGCAGTTTTCGCGAAGATTCTGGCATTCACCAATGTTTTCTTATTTGGGATTTGTTCTTAGAGAAGAACAGAATCTGCGCACACTCAAGAGCACCCTAAAGCGTTCATTATACTCGCCATTCCCGACCTGTCACGCGACACTGTGACGTCATGAGACCGTCGTAACTATGTATGGTTAGTTGAAGTCTTCTCCTGAACAGAGGTGTCGCAACTGAGGAAAGGTTACCTACTTTGCTATGTCTACGGACTAGAAGAAGAAGAAGAAAAAGGTCAACAACGGCAGAACTGGCGGCAGCAGCAGCGTTGACGTCAATGTCAACAGTGGCTAAGATGATATTGGAGTCAACAGATGAGGAAGAACAGCTGCTTTTGAGCCTGCTTGCAACGAAACGAAGAAAAGGAAGGTGGAATTTTCGTCCTTTGAATAAGGACTGAACACAGAGGGTATTTAAAAAGAATGAATGCAGTTTTCTCGCTCTAAAAAAATCCTTGAGTGTCTTTTACAATGTTGATGATTTCTTGTGCAGCGCCGCAACGCACTCCGATTAAAACTGAACAGATTAATAAACCCAGGCAGTGCGGGATTGTGGGATATATCATTTCTGCAGCGTCAGCCCACGGCCTGCATCAGCAGGTTTTATAAATAGAGCTTCTATTCATCAATCCAATCAATGATCCAATTAAAAACGCAGCAGCAGGAGGCTGAGCTGGGACGCATTCAAAAACCTGGAAACTGATTGGATTCAATTATTCCTGATGTTTCATAAACATAAATATGGTGAGTTTAATATCCTCGTGAAACAAATGAGGATGATAGACGAAGAGAAGCAATTTGAATACTTCAGACTGTCTGCACAACAATTCGATGACCTACTTGGTGGGATCAAGCCTTTCATTCACCATAAAATAACTCATCTTAACCCAGTAAGTTTACAAGAGAGACCTGCAGTCACTCTGAGAGTCCTGGCATCAGGTACCAGTCAGAATGCAGCTGCTATTGGCGCACCTGCTCGGAAAGCTTGCCCTCGAGCTCGTCCATGCTTCCTGTTTCCGCTTTGTAGTGCGGCGCTGAAAAAAATAGAGTGGTTCACGACGTCATTTTGACGTCACATTGTCGCGCGACAGGTCGGGAACGCCGACTGTGAAGAGGCATTTACGCACAATTGAGAGCTGACACGTTTGCGCAAAATAAGTAGTAGTACCGTTTTCGTCCGTTCTAATTTGAAATGTAATATTTCTCACCTTTATAATTTTGTAACTAATTATTTTCATTATTTTACACATAATTACATGTTTGTTTTAATAAATACACACTGCACTTACACTTCTGCCTATTCGTAAAGCACTCTGAATTGCCATTGTGTATGAATTGTGCTACCGTCTACCGATCTCGTGATATCGCGAGAATCCAGCTGCCGTGCGAGGTGAGAGTTCCCAAGCCGAGGCCAAGCTCATCCAGAACCACAGGGGTGCAACTGTTTCCACAGGATGAGCAACTCTTAACTATTTTACCAAAAAGTAAAAATCTGATTTAGGATGCCGAATGATTGGGCTTGATCACATCCCAAACTGTATGCCCACCATCCCCGGAGCAAATTCACAGCATCATCTTTTTTCCTCCGCTGTTTCTTTTCCACTTACTAATTCTTCTTCAAACAGGACCACATCGCTCCCCCTCATCCCCTTAAATCTCATCTCTCTCTCTCTCTTCCCCTAAAGACATTTGTGGAAGTAAGTAACACTCTGCATATCTGCTGCTGCAATTAAATCCCCCAAAAAAGATTCTGGCTCCACTCCTCCCTACGCCTATGAAAGTGATCTGATTTCAATAGAAGATGGAGCGAGGCAGAGAAATCCTCTGGGGGTGCCAGGTTCCCGGTCTCCAAATTTCTAAATTTAAAACTGCAATCCTAATCACTGTGCCACCCTCTCTCTCTCTCCCACAGGCTTAAAACGCAACACTTTCAAACCCGTCCCACGCCTGGAATCCCCCCACCCCTCCTGACGCCTCCTGTTTTCATGTCGCCCAAAATCCTCCCCATCCCTCCGTGCAGAAGCGAGCCAGTTTTTCTGTGTTTGATCTTTTTTTCTGCAGCCAAGTTCCTTTTTTTGGGGGGGGGGGGGGATCTTCTGCTGCTGCAAGACACTCAAACAACTTTTTAGAACACCAAAGAGCGTTCGTTGTATGTGTGTGCAGGGAAAGAAGAGGGAGCTGCAGGGATACATAAAGAGAATTATTAGGATGGAGCAAGGAGAGAGGAAGAGGTTACATAACTCCTCACAGCTGGAGGGACAGAGTGCAGCAGCAGAGGGAGATTTTGTTTTTAAATTCAGAGTGGAACAAGTGGGAATAATAGATGTGAAGGAGTGAGGCAGTCAGAAGGATCGCTGCAGGATGATAGATAGCATCAAAGATATGGAAATTAAATCTAAAACTATTGGTCCGCAGTGGTTAACTTTGTAAAAAATGGCCAAAAAAAACCAAAAAGCAAAACAAGCGGTTCGTCGCTGACCAGATGCAACCTTGTATCTTCCTATTTAATGACTTTATCCGAGTGTATGGACAAAATTCTCCCAAGCTCATAATCCTATCCAAACATCACGGTTAGGGGTCTACATGGACTACATTCCATCTGTAGTCCATCGCTACTGGATAATAGGTTGGGTGTAATTGGCTACCAAATTGGGAAAAAGGGGGATAAAATCTGATACAAATTTATGAAAAAGGAAATGTGGGAACATAGGGCCTAATTTTGGAAAAATTAGAACAATTAGAACATAGGCATTTTATTATATTTTCATACGATATGATATGGACCCCCCCCCCGATACCAAGTCAAGACAGAGTAAAAATGCGGTTGATTCCGACATGAGACCTTCAAAAAGTGGTCTTCAGACCGAGACCGATCTCGAGTACTACGACACTGGTACATACTACTACTACTACTACTACTACATACTACTGATAAGCGCCGTAATGTGAACAGTCTATAGTGCCGTGGAACGACAAAATCAGAGCGGCAGTTGCTGGTTGTATTTAGCCGCTACTGAGCTCCGGGATATATGTGATGAAATAAAGAATACAATATTTCACTCTGAAAACATGGAAGAAAAGATTTAGTCAGGGACCGTTACGAAAAAAAAAAAAAAAGGAAGACAGTAGTGGGAGAAAAATGAAGAAAAAGAACAAACGGCTGGCAGGGTTGAAACAGTCAGGTTGGAAAAAAAGATTTCCAAGGACTTGGACACAGAAATTCTTCCCCTCGGTTTAATGACTCCAATGTCACCCTGCTGCTATCAGGCTCTGATGCTTTGTCTCCTTATCTCCCGCTCTCTTTATGACAGTGATTGCTCCGAGCGGGCGTTCAGAAATCCCTCTGTCCTCTTTTTCTCACGCTCCCTCCGTCTCTCACTTGCTTACTCCAGTAATTTGCGGTGATTGGCCCTTTGTGGAGAGCCGGGGTGCTTCGAGTCTGTGATGAGTTTCTCTCACCTTGATCCTCTCTGATACCATGCTCGTTTTCCGTGTCTTTCTCTGCTAACCGTGTCTAATGGCAGCGCAGCACGCTTTCCAGGGCTCCTACGAGAAAAAAAATGGCACCCTTAACTGTCGGTGGATTTGCGGAGATTAAGCATCCGCTGGTTGGTGCGAGCACGGGGCTGCCAGTGCTTTCATTAAGGCCTCTCCTCACTGGGATTGGAGCTTGTCAGGTTTTCCAGCCTGATCCATCTGGGTAACGCTTGAGCTTCCATTTCAGAATTACCTCCAGATCAAGCGCTCCGAAAGATGGATTTAAAGATAGATTTACAATTCAAGAGACAAGATGAATGATACGAGAGCGAGGGAGACAAATGGGTGCCGCTTTTCTTGTGTTTAAAGTTGAGGGGAATCATACCGTTTGTGGTCGAAAAGATGGCTTTGGTTCAGATATTGCTGCTGCTTTTCCCATTTAGTAAATCAAGTCAAACAGATTTTCTACAATGGGATCTAGTGCGGAAAAAAGAGAATTATGAACAAAAGAAGCAGCAGAGAAAGAAGAAGGAAAGAGAAGAGGGGGGGTTGCTCTAAAAGCTAAGTAATGAAATGATAAATGTGAAGAATAAATTGCTGAATGCAAGACGTATAACAACATTTCCCACGAAGGCGAGCGAAGACGGGCTGGAGGTACGATTAGATAAGAGGGCGAGGGGAGGAACGGAGGAGAAAAAGATAAACGAGGAAGAGATTGTTTTAGAGGTAATGGGGTAGTGAAGTGGTGTTTTATTAAATGAGAAAAATAATTGATGGAGGGAGGGTTCGGGGCAGAGGGGGCGTGGGTGGATAACATGAACCGGAGTGCTTCAAAGTATGTGTGTGTGTGTGTGTGTGTGTGTGTGTGTGTGTGTGTGTGTGTGTGTGTGTGTGTGTGTGTGTGTGTGTGTATACGGACGTTTGTGTGTCCTAAAACAGCGTATAATTGAATCTCTCGGCGGAAGATGCATGGGTCGGCTACCGCAGGGCGGCAAATGCACACGCACATACAAAAAGAGACAAGTGCACGTGGCAAACATGCGTGTAATGACATCTCTCAAATATTTCTCAAATTTAAACGTCATATTTAGAACATGGTTGAGGGGGGATTTTTTGACACATTGTCTGTGTGAAGAAGGACATACAGTAAGCAAAACTGAGTGGCAGAGAGGAAGCTCCCCCGCTGAGGGAGGAGAAGAAACATAAAATGGGTTAGAGAGAGAAATCCCAGCGGGCCTGAATAAATTAGCAAAGGGAGAGCAGAGTGACGGAACAGAAAGATGGAGGCAGTGAGTGAATAGAGAGGGTGGGGGAGTCAGGGAAGTGAGAAATGGGGTCAGGTCACACAAAACGAGTAATGATGGAGATGTGAAGAAGAGAGAGATGTCTAAAGCATAAGAGACGTGTCTGACTGTCTGGGCTCGAGTACCACCCCTTCACATCTTGGGATTTATGGGTAATTCTCATCCAGATCTACTCCGCATACTGAAAAATATTGAACAAAGATGCTCTGTGCTCTGTATGTCTGATTAAACCACCTGTTGAACCGCCTGTATAGTGTTAATTTCAAACTTATTCTAAAAGAGAGAAAAAAAAACGAGTAGCCTCAACCATTCGTACATATAGCTATGAAAAGTAATGCAATGTAATTTGTATGTATTACTGTATGCACCCCGGTGAATGCTGCTGTATAAGACCGCTGTGGTCCGCGTAGGGAGGAGGTCAGGATGGATCATAAACAAAGTCATTGTGGTGTCTTCAAACAGAGGGCTTTCAAACGGGTGAGCGGTGTTCGTGTCCCGGAAGAAGTTAAGGGCAAAACACAAGACTTTTACCCAAGAAAAGAAAGAAAAACAGTTTGTGTCCCGGGAGTTTTACTTAAAGGAGAATTCCGGCCAATTTTTACGTTAATCTTGATCGCTATAGCTACGCGAGTACTTTCGATAGAAAAAACCCCGACCCGAATCAGTGCAGGTAACACGGAGAAGCTGCAGCTACGTACTACAAGCGTCCCCTGAGCTAAAACGGCAGTGCTCGGGGCAAGTTTTAAAGTGCTTTTGTGCCTCTTAACAGACACAAAATGCAATTAATATGTCTGTGCCACGTGAATAGGGCCCTTACGTGTCAACAAGATGCGTTTTCAACTCAGACATTGTTTATATTCACCTACCCTGGTCCCTGTCTCGATCCTGCCGGTAGCTAGCTTGCCCTGCTAGCTGATAGCCGTTAGCTGCTAGCTGCCGTCCGGTGAGTGTATTCAGACAGACTTCTGTGATAATCATCCCAATAACAATCCACGGAGCGGTGGTGGTGTGGCTATGTCCTCCAGAGGACAGGTCATGTCATGTCTTGAAGTGTATTCCCCCTAAAAAAAACAGTAGTGCGGTAGTAGCTGTTAGCTGCTAGTATTAAGGTAACGGTAGAGAGTAGTATGAAGGAGCTATAATCTGCGTAAGGAGGTTGGTTGGGGTGGTGTATGGGTCAAACAACACAGGACTTTCCCCCAGGAGACCGGGGTTCGTGTCCCGTTCTTGTCCCGCGTGTCACTGAAACGTACATTTTGTAACCCCACCCATGATCTTTTCATAAAACCTAACTGTCCCGTTCTTGTGCCGCATGTCAGTTAAACGTAAGTCCCGACACAGAGCGTCAAAAAGTGACGCTAAGAGTCCCGACCAAGCTTCAAAATATGACGCTGAAGGAGACTTTTTGCGTCAATGACAAACGCCAAAAGCACCGGACCCAGCATCACTTTTTGACGATGGGAGTGAGAATGTGTGGCACATCACTATGACTGTTAGCCGGCTCACAGTAACCTTTTCTCGGCTAACTGTAAAGTCACCGTAATTTGGCAGAATATCATAAGAACTGTTGGGCATTACTTTTTGCACGATATCATACAGACCGTTCATGAAAAGGTCTTGTCCCGTTGTATTACCATTATAGCGAGATTTCACGTCAGACTTTAGTATTAAACAATGAAAGCTGAATGGGAGTGAGGTTTGGAGGGAGCATCTTTGTTTCAGAACATACGCTAGTCTTAATCACGCAGATACAAAGGTCATTCATGTACACGCTAACATGCTGATGTTTAGTATATACAATCTTTACCATATGTAAAGGTTTTAGGTTAGCGTGTTGACATGCTACAATTGGCTAATTAGCGATAAACACAAAGTGGATTTGAGGCTGAAAATGCCATTAATTTTGCAGGTGTTTGGTCATACATAAAAGTACTGCATAGACTGAAGTTTTTGACCTCATGACGCTAGACAAAAAGTCAGGGGATCACTAAAGTCGGTATGTTTTATCCTCTGAGGACCTTGAAGATATGAACAAAATTGCATCGCAATCCATCCAACAGCCGTTGAGACATTTCAGATTGAACCAATATGGCAGACAGACACTGACATTCCTAGAGATGACATGGCTAAAAAAAAATCCAGCATCCCACTGGTATGTTTCCTGGAGAAAGGGAGTATAATTTGAGAATTTCTGATTGGTATCGTGGTTTTTAATTCCCAGTATTCAACCATAATACTGGCATTATGACTGGATGTTAGATGAACTCAGGTTCAGTCAATCAGAGTCGCAACACAAAGCAACTCTGATGAGTTTTTAGTTTCATACATCCAATATTTTAACTTGTGACGCTGACAGTAATCATCGACTACCTTCTCCTGTAATCTGCAGGTGAGAGACTAAAAACTCATCACCAAACCACATAATGCGCAAAAACATTGTGAAGTGAGACTGATGCACTTCTATGCTAACCATAGAGACAGTTTCAAAACTGAAGTCAGTCCCTAAAACGTTTTCTTTGCAAACAGGCGTATTAAGTGTCCACCTCTACACTGATGCTATTAACAGTTGCTTGCAAACACATTTTCTGCTATTATATTTTTGCACGAAACACAGAACGAAGTTTCAGGTAAAACCCTCAAACTGGTGTATTAACACTTGATCTGTTTCCCATCTGCGGTGGCACGCTGCCCTCCCAATAAACCAGTAGAAAGTGCACTAAAGTCTGAGGTGAGTGCTTTTTCAGACCCGGTCAAGCTCTTTCCTCTCTCTCATTGTAAAAATGTCCTTTCCACTTATTTGTCTTGGGTGACAGAGAAGAGAACAAATCCAAATGTTTGATCCTACTCCTGTTTTCCTTCCAAATCCAAGGGCCTCAAATGGGCTGAGACAGGACTTGGAGAGACTCTGGAACTTCCTGATTGGAGTCAACTGGACCAATCGTCAGCGTTTTGAATGCGGCAGGTCGTCCAAACTGAGGCTGAGCCTTCCAAAACGTTCCCATGAGCTGGTTAGAGAATCCCCGGGATTAATTAAAGAAAAACAAGGTTGACAGCCAGCCTGAGCCCAGAACCTGATGGGTCAAACAGGTATTGCGAAAGGAGTAGGTGGACTATCACAGGTGCTAACCTGTGAGGTAGTTCCTACGTGGATATTCCTCCTAACTAGGGTTGGCTGTTATTTGAAATAATACTCATGTGAAACTGGTTTCAGTTCCTTTAACCAAAAGAATATATTTTTTTGAAATATAGTAACAGTTAGGGAAATAGTTTTTCCATAACGTGTTTTATGTTTAATGTTGTCTTAATAGGGCTGCACAATACTTTATTTTTTTTTTTTTTATCATCATCGCAATATTAACTAGCGCAATACACATATCGCTAAAGGTACTATTTTTTTTATCAGTGGAAAACTGCATTTTAAGTTCTTTTTTTAGTGGTGCCTTTTATATTCAATTCAATGTTCAATTTGTTCAATAAAAGAATGTTGGACATGTTTTTCTTTCATTTGTTTTAAATTCAACAAGCAATTGTTATATTTTAGCAGAAATACATGAGTACATGAGTACATTTCAATATCTGTTTATTTATTGCAAGTTATATCGTTATCGTGATATTCAACAACCTTATCTCATATTGTGCAGCCCTAGTCTTAATACATATGTACTTACATGCAATAATAAAACATTACAAAATATTTGTTTTTTGTAATATGATATTGTAAAGTAGGGGCAGGACTTTATAAGCATTACGCTTCTGCTTGCTCCTTCTCGAACTCATCCTTTTTTGTTCTTTGGTAAAATCGGATTGATTTGTCATCAAGTCTGTCTGGGATAACATGAAGAGACAGAAGGATTTGAGGAAGCCTACATCCACAGAAGATCTGTGGTTAGATCTCCAAGATGTCTGGAACAACCTACCAGCCGAGTGCCTTCAAAAACTGTGTGCAAGTGTACCTAGAAGAATTGATGCTGTCTTGAAGGCAAAGGGTGGTCACACCAAGTATTGATTTGATTTAGATTCCTCTTCTGTTCATTCACTGCATTTTGTCAATTGATGAAAATAAACTATTAACACTTCCATTTTTGAAAGCATTCTTAGTTTACAGCATTTTTTCATACCTGCCTAAAACTTTTGCACACATTTTCACGTTTCGTGTCACGTCGGTCGGTAAATATGTGGTTTGTTCAAGTGGTGTAGCCATAGCTAGCTTTCAAAGATGGCAGCCGCTCTGCACATGTGCGACTCACATTGTGTATGGACAGCCACGACTAGCTTAACACACCAGTGTCTTGGACCAAAATGTCCAGCAGTTGAGATGCATTGTGGGTAATGTAGGGTGGGATACATCAACCAATGTGTCCCTGAGCAAGACACTTAACCCCTAGTTGCTCCAGAGGCGTGCAACCTCTGACATATATAGCAATTGTAAGTCGCTTTGGATAAAAGCGTCAGCTAAATGAAATGTAATGTAATGTAGGCACCAGGTTTTGACACAAAAGAACAATACATGGAATAAAAAAAGACAATACCTCTGGTTCTGCTGCACTGACTTTGATACTTTTCTTCAACGCTCCATCATGAGTCCGACAACGTTATTAGAGTGCAATGCTAAATCTGTGGAGGGTTCTTTTGAGAAGGGACTTGAAAGTGACATATCTTTCTCTGGCAAGTTATTACAAAGTGACCTTTAGTTTCAAACCTGGATCTAAAAACAGCCAGAAGACCTCAGGTTGCTTACAAACGGGTACAGAGTTCACAACTGTACAGCCAGACCTAGTTTTAACGTTATCAGTAAAACCGCTAAATCAACACTTAGATGAATCCATTCCCAGTAAAGGGAGGCTAAGGTAGGGGTAAAGTGGCGGTGCTTCTTTGAAGATTAAAGATCCTTGCTGCCACATGTTGGACCAACTGCAGCAGAGAAAGACAACTCATACAGGAATAAAAAGTTACAGTCATCTAAATGGGAAGTAAAGGTGGGACATCAGGTTTTGAACAGGGTTATGTTGGTTAACAGACGGGGGCCGGTTATCATGGAAGGGTAAGTACCTTTGGGGTGGACTTTGGGCTTTTTCACTTTGGAAGCCTATTACATGCACAAAAAAAGATATATAACACAATAAAAGGAAAGGGAAAAAGCCAAATTGCATAATATGAGTACTTTAACTCTCCACAGATGTTTTTTTTCATCTGCACAAAGCGTACTGCCAAAGTGAGAAAAAGAGAGAGAAAGTCATCCAACATTAATTCAAACTGGTTTCAGCCGGAGAGCTGTGATGCCAGAGGGGGGAATGAGGGGATGACAAGGAGGAAATAGAAAGAGGACTAGAGATACAACACAGCCAGACATCACTAGATCAAGCAAGCGAGCCAAGTGTGTGTGTGTATGTGTGCCAGAGGTGGTGTGGAGAGTTCAGGGGCAGTTCAACTCTACCCTGGAGTGCAGCAGCAGCAGTGGTGACTAAAACCAAGTTAATAGAGGAAAAAATTGAAAAGAACAGAGAGGCGAGAACAAAGTCTGCAGAGACACCGATAGAAGGAGCGAGAGAAGGAGAGAGAATAGGATACAACGTTGTCAGTTTACACACTGAAATTAATTTTGCTTTCCCGAGCAGCGACGCTCAAAAAGAACAATTACACATATAGTACGAAGACGAAGACATATCAACAGCCATGGCAAAGAAACAGGTTTCATCCTATACCTCGGGTTTGGATCTTAATTGGCAGCACGCTGATTTTGCTTTAGCAACAGGACAGACTGATGCATAAAAGAGTTCTTAAGCTTGTTGTATCCAAACGAAAGGCCTCTAAGGGCGTTTTCACACATACCTCATTTGGTCCGGACTTTCGGACTTTTCAGTTTGATCCGAACCAAAATTACAGATGTGAAACCTCCCCCGGGCCACAGTCCGGATCAAAAGACCAAACTTTGGTCCGATAAAAAGAGGTGGTCTCGGTCCGGACCAACTGGTCCGGTTCGTTCATAGTGTGAAAGCATTTTTTGGATGGTTCGGACTTTCGGACCAAATACAAGAAGCTCTGGCAGGCTCCCCTTGTGTTACAAGACCGGGAATGCTCCTTTAAGGAATAGCTCGGTGCTTATGTGTACGTGAGAGTCAGAAGAGATGCTGTCTCCTGAGCACGCTCTTCTTGTGGATTGTTTGAGAGGAGTGTGCAACAGGTTGACCAATGATCTTAGCGCAAACTTTTAGTTGATTGGATCATTTAGTTTTAAGTTTAGCAGATAGACTTCTGAGTCAGGCTGTGCCGCAGTAAACACATTCTCATGAACGGGACCGTATGATATTGAAAGAAAACGTATGCACAACTAAACGTATGATAGCCTACGAAATTAGGAGACCGCCGGCTGGTCACGTGACGCCGGCTGGTCACGTGACGCCAGGTGGCTACGAGCTCTATGAAGCTGAGCGGCCGTTGCTAGTTGTTTAAGCCCAGTCGAATCAGCAGCAGTTAGTAGATGTGTTTAGCCAAAAATGGGTGACTTTGAGCCGGGTACAGAGCACTGCGAGCTACCGCTTGTTTCGGCAGATATTACAGATAAATTTAGTAAGCGTATTGCTACGATGAAAGTTAAAGTTAGGCACCAAAACGAGTTAGTTAAGATTAGGAAAAAGATTGTGGTTTCCTGGGTGAAAGTCTATAGTTTTCACCCGGGAAGCGAACACGGCTCCCTGGCTTGAAAGTCCTGTGTTTTAAGACCCAGCCATCCTCCCTGACCACCTCCCTTATATATCGCCCGTCTATGTAGTGAATACGGCAAAAAGAACAACGTGGAATGCTTACGAATTACAGCGCTAACCCTATATGGTCGGAACAATGGGATTTCGGAGCAGAGGGTTTATTTTTTGAAATTCTTTGACATCAAAGAAAGGCGCGATCACGTGCAGTGAATGGTTAATATGCTTTTACGTCCGTTTTGGTGAGCCCAGAGGGAAAATATGGCATTTTAAAATTGACGGTATTAAGCGTGATATTTTTTACGTCCCTTTCGGAGCAACAGAGGGAAAATATTTCAGTCGACACATTAAGTGAAACTGAAATGAGGAACCGAAATTTGTGTTCTAATCCGGTCCGATTCCTACCGGTTGCGTATGGAACCGGGTTTCGGTACCCAACCCAAAGCATGACACCCTAAATAGTTGTATCTGTATGCTGTATCTCCTACAGCTGCACCTTTGACTAAAGACCGGATGGTAAACACGTCTCTCACCTGCAAGCGCAACCATTAAAAAAACATTAGACGGTCTCTACAGAATGTCAGTTTTCATCTATAACTGTCTCTTCGCTTCCCACAGTCTGTTGATGTACAGATGTAAGCGCCTTCATTTCAGAAGCTATTACAGTCCCTCTACGCCGCTTAAATCGCCCCTTTTCTCTCCACAGATTTGAGTGGCCGATGTGTTCAGGTGGAGGAGAGAAGGGAATAATAATCAGAATTGCCAGGGATAGAAAAGGTTGGAAGGTGGGATTGCGAACACAATGCAAGCATGGAGAAAGCGAGGGAAAAGAGCATTTCTGCCTGCACTGCAAACAAAAGATAGTAAATAGAGGTATTATCTGTTATCTGCTGCCGTAAGCAGGCAGAGCGAGAGCTGATTACAGAGCAGAAAGGTGACGTTTTTCCCACAGATTGTTAGAACAAGACCAAGATGAGTCCACAGCCATGTAAACCATTAAGTGAAGCTGTAATGCTCAGTGTAAAGACAATAATCAGTGTAAAGACAATCAAATTGTGAAAAAAAAAAAAAAAAAAGATTGTGGGTGTTTTGATGCTTGGCAGCTGTGGTAAAAAAAAAAAAGTATAAATGCTGGTTTGATATTTAACATTTTGTAATTTGCTAGATAAATTACCAAAGACATTAGGATACGTTGTGTAAGAAACATGAATGTCTGTGCAAAGGTTAGTGCCGAAACATTAAATAAAAAAAATAAAAAAATAATAATTTGAAAGTTCGAACTGTTAGCACGGATTAGAGAATTCAATCTTTGGGCACCATGAACTTCAACAACAACAGAATGTTTGCTTTCACGTGTTATTTCAAGCCATTTAGTCTCTACCGATTGATATTGTGACATTTAGTATAAAGAGCGACAGAGTCCGCGTAGGGAGGACCTAACCTAACCCTTCTGCTCGCCTTCCATCGATCTTTTCCTAAACCTAACCAAATAATTTAGTTTTTATTCATAAAAGTAAACACGTTTAAAACTGGCAAGTTGGGAATGAGAAAGTGAAAGTGAAAATAACGATACAAAAATGATCATTCCCTCCCTTCCCCTAATATCGTGAATCATATCGCAATCGCAGTATCAGTCAAAATAATCACAATTAGACATTTCAATAATATCTTGTAGCCCTATATGACACTAAAGGAGACTTTTTTCATCAAAAACAAACGCCAAAGGCACCTGACCGAGCATCACTTTTTTGATGCGATAGGAGTGATAATGTATATATAATTTCAAAAGGTACCAAATATGTCTTTGTCATTTTGATGGAATCCTCATTGCGCATCTCCAATGGAAAGATTGAACGAGACGACACAAAATATATGTATATGTTATACGGGGCGCCTGGTTAGCTCACCTGATGGAGCGCGCGGGCCCATGTGTAGAGGTTTGCTCCTCGGGCGCAGCGGCCGCGGGTTCGACCCCGACCTGCGGCCCTTTGCTGTGTGTCTTTCCACCCTCTCTCTCCCCTTTCCTGTCTAAGCTGTCCTTACAAAATAAAGGCCTAAATGCCCAAAAGAAATCCTCTTTAAAATATATGTTATACTGTCTAACAGTGTGACATAAAATGTTTCCATACTTAAAGAGTAAAAGAGAAAAGTGAAGAAAAAGCAGCGTAGCAAGGGGTTAAAAGCCTTGATAGCTTCTTCAGGAAACAAGACGTTTTTAAAATTGCTCCATAAATGTGTTGACGGTTTTCTTTAATCCTTACAACGGATAGTACTCTATCTCCTGGTGTGTAAAAAACTGGTGTTTTGAAAAAGTGGTGTGGACTGGCATCAGAGAATTCTCCTTTCTAACCTGAAAAAAAAAAAGAGTTGCTCTTACACTTAAGGACCCAGGTCTTTTTTTACTGTATTTTTAAAAGGAATAGCCCTTTGGTGGTTTCAGAAAGCATTCAAATATTGTTCATGTGTTCTGTGAGGATGAGCGTGTTCAGACACAGTCACACTACTTGCTGATTAATGCATTCATTAGTAGAATTAATTAGCACGTTAGCACAACTGCTAATAAATGATGGTGATTCTGTGACGACACCAGCCAGCTGCGCAGTGTGAAAACAACTGAGAGCCATTAAACTTCCATAACGAGGTCTCGTTTCTGTGTGACAGAGGGAATAACTGCACTGAGGCAGGCAGGCAGTGGAGCGCACACACACACACACACACACACACACACACACACACACACACACACACACACACACACACACACACACACACGAGCTGGGAAATCAAATATCCCACTATTTTTGACCAAATACCTCGATATCGATATTGTTCGATTTATTGGGTTGACAATTGGTGCTTTCACAAAATATGCACACAGTGAGATTTTTGATAAATAATCATCAGTTATGTTGATATAATAACTATGTGGGTAAAGGAAAATAATGGAACAAAATGACATCACTTCACTGTAATGCAGCCTTTAAAACCAGGAAAAGACACCAATTGTGTCATATCACGATATCCAAAATTTAAAAGGATATCTAGCCTCATATATCGATATAATATCAATATATTGCCCAGCCCCAAACACACACACACACACACACACACACACACACACACACACACACACACACACACACACACACACACACACACACACACACACACACACACACACACACACACACACACACACACACACACACACAGCCTCCATGCATGCATCAGTGGGAAGCCACGCAGCGTGACCTGGAAAAGGCAAGGTAAGGATTTCCAAAAGGCCAACAGGAAAAATGTTTCCACTCAAATGACAGACGTGGCAGGAACGAGCAACAACGGACGCCGAGCGGGAGAGGAAAAAAAACGAACTCAGCCAGGAGGAGCAAAACGCTGACCCTCGAAACCAAACAAACAAACAACAATGTGTAATAAAGCACCGTCCGCCATAAGGCATCAGTCGTGTTTACGCTTTGCTTTTCACAAACCCTGACGGTGCAGAACTGTCAAAGGGAGGCCGCCACAGCCGGCAGCACCTACAACTCAGATTCCCACGTTCCCAGTGGCAGTCATAGACCATTTCCAATGGGGTGGGGTGGGGCAAAAGGTTTTGGTTTCTTTCAACCAATTATTGTAAAAAAAATAATTAACACGTCGTTTATTTTACCTGCAAAGAACGTTGAAGGGGTTCCACCATACCTGTCAAGTTTTGGATTTGAAAATAAGGGAAAATTTTCCGGCGCCCACCGCAAGCAGTCCCACCCCCCCAACCAAGCTCCAGTGTCCCTTACATTTTAAGACGGGTGTACAAGAAAGCTAAAATCACCACTTGATGCAGAATGCTGAAAACATTTACAATTTATAACATTGTTTGTCTTTACATTTTATTTTCATTCCACACATTTTCATTTCATATTGCTTTTCTTTTACAGTTTTTCTTTTCATTTCACATAACTTTTCTTTACTCTTTTAGTGAGTTATTGTATAAATTTGTTGCAGACTTTGCATTCTTTAAGACATGAGAGTAGAGCGCAGACAGTTCTGTCTAACGTCATCCTATTCTCTGGAACAATCTTTCGTGCCATGCTAAACACCCTTTCTCAACGTGCATTGCTATGGGGAATGCATAGTAAAGCCTTCAGAAGTTTTGGCAGCGCACCGTCTCTGTCGTAGCGTCCATCATCATCTGACCTCACACACTAACCTCGCCACAACTGCCACCTACAGTACCTGTAGTAGGCTACTGCAGGTGGCAGTTGTCGCGAGGCTGGTTACAGAGCTCAGATTGGGAATGTTTTTTTTTCCTTTTTATTTTACTCCGCTCGGGCCCGGGGTATTATTATTTTTTAATAACGCAGGTTAAAGTACGGGAGATTTACCGGAAAATACTCATTACGGGAGGACAGCGGGAAAGAAGGGGAAAATACGGGACTTTCCCGGCCAAAACGGGACACTTGACAGGTATGGTTCCACACAACGTACATCCATGCATCCATGTCATTTTCGGGCAATTTGGTTGAAAGAAACCCATATTTCATTAATAAAAAAACTTTGAAAAGGGGTCTATTTGACCCGAGGAAAACACAAGGTTTAGGGATTTACCAAACAGCGCTTATCTCAGTTTTACCGTCCAGAGTCTGCTGTGCTGGACTCTCCCAGTGATTTTCACAGTGTTTATTTTTCATATATTTATTATGTTTTTAAGCATTTATGTGTATTGGGGTTTCATTTACTCAAGCATAATAGACATTTTTGTTTATTAAATTCACAGACTCATTGCCTTTACTGTACGCAAACCGATCATGCTTACCTCTCCCCCCCACCCCCCCCCCCAACCCCAACAGGCCCAAAAACCCTGAAAACAAGTGACTTAACACAACGATGGATATGTAGGTGCACTGTAAACCTCTGATGTAAATTTAAAGCTAAAATCTCACAGTATCTTACTGTTTGAATGTTATACAGGATCAAACTGTAAATGGCAATGCATTCTGGGAGAAAATTATATTACAGCACTATCTGCCAATGTTACAGATTACAGGTATTTACTGTTAATACCAATGCATCTTGGGAAAATAAAGGAAAAGGTGGGAATAACACTGCAGCCAGTATATTACTGTAAACTCAAATAATACATAAAGAAACTGTATGTCTATTTACAGTAAAAAAAAAAATTGTTAAAGTATGCGTACTGTAAATAAACAGTAGTTTATTGGCCAGTAAAGGTTTTACAGTGTGGGAAGCCAGTGAGGGTCAGCACAACCAGATAGAACAACAACCCATCAGTATGCTGAAGCTGTGAGCAACCGTATGAATTACATTATGAACAAATCCATCCGCTCAAAAGTGACAACCAAACGGCCCACGATCATATTTCACTGCTTTAGTTTGATCTGCATATCACGACAGATTCCAAGGGCAGAAATCAGCCTCAGGACGGTGATTTGTCTTCTGTAATCAAGCTGCCCCCTCCGCGCACACTCACACACGCACACACGCACGCGCACACGCACGCGCACACACACACACAGACAGACACACAAACACACACAAACAGACAGACACACAAACAAACAGACGGACAGACAGACAGACAGACAGACAGACAGACAGACACACGCACGCGTGCGCACACACACAGACAGACAGACAGACAGACTGACAGACACACACACACACACAAACAAACACACGCACACACACAAACACACAGACAGACACACACACACACACACAAACACACACACACACAGACAGACCAACACACACAAACACACACACACACAGACAGACCAACACACACAAACACATACACACACATACACACACACAGCGACAATGTACACTCAGACCTGTGTATTTAACCTCACCGCCTCCACAAACACACACACACACGTGTGTGGGGTCGCCATGTCAAAATGTGTCGTGTGTAAGCAAACACATGTTCACTCTGCTTGAGTATTGGATGACCTGCTGTCATGTTAGAGTGGAAGGCAGATGTCTGTGTGTGTGTGTGTGTGTGTGTGTGTGTGTGTTTGTGTGTGTGTGTGTGTGTGTGTGTGTGTGTGTGTGTGTGTGTGTGGACATACTGCTGAAGTATCTATATATATAGTTTTCTGCCTGTTTTTTTTTGAGGACGTGAGCAGATTTCTTTCTCTGTGAAGATGAAAGTCGACAGGAAGAGGAAAACAGCGTTTGACCCGTGGGCTCGACGTGGGCAGAACGGGACAAACTGCTGCACCAGACAAACCCTGACCTCCTTCTCCTTCTGCACACACCATCCCAAAACTGCTCGTCTGGTGAAATCTACACAGCGTCAGGATTTCATATAACATATTATCCATATTATCAGATTTATCCTGTCCAACTGAGTATTCAAGATGCTCAGGAGGCTGAAAGTGATTCCCTAACATCCACAATAGAAGAAACTGAATTAACTAAATGTGTAGACATAATACAGTGATGCTGCAAAAGATACTCGACTACGGTCTGTAAATAAGATGTGTCTACATATGTAGCATCTTTTTATTCTATTAATCATCAGACTTGCAGGCAAACGGAGTAGAAGTGCCTCTTGGAGAACTTTCATTCTGAAGAAAAGAGGTTGTTTCCAAAAAGCATCTTAGGAAGGAATGGATGAAAAATTTAAAATGATTTCTTTACCTGCAGATGTTCTGCATATTCTTCAAATTAAATAATTCACGGAGTCATCATCTTTTCACAACTCTGCCAAGAGAACAAAATTCTCAATGATCCGTCTGTGTGTGGGTGTGTGTGTGTGTGTGTGTGTGTGTGTGTGTGTTGGATAAAGCCTCTGTCCCTTTACACTTTTGGTTTAACAAAGTGTCTTTTCAACTCAAAGCTCACACACACACACACACACACACACACACACACACACACACACACACACACACACACACACACACACACACACACACACACACACACACACACACACACACACACACACACACACACACACACACACACACACACACACACACACACACACACACCAGTGGTGCCAAGCACTAAAGTGCTCTTCTCGTCAGCTCAAATACCAAAACAATGGCTCAATTGAGAACAGAGGTTTGGTTTATGGTGGATTGTAGTGTTTGTGTGTGTGTGTGTGTGTGTGTGTGTGTAGCGCTGTTAGGCATAATCCCTCTAAATCTCTGTATGACTTTTACAGCCCAACGTATCACTTCCCCACTCCTCTCCTTGTTGGCTAAAGCCCTCTGTTAGGCCCTACACACATGATCACCAGTATGAGCTGTGCTCACCACAACATGTATTAGCATAGGCTTACATCACTAACATGCGCCTGTGTGTAATGTGTAGTCTAACAACAGAGTGAAAATATTGTAATTTCCCTTGCGGGATTAATAAAGTATAAATTATTATTATGATTACACTTGAACTGATTCAACTTTGAGCATAGCAGCGGCAAGGTGTAAAATACAAGTCGAACGCGACAGCCAAGCTAGCACTGCCACGAGGGTTGTTGTTTTAGCTCTGTCCAATGGGAAAACGAAATCGAAGAAGAAGAGATGAATGGCTAACCTGACGCACCAGATGGTCTGTTAACATAGAACCATCTAAGAAGCCAAATACCTGGCAGGTGATTGGATGAACCATCTGTCTATCACGTTCGCCATTGTTGTTTTTAACAAACAGTCGCGGACGTCACACACATCTAAACCACGCCCCTAGCTGCCAGTAGCCCCTCACCGGACGCTGATTGGTTCGGCCCGCTGCTGTTCGGACACAAACACGTTACTTTACGCCTGACAAAGACGGATTTTCGTGTGATATGTGATCCTGCGATTCTCGCCTAATCTCGTGATATGGCAAGAACCCGGCTGCCGTGCAAGGTAAACAAACAGTCGGAACAGAAATCTACAGCTCAACAGTCACAACAACCTTTACCGTGAAGAAACAAGATAAGACGTTGGTTGTTTAGCTTTTCAAAACCTGTTTGCCATGCCGTTGGTCTAAATCCTTGGCGTTCCACGAGATGTTCCATACCTTGCAGCCTCAAGAGGGATCTAGCAAAGCCCATGATCGATATTTAGGAGTGTGTGGTGGGATGTTTGTGCATTACTGTTTTTGTTTTTCTCTCGCTCTGAATGCATTAATGTCAGCAGCTCCATCAATAAGCTTTTTCACTTCACTAATGGATGAGGAGTGAGCAGAGTAGAACCTCCGCTCTG
Organism: Perca fluviatilis; assembly: GCF_010015445.1. Lineage (NCBI taxonomy): Eukaryota > Metazoa > Chordata > Actinopteri > Perciformes > Percidae > Perca > Perca fluviatilis. The sequence continues at coordinate 5,861,504 of NC_053120.1, forward strand.
CTCCCTAACCTTTGGGACCAGAGTGCAGTTTGTTGTTTCACTCTACTGTCATCCAACAAACGGCTCCTCCAAACCTCAGAAATCATTTTAAGTGGCGGCAGTAAAGTTGTTTGTCTTTGGCCTAAAGCAGAGAGTGAAATGATGGCGTCAATAAACGACAACACGGAGAAACAAGTAGAAAGATAAATGATTAATTGTGGCTTTTAGGTCATTTTGATTGTATACTAATCTAATGTTATTCCGCTCTCGCTAAAAGGTACAGGGATGAAATAAAACTTGAAGTGCATGCATGAATAATAAAAAGACAAAAGATGTTTTAACAACCTTTCACACGTGCAGATCTTCATTTAATTAAGACATTATGGGAAGGGGTGTCGCAATAGGTCTTATAAACTGCTCATTAATACCAACATTGCGTTAACTTGCAGCCGCATCAATGTAATGCCTCAAACCCCCGAAACGCATTACTGCCACGGAGACAAAAACGAGCTGCATATATTATTTTTTACAGCGCCTCCGACTGCTGAAATCAAAGCGGTCAAACGACTTGTACCTCGAGTCTATTGAGGGACTTCAGAGGACATCAAAATGCAGCGAGGAGGAGGCCGTAAAAAGCCGCGTGGTTTTATAGGTGCCCATAAACAGGCTGCAGGACGGGTGGGTGGGGGTGGGGGTGGGATACGGGAGAGAGAGCAGATCTCCCCTGGTCAGAGTGATTTCTTTTAACCCTGCATTCTTTTTTAAACATAAAACCTGGCCCGAGGGGAGGAAAAGGATTTACAGGCGGAAGCTGTGTTCCAAATGTTGTAGTGGTGTAGTGGTGTTCGAATTCTCTGCGGTTAATTTCATTCACTATATAGTCCGCTATAAAATACCCACAATGTGCAGCTAATTTGAGCATACATATAATATACTGTATATATGTTTTATATCTATGGTAGATATACGATGTACCATAGCATACCATGCATACAGTGTACCCTACATGTTACTCCCGTATCCCACAATGCAACGCGGCCGTGTTTTCCCGGAGGAGAAGAAGAAGAAGCAGAAGCAACCGCGGGAATTTAAAAAAGGAAAAATGGAGTGGGTTTTCGTTTCTTAACAGTGGAAATTTAACATGCAGCATATATACAACCTTTACTCTCCTCCTGAATGCTCGCTTTGTTTCAGGGACGTATTAGAAGTATATATATATATTTTTTTTTTTTTGGGCATTTTAGGCCTTTATTTCCATAGGACAGATGAAGATATGAAAGGGGACAGAGAGGGGGGAAGACATGCAGCAAAGGGCCGCAGGTCGGAGTCAAACCCGCAGCCGCTGACCTCTATATTTGCGCCTGCTCTACCAACTGAGCTAACCCGGCCACTATCAGAAGTAGTTTTGTTCAGGTTTGTTCACATGATGCTGGGCGCGCCCGCTCCATCACACAAATAACCGGCGCATCTCCTGACGCAAGACATGTATTTTCAGTGAGTGTCCGAAATATCGTTCGGTAACCCTATATAGGTCACTATTTAATAAGCACTCTATAGGGAATAGTGAGGGAGTGAATGTGGGAATGGTTTCGAACACAGCTGGAGTCTCAGCTGCTGACGCTTTGAGTACATTGTCTAATGCCTACCGTACACTAGAAGACTTTAAACTGACTTTGAAATGAAAAAAAAAAGTCTGCTACTATCTCACATCTAAAGCCAATCATCTCACATCTAACGTTAAAGACTGTCACAATATGTAAAGACTGGGGATCTTGCAGGGTCACACATTGCAAGACTACAATTCGATTTGTTTTGAAATATGTAACCAAGCTAGCTAGCTACAGCTAGCATTAGCTGCTAACTTAAAGGAAAGAAAGATGTTCTGTTCTGCCGTACATGCAGATGAATGTCTCCAGTACCCGGAGGTCTGCGGTTATCCGCCGGTAAAACTCCCGTTAGATGACGCGCTTCAGAAGGGTTGAGAATCAGCAACTTCCCCTCTTTAGCGTTTAGCTTAGCACGGCGCCACAGCAATCATAAACACCACTGGCTCCAGCCGTTTGCTGCTTCCTGTTTGGTGCTGGAGGGGAGAGCACCCATTGGTTGTTGAAAAGGTTCACTAGGGCTGGGCGGTATGGAGAAAATCAAATATCACGATATTTTTGACCAAATACCTCGATATCGATACCGCAACAATATTGTAGTGTTGACTACTGGTGCTTTCACAAAATATTTACACAATGAGATTTTTGATAAATAATCATCAGTAATGTGGATATAATGACTAAGTGGGTAAAGGCAAATACTAGAACAGTTAACAACAGTCTGGTAAGTTCAGAAACTGACATCACTTTACTGTAATGCAGCCTTTAAAACCAGGAACACCAATTATGCAATATTATGATATCCAAAATCTAAGATAATATCTAGTCTCATATCACGATATCAATATAATATCGATATATTGCCCAGCTAGAATGTTCACATGATTAAACTTCACTACCAAGACTTCAGATAACATCAAACATGTTTGATTTTGTCTGAGCGTCCAGACTGGAGAAAGACTGACTGGGACTGAGTTTTAGGACCTTACACCAAACGATGGAGACCACGGAAGCGCCCCGACTCTAGCAAGCTTTTTAGGATTTCATTCCGATATCGGAAATTAGTCTGCGACAGTGGAACTTCTTGAAAGGTCGTTTGTTGTAAGGTCAACATAAGTCTGCAGGGGAACAGCAAAACATTTGAAGTCTTTGCTGTTGGCTTGAGAGGTCAATCGTTCATCCATTACGAGTAAAGTTCATGTTTTAAAAACAGACACGGCTGTCATGACTTCATTTTTTCCGGGATGTTTCCGTGGGCTCTAGCAACTTTCCTTTGTCTGGAATAATATTGGACTCAATATCTTTTATGATTTTTTTTATCAATCTTTGCAATCATGTCAGATGGATCAATAGTGAAAATAATCATTGGCTTCATATTCTATGGCTAGGTACACACGGTGGGTATTTTTTCCAAGTGTTTAACAACTGAATACATTTAAATTTGACTTCATTTAGGCCAGTTTTTTTTTTTTTACAACTTTTAGATATTTATGTTGGATTAAAACTGCTTTATTTTACAGGTTTGTAATTGTCTATTAAATTCCTAGAGGGTTTACTGGTAAGAGCTATATAATCTGGTGCCAACTATCGGGACATTGGTACAAACTTCTAACGCAGTAATTTGGGTCAGAGTTGTGTTCGTTGTTGAATTTATAAACAGCTGTTGACTCTGGAAAGGATTTCCTTGAAAGAAAAACTATTGTAACAGCTAACTCAAGAAATTATACATGAAAAATCCAAAGAAGAAGAGTACAGGAAAGTTAACAGAGAAATCTAATCACACTTCAATTTGATCACATAATCTTCACCAGCAGCCCAGTAGTTATGGTATCGTACGTCGTTAACTTTCCGTTTCTTCCATCTCTGAGCACTTTGACGTCCACATCGTTTTAAAAGATGAGTTTCAAAATAAATCTATAGCATGAGAACCTGGCAGACTCCATCTGCCGATGATAATGAAGTTTGTGTGTTATAATGAAAAGCTCTGGAACAGCTGCTTAATGGACGTTCAATAGAAGAATGTTGGACATGATTTCCTTTCATTTGTTTTAAATTCAACAAGCAATTTTTTTCACTTCTTCTTCTCGTTTTAATTTACAATAATAACCCTGTTCCACGTAAACAAAAATCAATAAGTCCTCTTTTAGTTTTGTGGCTGTGTACGTGTTGTGGTGTGCTTATTCTTTTACTGCTGACAAGTAAATCTTCCTCGGCTCAGGAGGAGAAGCCTCTCGGCTCGGCGCAGTGATTCCAAGGCCAATTAGGCAGCCAGTCAAATAAAAGCTTTATTGACACCAGCTCTCCCTGACGGCCCGCCTCGCTGAGCCTCTTGCAGCTCTCACCAAGGTGTAAGGCAAACAAGTTTCCAGCTGTTTCCAGCTGCGTTCAGGCTGAACAGGAAGTCACAGAAACCCTCACATCCTGTTAAGTCTGATTCCGATTTATTAAAATGTTATCAGACCCATATATCAGCTTGTATACAGTCTGCTGCTGATGTTACATTACATTACATGTCATTTAGCTGACGCTTTTATCCAAAGCGACTTCCAATTAATATGTTCATAAACAACAGACTGTAGATGATCCGTAATCTGAACGGATTTGGTCTCTCTGACTTCTAAACGTCACTATCAGCCACACAACATCAGACAAATAGCAATTAAAATCCCTCCAATTTAAAAACAATAAAAAGTTTATATAAAACGTCATCATGAGTCGATTCTGAACCTATAAGCTGTTAGATCAGCTGAGAGCCGGGCATTTCCCAGCATGCCCTGGGTCTTGCAGTCAGTGGGAAGCAACTGCGGCGCCTGGCTCTCCATGACGTCAAGAGCAAGTCGGGATCGAGTCGGACACAAATCTAACCGGAATGCATTAAGCGGCGATCGCCGGTGAGCGATCCTGCGCAGGCCTGGCTCATCTCCAACGGGCCTTTTCCCAGCACTTTTTTTTTATCAAGCACAGACAAAAACACGCATGAATTAAATTCCCCTTCAATACCATGCATATAGTGCCAGGCATGCCAAACACTTAAATATGCACTTCAAACTTCAGCGCTTTCAAGCCGGAGTACATTTTGTCCCCACCGGAGATAAAAATAATACAGCAGAGGCAGGGATATGTAGACCAGAAAGGGGGAAATCCCACGCATCCCCCCGCCAAATCGCACCCTGGCCAGGGCTGTGTATTAACACCGGATTTTTGTTTTCAGCGCACACAGAAAATAGAGCTAGTTGACCGTAAAGGACATATTCGCTGAATTTGACAAAAAGTGTATTGGATTATAATCACTTACTAGACCTTTAACGGACTGTACGGGCGGGTCACCGCCGTGCAGCATCAAAGAATTCAAGCGCTGCGGTCTCGCCGTCCCCCAGGATCCCCTGCTCCTGTTTTATTCATGCCGTGTTTGTTCCCTTCACCTTTTCCTTTCACTGAATGACTCCGCAGCTCCACCCTATTCATCAGTTTAACACGGGCGCTGTGTGGACCTACGTAATTGACTTTCAAAACAGGGGCAATAAATCTCCGCTCCCGCACAAACAATAACACTTTAGAGATTAAAGACATCAGCATGCAGCGCTGCGAATGAAAATATAATACTTACATGCTTTTATGTTGACCCAAAAGGTGTAGGCCTATGGCTAAATATTTAAAAACTAAATACTCCTTAACAGGTGAAAATCATATAATGCACTCAAATATCTACAGTAAAATTACTTGTTGTGAAGAAGAGTAGATGGAAGGTTATATCTCCAAATGTGCGGATTTCCATCTTTCAGATCAGCTAGAAAGGAAAGTAAATATCAAAATAAAGGGAAAAAGAAACATGAAGAAAGAATTAAAGGCTATATTATATCACTCGCTGAAAGAAGGCTTTTATTTTGGAGGTACATGGTTGTTTTTTTTTTCACTGGAGCTTCTTATTATTCACCCCATTTCTGGTCTGTTTGCTCCCATCTATCCCATCTTTTGGAAAATGTTCTGTCACTCGAGGGCCAGGTTGATCTTATGTTTTGGGTGTAATTTTATATTATTGTTATTATAAAATTGTGTTCCTACATAACTCTCTGTGTGTTTCTTGCGCTGCTATAATGCTGAAAGTCTTTTTGGGGACCATCAAAGTTATATCTTATCTTTTTTATCTCAGCCTAATTGTGCTTCAGTTTAAGTCTATGGGACATTGAGAAAGACATCATTTTAACATCAACTTTAAACAGTTCCATAATTAGGATGTTTTAAAGTTCCTGAAAACCGACCTCTGTTTGGTTAAGATGACGTGCATGTCTGGCTAAATAAAAGTGAACACATGAAAAAAATATTGAACAAGCCCGTAAAAAAAACATGCAGCATTCCCGACAGCATTCCATTTCACTATTATATGTCAATCTTTGCTCCCTTTACAACGCTGTTCTATATGTTTAACTACTGTGTGACTTTTTCAAAGGCAGTGTGTGCATGCGTGCGTGCGTGCAGGGCAGAGCCGGATTAACCATTAGGGCAACTGGTCACTTGCCCAGGGGCACAGGACATCTAAGGGGCCCTGGGCTCTGTCAAATATTATGTTAGATCACATTATAAACGCAGTCCTCACTTTCTTAATTATATGCAGATTTTTGCGACCCGTTCCATCAAAATATTATGTTAAATCACGTCAAAAACAGTGTCTGTAGCTTCCTGCTGCGAGAGAGGAGAGAACGAGCTGTCACAGACGCTGGTAAAGTTGGTTTTATATTGGAAGGTCAAGCTGAATAATAGATTTTTCAAATGTGTCGAATATCCAACGTCCAATATAAAACCAACTTTACCACGGTCTGTCACAGCGAGTCTGCTGGTGGTGTGGTGGCGCTGCATCCCGGCAAAGACTGGAGCAACTAAGCTGCACCCCGAGCCTATGAAAGTGAAGTCAGTTTCCCCAGGGGAAGTTTAAACACAATAATTTAAAATTATAATGTATGGTAAAGGCGGATCAGCATCAACAACAGCGCGTCTATTAGCTACGTTAGCCAAAAGTCAAATCACTCCCTCGTGATTTCTAAGAGCTCTCAGCCCTTTGATTAGTTTTGATTTTAGTAAATACAAGAACAGCATAATACAAAATATTACAAACTGGCATGTTTGAATTCATAACTTTTACAGAGGGTGGCCGTTTCGGTGGCGTTACGTTTCAACACACTACATAGTGCTTGCTGAGACCGATCATTTGTAGCCTATTCAAATAGTGCAAAGGAGGAAGAGAAGGAGGGAAATGAAGAAGGAGAAGGCAGTACACTGGAGAGACCAGACGTGTCAGAGCAGGAGAAGACCACAGAGGGATATGCAGAAATAAGTGAAAGAAAAGAGGGAAAGGAAGAACACACTGTGAGGGAGAAAGAGGAGGCTGTTGATTCAGAGAGAGGGACAGAGGTAGAGAGTGATCAGGAGGATGAAGATGACAGGGAGGAAGAGGAGGCTGTAGATTCAGAGAGAGGGACAGAGGGAGGAAGAGGAGGCTGTAGATTCAGAGAGAGGGACAGTGGCAGAGAGTGATCAGGAGGATGAAGATGACAGGGTGGAAGAGGCCAGTTGTAAGGCCCATTTGTTAAAATAAAATAATACAAATATATAGTAGTACATCAACATAAAATGTTGATATAATTGATTGTGAAACCATAAACCTGATCTTGACTTTGAACTACATGCAACAGTGTAGCCAATGGTTGACTTTTACTCCATACACACTAATTGCCTGCTTCATGATGATGATGATGTGATAATTTCACATTTTGCATTTTAGAAATAATCTCTGGTCTTAAGTTAAAGCTTCCCTAGCTGTCTGCTTTATAAAAAGATAAATGATTGGCTACATATTGCAACATTTAATAATTGGGGCTTGAGTCTTGTTGCCCAGGGCACATGAAATTGTTAATCCGGCCCTGGTGCAGGGGTGTGTTCATGTGCATGCATGCGTGTGAGTGCGTGAGTATGTGTGTGTGTGTGTGTGTGTGTGTGTGTGTGTGTGTGTGTGTGTGTGTGTGTGTGTGTGTGTCTGTGATTGACAGTGTAAATTGCATCCTGCCTGTACAGCCGCAGCGGTTCGTTAAGATGCTTGTTTCGATACTCTAACTGGCACGCAGCCCTACATTCTGCAGCATGGAGTCACAGTGTGTGTGTGTGTGTGTGTGTGTGTGTGTGTGTGTGTGTGTGTGTGTGTGTGTGTGTTAACAAGTCCAAAAACGTTCTCTTTCTCAACTTCAGTTAAAAGAAATTCCAACAGAGTGAGAGTGCGTCAACCTGTCTCCAATAAAATAATAAATTATGTAGAAATTAGCCACTTTCCTGAAACCAGTGTTGTGATCCGAGGCCAGCCACTGCCCTGAGCGTCAGGGAGAGTGTGTAGCCAAGTGAGATTTGTGAATACCAAAACAGACGAAATGACTTGTTCAGATGGAGGACTGAAGGGGAGAATGAAATCAAAGACAGGACAGGAAGAGAGACGCAGCCAGAAGATTGTTCTGCCAATTCACAACTCCACATTTCCACATGGGCGACACACGTCATCGCCACAGAAAGAAAGCTCTGAAAAACACACAACACGCACGCATACACGCACGCACACACACACACGTTGTATCACATGTATGAATGAGGTCTATGACAGCTCCAAAAGGCAAAACTAAATCTCGAGTCTTGCCTCTATACCATTGGTTCTCAAGCTTTTCTCAATAATGTACCCCCTTTGAAGAGTTTTTTTAAGCCATGTAGCCCCTAACCAGCACAAATAATTTTTGGTAGAAAAAAAAACAGCCTTGTAAATGGAAAACATTTAAATGCTAATGAAAAAAGGCGACAAAAACCTTTTAAAAATCCCCCCAAAAAACCTTGGAAAAAGTAAGGCAAGCATAGGTCGAAATTAGTAATAAAAACTTCGAAAACAAAAACACAGTAGAAAGAAGGAAGGCAACAGTAGGGTGACAAAAGAAAAAGTTACAAATCGTCCAAAAGAAAATTACAACGTTAGAAAAAGCAACAAAAACTAGGTGGGCGAAAATGTATTTTGAACCTAAATTGATTTGCGGGCCGGATCATAATCTGCGAGGGGTCAGATTTGGCCCGCAGGCCTCGAGTTTGACACACGTGATGTAAGCGATTAGTTCCAACTGGAAAAACATTCTTGATGCAAAACTCATCCACGGTCGCGTCCCAGAAGCGTCCCAGAAGCGTGCGTGAAGCCGGCTCTCCGCTCCGCTAAAGATACGCGCTAGGTCTGTTTTCACGTGAGGAGCCGGGCGTTCGGACAGCCGGCAGGAAGTGAAACAGCGAGAGTATTCAGTCGCTTTACCAAAACACAACCCCCACAATATCGTATACGTCTCCTCTACAGCACCACGGACGACGAGAGATTCATCTTGGTGATGGAAAAACATAATACGACATCACAGATCCTTTTTTTTAAGGACAACACCAGAAAAGAGAAGGCATGGAGTTTAACTGTAGGAGTGGAAGGTAGATACAACTAGCTTGATAAATGGGGGTGTGTGCATGTGCATGCATGCGTGCGTGTGTGTGTGTGTGTGTGTGTGTGTGCGTGTGTGTGTGTGTGTGTCTGTGATTGACAAGGTAAATTGCATCCTGCCTGTGCAGGCGCAGCGGTTCGTTAAGATGCTTGTTTCGATACTCTGGCACGCAGCCCTACATTCTGCAGCATGGAGTCACAGTGAGTGGTGTGTGTGTGTGTGTGTGTGTGTGTGTGTGTGTGTGTGTGTGTGTGTGTGTGTGTGTGTGTGTGTGTGTGTTACAAAGTCCAAAAACTCTCTCTTTTTTAACTTCAGTTAAAAGAAATTCCAACAGAGTGAGATTGAGTCAACCTGTCTCCAATAAAAAAAAAAAAATCATAAAAAAATACCTGTTTTACCAATTCTGTAGAAATGAGCCTCTTTCCTGAAACCAGTGTTGTGATCCGAGGCCAGCCACTGCACTGAGCGTCAGGGACAGTGTGTAGCCAAGTGAGAGTTGTGAATAGCAAAACAGACGAAATGACTTGTTCAGATGGAGGACTGAAGGGGAGAATGAAATCAAAGACAGGACAGGAAGAGAGACAGACGCACGCAGTGGAGGAACAGAGTTAAACTTGTTTATCAATCTTCTGATCAGATAGTTCCTGATTACGGTTACAAGATTTTGATTTATTAAGGCTTGTGATATGGGCTGAAATATGTGCCACCAGAAACTGAATTTGAATCATTTATATTTGAATTTGAATTGCTAAACTTGAATAGTTGCATTGAACAACTGAATTTGAATCACATCACTTGAAATGGTATTGTTTAATTTGAATCATTGCATTGAAAAACTGAATAGTATAATTTGAAACTGAATTTATTCGTTTGGAATTGGAAGTCCAATAAAATTTGATCCTCACTGAAAATTCAACTCTCTATATCTATCTTCACATTCAGTTCTCACAATTCAGATTCAAATTACTGTGACAGACATCCGGGTCTTCCCCCGGGCAGGAACACCGCGAAGATATGACGCTAAAGGAGACTTTTAGCGTCAATAACAACGCCAAAGGCACCTGACCAAGCGTCTGTATTTTACGTGATGGGAGTGAGAATCTGTTGAGTGTGCAGGCAGTCAGAAAACACTTGCTTTTCACCCACAAAAATAACTACGGATGGAAAAGTTACCGAATGCTCATCAGGGGGAAGACAAAGTGACACAAATGTTCACTGACAGAAACACAACACTGCTTCCTCTTCATCTTCCCTCTGAGACGTTAGCCCTTCATACGGCTGAATGTCTTCAGAATAACAACACTAACACCTCAGTACCTTCTCCACACACACACACACACACACACACACACACACACACACACACACTAGAGTCAAATCAAAGTGCCAGGAGAGTTGAGCTAAATATAAACCAACAAATGAGGGACGTTTAGCCGGGCTAGCTCGTTCGGCCGAGGCTGCAATTATTGATCTCCTGAACTCACTGAGCACAGAGCTGATCAGACGCTAACACACACCTCCGTGGCACTCTGCAAGGCTGGCAATTACTGCCCATGTGTTTTCTGCTGCCTATCCGTCTCTCTCTCTCTCTCTCTCTCTCTCTCTCTCTCTCTCTCTCTCTCTCTCTCATTGTGTTTGATCTCCCAGTCATTATCCGGTTTCATCACCTCCGTGATCACATTGATCCACCGCCGTGACACTCAAACTGCCTGGCGCTCAATTAAAAACTGTGATTGCTATTGACAGCATCTGTTTGATATGTATAGAGAGAGTGTGTGTGTGAGTGAGTGAGTGAGTGAGTGAGTGAGTGAGTGTAGGCGCGCGCAGGCCAATTTGAAGGTTACGATGTGCTCTTTGTCCAGACTAATCTCTTATGAATCATATTTACAGTACATGTCATTGGTTTGGTGGTAAACATAATATTACGGGTAGCACGTCAAAAGAAAAAGACATTGGTCTCATTTTGGCAGTTAATCTATATTGGTTATGACAACAATGTATTAGTTGCTGTTTTGGTTCCAGCCATTTCTACTTTGCAGCTTATTTCTCAGTTCTTCCTTGCTGGTTTTTTTTCTTCCCCCCAGCCACTGTTAATGAAACTCAACACTTCCTGTGCTGACCTTTCTTATTTAAAGCCTGCCTTCCAGGGGCTGAAATGGCAACGACCCCTCTCTTTCCTGGCACACTTTTATCGTAGAAACATCGCAGGAAGTAGAGCTGTTGCAGTGAAGGAATTTCCCCTGCCGTGATTTAGGGCGGCTCAACAGCGCAATATGTGGTATTAGCGCTAATCAACATGTAGATTGATGCACATGTAATCTACAGTATATCGACAACTTTTCACTTCCAGGATTGTTCAGGTGCTGTCGGAAATTCCGCCGGATGTCCCTCGTTTCGGCCGGATGTCCGTCCCCTTCCACTTACTTTGTGTTGGCGTTTTAACCTCTGGTGGATTTCTGAGGACTATGGTTAACTGCTCCTCAGATCTCTGCAGGGTAAATCCAGACAGCTAGCTAGACTATCTGTCCAATCTGAGTTTCCTGTTGCACGACTAAAACAAAACCAAAACAAGTTCCTTCATGAGGCTATTTTTGCAGAGGCACAGTTCTTGTCAAAGACTAAACCTCTCCACAGTAATGAATGCTGAGTTACATTCGTTTTGCTTGACCAAGCTCTCCCAATCAAAGCCTTTGGGCAGAACGAAGCGGCATTGTCTATTCTTCTGGCTTCTAATTGTATCCCTCATTTCCATAAGAGGAACAGAGAGTAGCGAGCTGCAGGCCTCTTCTGAAGATAAAAGACGAGGGCTGCATGGCTTATCACAGCAGAGCAGTGCGCTGCATGCATTTACCCCATTAGATTCAGCATATGCTCCGATTACCTGAACATTTCTCCTACCTGAGAGTAGACAGCGACGAGGAACGCATCAGGGATTCATTAGCTTACCGTCATAATTAATGTTGCATGGAACCGGCAAACAGGGTTAGGCGTCAGGTTGGGAAATGTAGGAGGGTGTTCACAATCGCACGGTGCCAGATAGTGTTACGCGTTGATTAGCACTAGTTGGAGCTATTAGGTATCACTCCTGATTTAATCAGCGCGGCTGCTGGGAGAGAACTCAACTGTTCAGACAACAAGTGGAAGAAGAAGCGAGGGAAGACGGGGGAGGGAGGGGAGGAAGAGAAATAAAGGATGCGCGGGTAAAAAGGAAAGTGCTCAACTTTGGGTGCTAAAACAACCAAGTTCTTTTCCAATTCTGTCCTCAACTAATGCCGGCCTTACACCAAACGACTTTTTTCAAGCGATTCCACTTTCGACTAATTTCCAATATCGGAATGAAATCCGGAGAGTCTTGCTAGAGTCGGGGCGCGCCGGTCGTCTCAATCGTATGGTGTACGGTGGTCATTAAACTCAGTCCCAGTCTTTTTACCTGTCTGGACGTTCCGACAACATCAAACATGTTGTGGCAGGGTTAGCTCAGTTGGTAGAGCAGGCGCACGTATATAGAGGTGTATACCTCGACGCAGAAGGTCCAGGGTACGAGTCCAACCTGGACGATTTTCCTGCATGTCTTCCATCCCTCTCACTCCCCTTATATTTTTAGCTGTCCTTTCCATTAAAGGTTGAAATGCTCAAAAGAAAATCTACAAACTTTCCCTTAAAGTTACCAGCTAACGCTAGCGGTAGCTAGCTAGCTTGGTTTAGTTTTTCAAAAAAATGTAGTTGTAGTAGTGCAGTGTGTGACCCTGCAAGATCGCCAGTCTTACATATTCTCTTTAATGTTAGATGTGAGATGATTGTTTTTAGATGTGAGATTGTAGCAGACTTTGGTCTTTTCAAAGTCTGTTCAAAATCTTCTAATGTATGGTAGGCATAAATGTAATTTAAAATGTTGATGTTCACTCATACATCAGTGCGTGACTGTCATAGACTATTGAATTTGGCTGTTGAATCAGGTTTGAAACATTTCTTTGCATGACCTAAATTGTTAAACACTTAGTGGAGTCACACACAATGGGAAAGCTGGTAAACCTGACCAACATAGTGTCGGTTTGTGCTGGTTCAGCACAGTTTCTACACTATTTAAAGTCAGCAAATGCGATGGCACATGCCGCATGTGCTGACCTGAAAACCAGAGCTTGTGCGGCAAAGACAAATGGTACATTTACATCGTTCAAATGGCAATGGCCATTCTAGATGGACAAGTTACTGTGACAATGTTTGACTAAAATGTGCACAATGTCAAGAGACGAATGGAATTTGGCTGTAAATTTGCTTTCAAACCAAAACTATGAGCTTAAAAGATGCTAAATACTCTGCAGAGAGACCCTTTACTATGCACATAGTGAGTGATGCACTGTTAATTAGAGCTGCAAAGATTAATCGACTAGTTGTCAACAATTAAATTAAAGGCCAAATATTTTGATAATCAATTAGTCGGTTTGAGTCTGTTTTGGCGGGAAATAAAAGTCAATCTTCTCCGATTCCAGCTTGTTAAATGTGAATATGTTCTAGTTTCTTCTCTCCGGTGTTGTTTCCAAAATGGTTTCAGTGGTTCATCAACTCGTAACAGGGTGAACGGCACATCTGCATTCGCTTTGTGGCCCTTTATCGGCTATAACCGCACTATGCAAGTTTCCCAGATTGGGTAGTGCATCTGTAGTTCGAATAAGACATAAGAAACCGTAATGGACAAGTCCGCTTCCAACCTGTAGGGGGACCAAAGAGGAAAAGTGCTTTGGTGCTCCTTTAATCGACAATATAATCAACAGATTAATCGACTAGGAAAGTCATCATTAGATGCGGCCCTAATGTTGATATAAAAAAATTCTGTTGTTGTTACATTTCTGCATGACCTAAAGCCCAGATCATTCCTGTTCCCAGAAAAATAGTAAGACCCTGAGCAGTGTTATTCCATACAGAGTGCTAAAACAGAGCAGGGCGTGCCCACATTTCATTTGTGACTGCAGGAATGTGCCATGGCAGGCCAACAGTGCGTGAGCCAATCAATTATTCAGGACAAATACAGCCTTGTGTGACTGCAGGATGCTGGACGGGTGGACGGATGGATGGATGGATGGATGGATGGATGGATGGATGGATGGAGGAGTGGCTCAGCTAGTACACATGCTATAACTAAGAGCATCAGAAGGCAGAGACATAGGCCTATAGCATGAGATATTTCCCCGAGCTCAGAGTGGTATGGATGTTATTTATAGAAGATAGCCCAAACCCACTACCATAAAACAGACGGGCAGCCAGACAATTAAAGAGAGCCGAGAGGCGGCAGAGGAAGGAGGGTAGAGAACATTGCTCTGCGTCTGACCTATTTAGCAAATGAAGAGCCATAAACACAGCAGATCTGAGCTCGCTCTGCAGCAGACAGACAACCAGGGCCAAAACAGAGCTAACCACCCCGACCCTGTAAAAACGCTAATCAAAGCCTGCAGGGTTCAGAATAGCTTTTTAAAGTGGGGCAGCCTGTTTCGCAATGATTTTTACATTTCGGGCTCAAGTGCGTCTCGCACTCGTTACCGCTTGTTTCTGCCCAGTCCTAAATAAATCATCAAAAATCCAGCTGCACTGAACCGATACACACAGCTCGCACGCTAGTGTGCAGTACACACTCAAGTCTTCTAACTGGAATCCTCACCAAAGATACCGTAAGAGATGATAAATAAATCATGGAAAGTAATGAATACAAACACTGATTCCATTCCAGTTAAACATTAACTTTGATTCGATCGAAGCAGTCCACGTGTACAGTGAAGAGAGCGACTTGGTTACATCAGGGGTCAATAGTGAGCCACAACATGTCTGTTTCTGAAAACTGCAATCGATAGGAAATATGATCATTGATCTGCTGCTCCCAGAGTTCATGCAGCACTTTGTGGCGAGCAGGGCGGAGGGTGTAGCTTCCTCATCAAACACACAGCACGAGTCCAAGCACACTTATCGATGACTCTGCCAGGATTATTCTGACTTTGGCAAAGTCTAATTGTGGTTTATTAAAACTTTCTTTTGGTCATTAAGTCAACTGTTTACTCATCAAGGTAACTGTTGAGCTCTCATTACCATAAAGCAGTGAATTTCACAACGAAATTTCAAAATCAGGTAATCTGCCAATCATTTTTCATCGGTGTATCTCCGACATCCTGACAGAAAAATCTATACCATATATATACATTTTTTTTATCGTTTTGACGATATATTTCGTCATATCGTCCAGCCTTAATGATCAACAGCCAAAAATCGTACATGCCAACAAAAGATACACAAGGGTGCCCGGGTAGCTCAGTTGGTAGATTGCGTGCTCACATGTAGAGGTTTATTCTTCAACGCAGAGGCCCAGGATTAGACTCCTACCTGGGGCGATGTCCTGCATGTCTTCCCCCTCTCTCCACTTTCATATCTAAGCTGTCCGAGGGATTAAAAGGCGGAAATGCCCAAAATAATAATCTTTACAAAAAAAGATACACAATAATACAAATAAAAGCAGCATCAGTCCTCACAATTTAGAACATGGAACTGCGTAATGTTTGGCATTTGGCGATTTTTCATCATCAAAAAAAGAACCGCATATTTTTCAGCTGATTGGCTAATTGTGTCAGCTCCGAATTAATCTTACAATTCAGTCAAACTAAATCTAAGAGAGGTTAACAGTAAGGGGTGATTAATGACCTTAACTGTCTGTTGTGAACACTCTGAGTACATTGTCAATAAAGATAAGATGACCACAGCTACTAAAACGTGATCCAAGTTGAAATAAATGAGACTTAAGTGTATTTATATAATTTAAAGGCCACACTCAGTCACAGTCCCAGGTGAATCCTAAAAAGGAAATCAAAAGCAACACATGTACACTGGCAGTTTTGTCTGAATCTTGACCCTTTTAAAAAAAAAAAAATACAACAACCTGGAAGGGGATATTCTTGGAAGACAAACATGCCCAGCATGGCCTTAACCCAGTCGGGAGGAGTACTGGGTTAGGCAGCAGGGTTGTTATTTGTCTGGACTGGAGCTGGAGGATCAGGCTAGATCAGCTCAGCAGCACACAGCTGCAGGGTGTCAGCTGACGCAGAGGCCTGCAGGCACTCAGGTTATGAGACACAGTGCGTTATATCTGTGGTTTGTATACAGGAGGTAGCCTAAATGGACGTTTGACCAGAGGCCTCACGATATGATATCATCACGATACGATATCATCACAATACTTATGTCACGATACGATATTATTGCGATTTTAAACATAGTGCAATTCTCTGCAATCAATTGCAATTTACTACCCCAACTTCAAATTTTGGCCCTAAAAGGAAACTTTTTGTTTGTTCATTTCACTTCAGTTTTATTGCTGCAAAACAGGATTGTCAAGCAGACAGACTGACCAACCCATATATAATAACAGATCGATACTTGTCAGTGTGATGGTTTTGTGTAAAAGGTGATCGTGATCCAGAGGGGTCCCCCAAAGCAAAATCTCATCTTGAGTCTTGGATAGAAGTTGTTTGGATACCGGATACCAGTGTCGGAAAAGCCTCCGATACTGCCTAAAATGCTGGTATCAGTATCGGTGAGTAGGCAAGTCTATGCACCGATCCGATACCACATAGTTTTGCCCTGAAAAACTACTTTAAAAGTAGTTTATTAATGTTCTTTTTCCATTGTGACTGAATAAAAAGTAAAGTTCTATGGCATTCATTCTCTGTTTGTATTTGTTCATGTTTCACAAAGGGTCAATATAACAATGAGAGCAATCATATCAGTACACAGTATCGGACTATGTTTATGTTCATGTTCAGGTATCGTAATCGGCATGAGGAAGGAAAAAAATGGAATCGGAACATCTTAAGTAGAGCCCTAAGGCCAACCCCGATAGGCCCACATACAACCACAGACAGCAGACAATAACTGACCTGTGGAACTTTGAGCTGAACTTTTCATTTCAAAATGTTTGTACATCTTCAACCCAGAACTCAAGTTCATATCACGCAGCAAATTTGTACTCAGACTGATCATGCAAGCTAACAACACCAACATGCTTGATAGCAACTGAACCAGACACTCAATACCAATCCCATATTCTCACACTAAATACTTTCTGAGCAGAGCTGCACACTACTAGACACATATTGAAGTCAAGTTTTACAGCCCAAACTAGGATTAGGCATCGAGAACTGGTTGCAACTTGGAATCGTTTCAAAAATTACTATTCCAATGGAATTATTATTTATTTTTTTATTGGTATCGTTTGGAAATTTTGGTTTCCAATCAAATCATTGTTTCCGAATTCAACACGAAACAAGTTTTGGTTTCCTTCGCAGCCACTGTACTTTCAGGCACTTGTGTTGCAGCCATGGAGCACAGTAAGCGGCACTCTAAAGTGTGTCTCTATTTTACGTTGAAAAAGTCGGAAAAACTGTAAACCACCATTGAATCGAAATGTGAAGTAAGCATGTGACCCGTTTCAACTCCACCCCTCAAGGAATCGGAATCGAGAATCGATAAGAACCGGAATCGAAAGGAAGAATCGGAATTGGAATTTTTAAAAACAAAACGATGCCCGACCCTAGCCAAAACTGACAAAATGTTATGTTTTTGTTCAGTAAATGTGTATTTCATTAAAAAAAATAAAACTGTCCCGTTGTTTACAATCCAACTTATAAATCAGCATAAAGATCCAAACAGAGAAACCAAACACCCTGTTGATGTGTTCGACTGTGTCCGTGTGGGCAGCACTCACCTGAAGCAGCAGCTGCTCCAGGCGGCTGAGCCCCCACGTCGCTCTGTGGCCCCCCAGGGGTCGGCGGTACAGGCCTGGTCCAGGATTTCACCGCGGGAGGGCCGACCCTCACCACCCCGACGTACTCCACAAAAGTCCCCGGAAAGTCTCCCTTCTCCTTGGTCCTCTCGTTGGTGCCGTGCAGCCAGCCTTTGGGGCTCCGCTCATCCCCGTCCTGGTAGTCCAGCCCCGGCACCGCCATCAGTGAGGCCTTGGAGACAGTGAGCAGGTCGCCCGGCTGGAGGCTGATGTCATCGCCGCGCTCACGCTTGTACTCAAAGAGCACACGGTACTGGAAACTGTCAGATGTCATGGCAACAGTTTCTAAAGCCAAAAAATTCAGACGTTGCCTGAGATTTGCTGAGTTAAAAGTCAAATCAACGCCTTGAAAATACCAAAACGGAAACTTCGTTAGTTAAAAATCCCTGAGGTGAAACAGGAACTCCACCTAAACCTGGGGAACCTGTATAACCTGCGTCGGCACCTGAGATTTGCTGCGTCGTGCTGATTTGGACGATACCGTGAAAATTATAGAAATCTTATCCCTGAGGTGAAATTTGACACCTTTTTGTCCTACAGCCCCATGTAGAGCAGGTCCAACCTTCTAAATCCCAAAAAATACAAGTCCTCCAAGAGCAACGAAATGGAATTGAACAGTCAGCCGTTGCTTTATTAATGTCGATTTGGATAAATATCCACGCAGTTCTTTAAAAATCCACAGTATGAATCCACCGGTCAGTCACAGCTCTCCAGTCTGAGGCCTCCCAACGGACAGACCGACTAACCAGCCACCGTGATGGGGAAAGAAAAAGAGGAGGAGAGGGAGGGGGGGGGGGCGAGGTGGTCTGGAAACTGCAGGATGGCACCGTTTTCTTGGACGGGGCGACCTCCAGACGACGCCCCCAAAGCTTCTGCAGGTTCTTCCGATTGTTAACGAGAAAGTGTTCAGAACCTAAACTGAGTCTATGTGGTCAGATCACACACCCATTCACACACACACACACACACACACACACACGTACACACACTCACACACACCTGAAGAAATCCACTGCAGTGCAGAATTTGGCTTCTCATTGGGAGCGTCCTTGTGTGCACTCTTGTGTATGAAATCCCGCTGCTTCGCCTTTCTTGTCTGGCCAGCCTCCTGAAGCAGACACACACGCTCCTGCAAACTTAAAAATGAAGTTCTAAGGTTACCATCACACACTTTTATCCAGCTATTAGGATTTAAATGCAACAACGTATTGATGTAGCTCGGATTTCAAAGTCTTTCTAAATGTGTCAGAGGATGATCAAAGCTCCACTATAAGTAAATGCAAATAAGGAACATTTAAGGACATTAGAATGAAAATGCATTGAAAGTATCCCTCACCAGTCTGCTGAGCAGGCTGACAGAACAGAACAGAACAACTGACACTGATCAGTTACAACAAGCGTGACTCGGCGAATATGAACTTCACACAGACAGACAGAGCGTGCCCGACTAAAACTCGCCCTGCATGCGCCAGTCTGCTGCGCGCAAAACTCACCGCTCAAGCTGCACGCACGCACGCACGAGCCCGTGTCCTCCACCGACGCCTCGACCGGCGCGCACGAACTGCCCGCTTCGACACTACCTGAAGCCCGAAGTGCGAAACCCAGACATCCGGGAAGTGAAGCCCGTCAGGATGAAGGGATGGATGGACGGCGTGGCTGGTTCCTGCAGACAGGCAGCCTGCTCGGTGCTGGAGCGAGCGGCTGTGTGCTGATGTCAGGAAACCCCTCCCCCTGCCGTCTGCAAATTATGCCGGCAGCCAGCGCGCGGGGTCGGGACGGGACGGCTCGGTGTGTGTGTGTGTGTGTGTGTGTGTGTGTGTGTGTGTGTGTGTGTGTGTGTGTGTGTGTGTGTGTGTGTGTCGCCTGCACCGCCGCTGCAGCAAAACACCGCGTGACCCGGTTACGGTGCTGCTTACAGTTTCTGCTGCATTTGTGATTTCGCCTTTTTTTTGGGGGGTGATTGACAGTTTATTTGTTTTAATTTGGGTCGGTGTGATTATGTTACAGTATTGGATGTTCAGAAGCTGCAGAGAGGTGATGAATTATGTAACATCTCTGTGACCTGGGAAGGAGAAAAAAAAAAGTCGCTGCGGTCCCGTTTTAGGAAAACTAATTTAAACATCATTTAAATTGAAGTGATGAAGGGATGAGATTTAAGAAGTGCATGATGGGAGAACAGTGGAGATATTTTTTTTTTTGGAGAACAGTTTGTTTGTCCGGTGTGCACATGACGCAGCAGCAGACAGCGGCAGACTGCTGCGTCATGGGGCGGTGGGGGGGGGGGAGCACGTTTTCCGTTTAGAGCTGCAAAAAAATCAACTTTAGGTACAAGAACATCTGTCTTTGTCTGACACCAATCTTTTGCTGTTGTCATTCAGACAATGAGACATTTCGACAATATGATGACAGTATGACATTTTACACAAAATAAGGGTTAATGGGATAGATTCTGTCACTTATTCTATTCAATTCAAATAACTTTATTTATCCCCTGGGGAAAGGAGTAGTTCTGACAAGTACAAAATATAATACATGCACATAATGGTAATAAATATATACTTAAAGTGCAGAAGGGCAATAAGAGAAGAGCAGCAGCCACACATAAAACACATTAAAAATCATTGATTATGTACTCCAATTTGTCAAAACACTTCATACATTACCTTTTTACACATTTTCTTTCTGTTTTTCTCTTTTTTATAATGATTCCGAATCTATATGTCAAGTACTGATTTCATCTTGGTTATTAATATATGTTGGCATTATTATACATTTTTTTATGTGTGAGTACACATAACATATTCTATTTTAAAATATGTTTAAAGAATACACTGTACGCTATTTGAGGTCTCACAGTGGCATTAGAGGCTTAAATGCATTCCACGTAAAAGCAAGTCTGGCTGGAGAAAAAAGAAAATCGAATGTAACAGGCAAATCAAGATAAAAAAAAATAAAAAAGTTTAACCAAATAAAAACACATAAGAGATCGTACGAGTCAAGCATTGAAACTCGAGCTATCACCAATGAAAGACTTTTCATATAGATATTAAGAGTTCTCATAACTGCACACCATCAGTATTTGGATGATGACACATTGTATTGGACTTGGACACACTGGAAGGATTAACCTGCTTGAGGGCCCTGGGGCAAGAAGAACACCCCTCCCACACACACACTTTGTGCAATGTGCCACACTACGTGGATCCAGCACTGCTGTGTTCATTTAAGTTAATTAAACTGAAATGAATTCAGGAATATGCAACATTCAAGCGCATAATTTACTAAGAGTCTTAATACAACATTCAGACAAAGCAGGGTACCTGTTCAACACAGGTCTCAAGATCAGGTAATAAAAAAAGGACCGCCTGTTGCTATGTGCTTTAGTCAATATCCCAAAACAGTTACAGAAATTAAGCCAAGTTTAGACCAAAGATTGGCGAAGAGACGAGTTGAAACTACTTTCAGCGTTCTAAAACCTGCCAGTTCACACCAATGAGACGAGACGAGACGGTGTATCATCTCTAATGGAATGTCTCTTTGTACTTCCCGACTAGGCTTTTTGTAGCTGAATGTATCATTTGTTGCGTCTAAATATGAATGTGGATAACGTTAGCAATAGTGAGATGCTTGCTACAGTTACATTTCTAGCGATGAATCGGTGACTTTCTAAAACCAGCCTCTGGAGACTCGACCAGCTGACTCCTCTATTTGCTGTTCAAAACAGGTGACGTCTCTTATGTTCTAAAACCAGCCTCTGGAGATGTATGAAGTGTAATATCTTCTCTAAATATAATCTGGTTTGGACCTTTACATGTGTTTTTTGAGAACTAAATTATTATTAAAGGGTAAAAAAAAAAAATCAGCCTAGACCCCATTTCCCCAAGCATTTGTGTCTAATAGACTGATGTGACCAAAAATCTTTGAAATTGGTTAAGTATTGAGCGAGATCATAATTACGAGCGGGCGCAAACTGAGCTGCAGTTTAACATAATGGGGCAATTGTGAACCCTTAAGTTTTGCCCACTAAAAGAAATAGTTTTCGCTCAGATTGTTATTGTTATAATTTGTCCTCAGGTCAAATGTGACCCATTTTCAAAATGTTTCTATATCAAAAATGTATACATTTATTATATTATTTTATACATTTATACATTTATACACCTTCTCAGACAGGCTTTATGAAAAGAAAAAAGTTTTACACAATTTGAAATAGTTTTAGTAAATAGTATGTGACAATAAAGTACCTTTACCTTAGTGCAAATATATGAATGAATAAAGGAGGGTGAAGAACCATGTTGATTGGACATTCAGAAATACAGCTATCATTGAAAAAAAAGTCTTTGTGATTCCAGCCAATTGTGTTTGATGTTTGCGAGTCCCAAATATGATTTTGAAGAATTATGGTGCAAAATGCATTAATCTGCGTCACATGCATCCAACTCCCAAATGAATGTCATGACAGCATGGTCCACTCGTAATCATATCTCCTCTCACAGTTCAATCATGTTTTTCCGTTGTGTGACATTTGGTCCGACACGCTGCCATGTTTGCAAATGTAAAGTGACGGAAATCGATAAAGCACACGCTAAGAAACAGAGGCGATATAATGAGGAGAGCGCAGGCCTTTAGTCATGCTTGTGTCTCAGTGTCAGGCAGGGATGAGCTTCTCCTTTATCCTATCCCTCAAGAGTCCCCAGCCAATCAGAGGGAAGACACTCGTCATGAAAAGGGAAAGTGTGACTTCCCCGAGGAGAAGGAGGCTAGTTGTCCCAGATTAAATGTGTCAGTTTATACAGGCATCGTCTTCCTCTATGGCATTGGGAATGTGCAATTACTCACACATGCCAATAGTCTGTGCTTGATTGTGTATAGACACAGCAGTGTTCCCATGGCCGCATGAGTAAATGTTTGCTGGAGGCCAGGGATTCTCAAACTTTATATTCAAAGGTCCAAATCTGATTTATATACAAGGTCCAAGGTCCGGAACGATTGGTGATAAGCAATTTACTTTGATTAAATGTGCTTCTAACTTACAAACAATACGTGTGTTTAACCTTAACCAGGGAAACTAGTCTAACCGGTCTTTATGAAATGTGACATTTCGAAATCCGCGTTTACCCGTCGGTAAATCTCCACTGGATGACTCGCTTCAGAAGAGTTGAAAATGGGCCGCTTTCCCTCTTTAGTGTTGAGCTTAGTGTGGCAAAGTCCATTCATTAATCACCAATGACCAATTTATCTTTCAATTGTTCTCATTCATGTTTTCCTGTGAGCGCAAGAAGTCACTCGAGCGATGCATCCTTATGTCCTGTACAATTTGACTGTACCAGACAACAAACAGCCGAGTACCTCTCATACACTGCTGAAAGTTTGTAATTATTCTATGTAATGTTAATGTTGAGGTGAGTGGAAGGAAGAGGACCCAAATGCAGAGGGAGGCAGGCAGGAGATGGTTGAACTCAGGGATTTAACACAACGAAAAGCTGCAGCACAAAGACTGGAAAACTCATTTAATCACAAACTGACGGGCAAAACAAAGGCAGGAGCAAACTGACACAAACACAAGGTACAGGGAAGCAACACAAGATGATCTAACAAGAGACATAGGGAACACAGAGGCTAAATACATGAGGTGATGAGTAAATCAGGAACAGGTGAGAAAACAGGTGAAACACATCAGGGCGGGGCAGGACAATCAACAAAGGAGGGAAAACACAGGAAGTAAACTGGACAAGACAAGGCAGAAAACAGACTATCAAAATAAAACAGGAAACACAACGAACGGGAATACACAATACAACCAAGAATACATAGTTAAAACAGGGTAAACAGAAACACACAATGAACAAGGGAATAAGGAACAGAAATATACACAACAACAAACAGTCCACAGAATACACAAAACAAGACAAATCTACAAGACCGGGAACCGAAAAATACTGAATAAATATACAGAACAGCAACAGAAATATACAACCAGGCAACCGACATGTCCATAGCCATCACAAATGTATTATCTTGAATCCATAATTTCCTCAATGAAAGGTTACTGTGACTATACATTTAGTAAACTCCATCCCCTCACAGATATAATGAAGAGAACAGTTTACGTGAACGGTACAGGCTTTATAAACTATCTTCTTAATAAACTGTCTGTACACTTACAAAGTTCTCAATGCTTCGGTTTACATGTAGGGACCCTCATTATGCTACCGTGGAAGTGTGGTGCTATTTTGAGCTTTCAAGTTCAAGTTCAAAGAGTTGTCATATGCACAGACAGAAAGCATGTTTCCCTGCACAATGAAATTCTTACTTTGCCGTCAACACTAAATGTCATACAATAAATACAATATCACACAAAAAGTTGAAATATTGCATTTCTTAATAAAAGCAATAAAAATGAGGTAGTGCAATTTTAAATAAGGCAATAAAATGAAACAGTTATGTCCCTGGTTACAAACTCCTATTGGCTGTTTAGGAGTCTGATGGCAGAAGGGAAAAAATAGTTTTTTAATCTTGAGGTCCTGCATTTCACACTTCTGTACCTTCGTCCTGAGGGTAGAAGTGTAAACAGTCCGTGCTGGGGGTGGGAAGGATCTTTGAGGATGGAAGCAGCTCTCCTGTGGACTCTGCAATGGTAGATGTTCTGTAGAGAGGGCAGTGGAGTCCTGGTGATCTTCTGTGCAGTCTTCACCACTCTCTGCAGGCGTTTGCGGTCCATGGCAGTAGTGCTGCCGTACCACACAGTAATGCAATTGGTCAGTACACTCTCGATAACGCAGCTGTAGAAGTTGTTGAGGATCTTAGGCGACATGCCAAACCTCCTCAGCCTCCTCAGAAAATACAGCCGCTGTTGGGCCTTCTTGACCAGCTGTGTGACGTTAGGTGTCCAAGTGAGGTCAATTTTAAATACACCCAGGTATTTAAAACTGCTTACCCTCTCCACTTCAAGCTCCCAGATGAACAGTGGCTGATGCGTTCTCCTCTCCTTTCTCATGTCCACTATCATTTCCTTCGTCTTGTCCGTGTTGAGGATAAGATTATTGTCTCCGCACCAGGACACTAGACTGGCCACCTCCCTCCTGTAGGCTGCCTCGTCACCGCCAGCGATACGTCCTATCACTGCGGTGTCGTCCGCGAACTTCAGGATGATGTTATCCTTGTGGGAGGCGACACAGTCGTAGGTGAACAGGGTGTAGAGGATGGGGCTGAGTACACAACCCTGTGGAGTGCCAATGTTTGTGGTGATACTGGCTGATGTCCTATTACCAATCCTGACAGACTGAGGCCTGCCAGTCAGGAAGTCTAGGAGCCAGTCACAGAGTGTGGGGTGCAGACCAAGTGTGGACAGTTTGTGAGTGAGTTTATGGGGGATGACCGTGTTAAAGGCGGAGCTGTAATCGATGAAAAGTATCCTTAGATATGAGTCCTTATTTTCCTTTGTTAGTGGTATAAAATAGTGATTTCTTTTTACTTTACCCGTGCCCCGACTACTAGCTTTATAAGCTAATTAGCGGTTTGCGATAAAATTGGTCACATTGGATTAGCATGAAAACATATCCCAGAGAACGGTCGACTCGGTACCCATGTGTTCCTAACCCCTAGTTTCACTTTGCACTGGATTTGTCCTTAACTTGGTCAAACCTAAAGCCCATCTGCAGCGGGATCAAACTTTAATTGCTGACATAGTCAGAGTTCATTCACACAACCTCACTGTGTGCAGTGTTGTGCCTGAACGCGTTCATTGAACGATAGTTCATGGACTAGTTCATATTTTGGGGCGAATGTGAACTGAACGTACCGTATTACTGCCTGATGAACGTTACTGTGAACTCCTTCATTCTGGTGTCTGTGAACAGCACGCTCTCTTGGTTTAACTTCATTCAATAGGGTGCCAGATTTCTATAGAGGCTTCCAGGCCAAAACCCGGCTAAAACACACCATAAACAGGCCTTAATATGTAGCGGAAAAAACACTCAATCTGGCAACACCATCCACCAGTGTCTCACCGCGGCATGAGTCATCAAAACACAAAGCAGCGTGGAGGCGACGAAGGAGCAAGGAGGCTTCATATGATCATTTAAATGAGTTTTATAACAAGGTCGGGGAGGACTGGGGAAAATCTTACATTTCTGGGCAAACTTTGCCCGCCGGCTTTCAAAAAGAAAATCCGAAAATAAGAACTATTAACTAGTTCATTTTTGGAACTGTGAACTTAGTTCAACATTTTGAAGTATATACTATGAACTGAACTAGTTCATTTTAAAATTTGTGAACTGAACTTTGAACTAGTTCATGTAGAAAGTGAACTTTCCCAACACTGACTGTGTGTGTGTGTGTGTGTGTGTGTGTGTGTGTGTGTTTGTTTTTAAACTCTTTATTGATTATTGATTGATTGATTAATTTACACTCTGTTGTTATTACACACTACACACAGGGCTGAAATACACACACATGCTCAGGTCCTATACATGCACTAATGGAGAGATGTCAGAGTGAGTGGGCTTCAATGGCTGAACAGGGACCCCAGCGGTTAGGGGGGGGGGGGGGGGGGTTCGGTGCCTTGCTCAAGATCACCTTGGCAGTGCCCAGGAGATGAACTGGCATCTCTCCAGCTACCAGTCCACACTCCGTGCTACGGTCCGTACCAGGACTTAAACCAGCGACCCTCCGGTTCCCAACCCAACTCCCTACAGATTGAGCTACTGCCTCCCCTGTTTGTTTGTTTGTTTGTGTGTGTGTGTGACAGACGTACATACGAGTGGCCTTTGCCACCTAGCTGTGACAGCTCTGCATGTGGAAGCGTGCAGTTCCAGACACACACACACACACACACACACACCTCATTCATACAACCATTCGGCAGCGTTTCCTGCATCACGAGTTTGCTCGGCAAGTTGCTCCTCTGCCATGCATGGAAAAACCCCGCCAGATAAGACCTTGTTATGTTGTCAATTCAATTACTCCCCACACTACTGCAGGGAACATTTGCTAACCTTATCACAGTCAAACATGCGTTTTGAATCTGCAAAGGAGCAGGGAAGATGTAAAAATACATAAACACCTGATTTAATGACAAACTTCAGGCCAAATTTGGTCATAATTTCAGCAGAGCGGCTGGATGATTACAGAGTTTAATCCGCGGGATTGTGTGCACACCGATAGCAGGTTAATTTACAGACACAGACACATAGAAACATATTTTTTACACTCTACACACATCGTTGTCTCATCCGAGCTCTGGGAACACAGTGACATCACTAAGAGGAAGTCCGACAACATAAAGCTGAAATTATACTTTCCACATCTGCGAGTGTCTGCCGGGGTCCACGTGACGTTAATGTCATCATCAGAGGATGTACACGTAGGCTCCGTGCCGATGTCCGTGCAGACTTGTTGGAGCGGCCCCACGTAACGATGTACTGCGCATGTGTGCAACACGGCCTCCAAGCGGACTACAGGAAGTAGTATAACCAAAACAGTGAGAAAATGGACCATATTTCTGTTCTATTTCTTTATAGCAGTGGGTGTGATGGAATGACAATGATGAAATGAAACAGAGGCCCTGTTTACAATGACAACGCTCGCGGGTCATAACATTTAGACGCCGACGGCGTTTTTGGGGCTTAAAAACACAAAAAAGTGAAACCACCCTCCAGAGTGGAAATCTTAAAAACGCTCCACTGTCGCATTCCCGTCTAAAGGGTCAAAAATGCAAAAGTCTGCTCCGATCTGCTCACTGTGGCACTATAGATAATAAAATAAATGGACCAACAGATCCTGTTGCTCTGGACGGAGACCAGTGAAGGATATTAGAAGCATTTTTCCGGTGAGCGCTGAGCGTTACTGAGCAGCCTCCAACTGAGAGAGACGACGTAGATGTGACGTGAGCAACCTGTCTGAAAGTGTGAAGTCTTCTGGTAGCTGTGCCGAGAGAAATCTCAATCATTCCCAATCTTACAGAGACGGAGAGTGTAGGTATATGTAAGGAGATAACATGGGCACAGGCTAATTATTGCTAATTAAAATGCTAGTTAACATTAGTAATTAAACTTAAACAGCTAATGTAAATCCAAACTGCCTGCGAGCTTCTCCTGTACTGTACGGTAATTCCTCTACTGTGCGACAGTAAGTCCCGTGGTTATGACACAATCGTTAGCCTATTTTTATAAAAGCGTCTGCTACGGAGCCATAACGTGAGGTACAAGGTAATGGAGCCTTTTATACATTGTCGTGTTTCTTTATTAATAAACAACGGACAAATAGTCTTTAAACGCTTCAGATGTAAAGTTATTCGCTGTCAAAGTGGCGCCAAAATGAATGGCAGTCAATAGGATGCTAACGGCGGGTGATGGCTTGTTAGCAACAAAATGGCGCCATAGGAGCTATGCTCTGTGAAGGCAGGCTTACCCCCTTGGGTGGCATAGAGTGATTACTCGCCCATGGCCACTCCGCCGTTGGGTATCCACAGCCTGCCTATACTAGGTCCAGATGGCTTTCAGCTTTGATGATATCTGACTTTTACAGATAGCATCTTTCCCGGGTGGATATGACGTCCCTATGTCTATACATTTTGACTGGCAGGACTCCCAGTCCACGCCCTGTTGTGCCTTTGTGGCTTTTTAATTGGAGCAATAACTCCACCTCCTCGTCTGTCCAGACAAAATTGTCAGCTTTTGTTGTTCGCTTCGCCCTGTTTTGGTTTCGCGCTACTAGGGAGAGAAGTAGAAAAACTTCTTTTAGCCAAAATAAAATGCACTATCTATTAAAGGTAGTGCATTATGGAACACACTACCCCCAACTATAAGGGAATGTCCCACTCTGGCCACCTTTAAGAGCCAGGTAAAGGTGTGGCTCAGAGCTAACCAAACGTGCAATCACTTCTGACTGCATGCTGTATCGTATTAGCCCAGTAGAGTGTGCTAATGAATTGCGTCTTCATCTTAACACTTACTAATAAATTGTCTGTTTGCTTTTCTCTCATTTTGTTTTTCCTTGCTTCATAGAACAAATGTTATTACTGTATATATTTTGTCTTCGAACTAACCAAGTATGGGTCACCCCTACTTGTATGCTGTACCGTATTAGCTTACTGAAGCATATGTATGTTGTGTCTCTGTTTTACCATTTACTGTTTTCTCTTTTCTTTCATCCTGTTTTATCCTGTTTTATATAGCAAATGTTAATAGTGTTTATCTTATGTCCTGTTATTGTAATTTATATCTGCCAATTGGGACTACAGATGGAAATTAGCCTTTGGGCTACAATCTGGCACTTTTACGTGTACTGCTGTACATGTTCATTAAATGTGCATTGTCCTGAAATAAATAAATAAATAAATAAATAAAGTAGACGGAAGGTTCTACGCAGGCGCGCGGACTCGGTGGTGTTGTGCGGCTGTGCTTCACACTACCACCTAGCCGCCCGGTGTGCATACTACATCAAATTTCACGCACATATGCACCAAAACGCTCGTCTAAACGCAGAATAAAAAGTGACAACGCAACGCCAATTTTTGCGTTTTCTCTTCAGATCGTTTCCGTCTAAACATAGCCTGAATGTGATGACAAATTTGGTTATTGGGCTTCAATGTTTATGGTAATCCAGCAAACACATTTTGTTAGAATAATGCACTAACCTGGTTTTAAATCACATTTTGTTCCATCCATATAGACCAGGAACTTAAGCCATTATTTAAATTATTAAAAGGGTTTAAAGTTACATAATTATTATCATTATTTATGTTCTCGTTACTGAGCCAAAAATACAAGATTAGAAGCAGTTGGTGTTGTGGATCCAGAGATTATCCTCGGCATTGTGCCGCCCCGTGTGTGTGTGTGTGTGTGTGTGTGTGTGTGTGTGTGTGTGTGTGTGTGTGTGTGTGTGTTGTGTGTGGTTGACACAGACCAGACTGTGTGCTAGAATGATGTCATTCTTCCACGGGTGTACAGAAAGGACAGAGAGGGTTAAGATGTTTGATTCACTACAAGAAAGAAAACTCAGATCTATAATTAATGATCAGCACATTCAGGAGGTGTGAAAAGTGTGACGATGTCCAGGCTGCTAACAGGAGCACACACTGAGCGTACTTTAATCAGTTCACATGATGGACTCACAGTGAGTCAACAAACGTCTGAACACCTGGTGAATATCACTTGGAGAAATCATATTTCACACCTGTAAACATTTTTTCGGAACGCACGATCGTTTTATCCTTCAAATCTGAGCAAAGGAAGACTGACTTTGTGGATGGTTTCTTTTGACATATTTGGTCTTGCAATGCCAACTGGGAAGGAGTCAGAGCCTGAATTAGGATGCAGCATGTTTGTCCAGTCCTAATCCTATAAACGGTAAAGAATTTGCTATATCCATTATACACTGTATATAGGCTTACTTTAAAGACTGAAACGCAAAGGATAACAGGATAGACGGGAGGGAGGGAGGGAGGCAAGGACGGATGAATCAGAGCGTGGAGGATAAACTGGAAAGATTTGTCTGAAAATCACGCTTTTGGCCCCCAGCTGCCTGTGTTACAGACTTTAAACAGATGAGAGAAACATAGCTGCTGTGACGCTGTCAGGATACCAGCCGACTTCTGCTTCAGCATCACTTCAAATCGCTGTTTGCATTGTACCGTCACCTCTCACATTTAAGGTTCAGGTTGCAAAACATTATTCCACCATAACGACTTTGAAAATATGCATGAACACTCACTGTGCCTACACGCTGATATCTTCAAGTAATGTCAAGCGGGAACGTCAGAGAAGTAATTACAAAATAGAACATCAAATAAGGCTTAGTCAGAAACAAGCAGCTGGTTCTCTCACAGAGAAGTTAATGTCTTCACAGCATCTGCAGAGTGAAAACAGGCTGTATATGTACAGTGGAACAGCGGGAAAAGGCAGTAGCCAATTGCAGGGGATGGCATCCTTGTTATGCATCCCTTCTTAACAAAAAGGACCCAAATGTATGCCCCTTGTTAACCTGCAACCCCCTCCCTTAGCAGCAGAGGGGTGCAGGGGCAGAGGGGTTGTTTAGTTGAATATGTTAGTCTAGTCTGCCTGATTCATTGATCCTTCATCTAGTCTATGGCCCCAACCATGGCTCTGAAATATCAGTAGCTGTAAATGGGTGTTGATAAATCCACGGTGCTATCGGTCAATGCATTCTCATGAACAGGTTTGCATGATATCGTACGAAAACATATGCACACCAAAAACATAGATATCGTACGAAACTAGGAGACCGCGGCTACAGTGGCTGGCTACAGTGGCTGGCTACAGACCTCCGTCACAGCTCTGCCTTATCAGCGGCAGTTAGTAGATATGTTTGGCCGATACAGAGCTCTGATGCTGGCTACGGTGCTCCACATGGTGCTCCGCATGGGGCTCTGCATGGGGTAGCATGCCTATGTTCCCACAGCCATATGTTCCCACAAACTGTACGATTTTTTTTTTCACTTGAAATTAGGCCCTATGTTCCCACAGCCCTATATTCCCACATTTGAAGGATTTTTTTCAAAATTAGGCCCTATGTTCCCACAATCCTATGTTCCCACATTTCTAAGAATTTTAACCCTAACCCTAACCCTAACCATTGCCTAACCCTAGTGCCTCCCAGGCAGCGCTGCCTGGAAGGAGAGGTTGGGGGCTTAAAACACTGATAAACTATATATTAGCAGCGAGTGTAGCCTGGAGCTGCCTCCAGCAGAGATGAGCAGCGGGCTACAGAGGTCTGGTAAGCTCACTTCTTTTTAACTCCACACAGACTTTTTTTTACTTTTCAAACTTGCAGACTTCAGCCCCAGTCGACACTGACTCAAGTGACAATTAAGGACATTTATCAGTCATGTATCATATTAAAACGTTTTTGTACTTTGTGTTTGCCGATAGTTAGCATACATGCTAAATTAAGATGGTTAACAATGTAAAGTTTATAGTTAGGACTACTAAACATCTGCACGTTAGCATTGTCATTGTGAGCATGCTGACGTTAGCATTTAGCTAAAATACAGCCTCACAGAGCAGACAACGTGACTGGAGACTTTTATTTTGAAAGTGCAATGCTCATAATGTAGACTTCAAAGGAGGCAGAGTATAAATGGGGACACAACTGTTAAGTTATATATAGAACGATAGAACTTACCACTCAACACAACATACTTTATTGCACGCACGTACTCACTCATGCACACTCTCACTTGGGTTTTTCTAATTTCCTGTCTGTTGTTCGATGTTTCAAAGCTGTTGTATCAGTTGTACCCAACTGTTTTTCATTTCATCATTTCACACTTGCACAGTTGGACATCATCTCTCTCTCACACACACACACACACACACACACACACACACACACACACACACACACACACACACACACACACACACACACACACACAAGCACGCTGTGCTCCTTAGTTGCCTTTATACCTAAATATTTAATGTCTGAGCAGCTTACTGTATTCAGACAGGAGGGATGGAGAGAACAGCAGGGAGACGTACAGTATGAGAGAGCAAGAAAAGATGGATGCATTAGCAGCCACAGACAGCTTGCTGTTAATTGATTGCTCTCCTCTGAGGTGCCTGGTGTGCTGTTATTGCACTGGGATATGTGGCTGTTTCCCCGAGGTGATTTGGGAGTGCAGACACTGCTGGATCAGTGTTTGGGCCTGCTGTGGGCGGGTCGCTGCAGCTGCAGGTGGTAGAGAGCTCCACCTGTTTGTTCCTCCGGCATCTGATGCTGAATTATCTGCAACTTGGACTGCATTTATATTGTGCTTTGCGCATAGTCTTAATGGCCACTCAGAGCGCACAGATCTGTCTATTAAATCAACTAATCGAGTGTTAGAAGACTGAGAATTTTCTTTAGTCGAGGAGAGCCCCAACATGTTGATATCTGCCTCGATCAAACCCAGTATGAATCAAGCTCAAAGGGGCATTTACCAGCTTCTGGAGCCTTCAAGCATTGTCTTTGTTGCAGCCTGTTCTCATGAACCATACTTTCATATAGCTATGAAAAATTAAGCACTGCAATTCGGAAGCATTCCACGTTTTTTTTGTTGCTGTTTGCACCCCAATGACTGCTGCTGTATAAAAACGCGGTAGGCCGCGAATGGAGAAGTTTCGGTGTGGATGGGTGGGTGATAAAACGCAGGACTTTCAAGCCAGGGAACGGAGTTTGCTTCCCAGAGAAAACAAAAGACTTTCACCCAGGAAATGTGTGTTCCTTTGGAGTGTTTTAATCCAAACCACGATATTTATACATACAGTATAACTATAACTAGTCATTTTGGTGCCTAAACTTAACTGTCGTTGCCGCATAACGCTAACTTTTTGTGGCCTAAACTTAACTGTAATGTCTGCTGAATCGACCGGCAGCTCGCGGTGCTCTGTACCCGGCCCACAGACACCTATTCTCGGGTTAACTGAACCACCAACTACCGCTGACCTGACGGAGCACTATGCGGAGCACCATGCGGAGCCGGTGTCGCAGAGCTCTGTAGCGGCTAAAAACATCTACTAACTGCCGCTGATACGTCCAAACTGTGGGGCCGGCGTCACGAAGCTCTAGCCTGGAAATCCAGACCCAAATCCGAAAGATTAAGGGTCTGGCAATGAGTAATGAAAATGGCCCAACTTGAGGGGTGGCACCAAGCATGCATTTGAAAATCTCAGTGCACGCAATTAGATAACATTACGACCAATCACAACAATGCACGGGGTAACGTGTCCAGAGCGTACCCATGCGCTTAGCTACCAGCGGAGCTAACTGCTAGATTAAACTCTTAGCTACCAGCGGAGCTAACTGCTAGATTAAACTCAAAAACAAAAACAACAAAAGCGTCCTTCTTGCAAAGGAACGATTTGAGCGCCGACTTCTGTTCTTCTATTAGATAAAAAGCCAAGTCTAACTCGTTCATTGTAGCGGCCAAAGCCGTTTCAAACAACTGGTGATCATCCATCTTGTAATGTTTACTAATGACTTCGACGTTGCAGCGCTGTCCTCATCTGTTTAGATCGCCTCTGGCCCGCCTATATCAGATACACTGATGTGATTGGTGCAGTTCGGCTACCAGGGCATAGTTAATGAGCATCGTCACAGAATGCCAGAGTCACTCGCCGAGCAAATTCAAATTGTGCTCTCGTGAGAACTCTGGATTTCCAGGGTAACGAAGCTCTGGAGTGGCTTAAACATCTAGCAACTGCCGCACGGCTAGCAACTGTCATTCGGCGTTACAGACCAGCCGGCAGTCTCCTAGTTTCGTAGGATATCTCACGTTTTGGTGTGCATACATTTTTGTGCAATATCATGCGGACCCATTCATGAGAATGTGTTGCTTTGTGACAAGTATCCTTACTTCCAGATAGCATAAAATACTGTCGTAGATTGTTACATGTGAAATAGTCCCCTGTACTGTCCTGATGTTTCTGTACCGCTGTCTGAAGTGCAGCCAACAACCAAACAGCTCTATTGTAGTCCAGCCTTTACTTCCGTGTTTATCGTTTTTTTTCCCCCAACGGCGCCTTCCAGGCAGCGCTGCCTTGAAGGCGCCGTTGGGAGGCACTGATTATGGTTAGGGTTAGGTGCCTTGAAGGCAGCGGTCGCAGGGCTGCCTGGAAGGAGCAGTTGGGGGCAAAAAACACCATTGAGCTACTTCCGTGACGAACGTCACTTTGTAACACACGTTATAATGCTTGCTAGCTGCTAGCGTGGCACTTTGCATCTGACTGGCTAGTAGTCCTTACCTAGCTACTGTCAGGGCACGCCCTCATACTCTGCTTCTGACTGGCTAGTAGTCCTTACCTAGCTACTGTCAGGGCACGCCCTCATACTCTGCTTCTGACTGGCTAGTAGTCCTTACCTAGGTACTGTCAGGGGACGCCCTCATACTCTGCTTCTGACTGGCTAGTAGTCCTTACCTAGGTACTGTGCATGTGCGACTCCCAACAAAGATGGAACAGAAGTGTGATGCCTCACTCTGTAGCTAAAACAGAGAGCTCAACACACAGGGTGAAAAGAGGAGCCGCAGCAAAAATCTGGTGTTTATTTTTTTAATTAAACCATGTAAACCTATAGTGATATAACCTCTAAATACAATTGAATTGAAAATGAGCATAATATGAGCACTTTAAGATCTCTGCTGCTTTCTCACAGGGAAGTAAAACAACCAAAGCACTCTGTGCCTGCCTCCCTCTTCCTTGTAACCCAGTTTCCCTGCAAACTCGTAGAAGTTATGGAAATATCTGACGGGTAGAAGAAGGAGAATGAGAGATTCGGCTCTGCGATCTCAGCTGGAGAAAGAGAAAAAAACCAATCCCCTTCAATCTCTCAGACACTTCCAGCTTTGAAAACGTCGCCTGTCACACTACTTTTCATTTAGTGCAGGCACGCTTGAAGCTGTGTACACAAGCTCTGCAGTAACAGTGTTTCATTTAAAAAAGTTCTCTTATTCTTATTCTCTACTTCCATCCTGATCTGTTTCCCGTGCTGCTGTAACATGTCAGTTTATCCCTGGTTTAATTATTTATTAATTATTCCCTAAATTAAAATGTATGAAGTCTTAAAAAAAAAGAAGCATTACCATGTTGACAGTTAAAGATGAAAGTTATTAGCATTGCTTTATAAATGACCCTAATTTATTTCCGCTTCCCGCTGTCATTTGTAAACCCTGATAACAACGTTGGTGTCGTTATAATATTTTCAAATCATCTCAATTTGGAACAAAACTTCATTAAGTCGTTCGTGAGACCGTCGAACACTGCTAAATTCAGAGGAGCATTATTTATGGCCGTGCGTGCTGAGTTTGTCGCTCAGCTTTCTCACCCAATAACGCCATGAATCAGAATTAATTGCTTCGGGGGGGAACATCAATACGCGGCGTCTGATTTAATTTCCGTGCGGTGTAATGCGATTTGAGTGCTTCCCGAGGTACCATACCTAATGCAAATGGAACAATAAAAAAACGCAGCGGGCAGGGATCGAGGAAAATATAACAAGTGTTATGTTGCCGTGGTGTTTCCTCGCTGGCGGCTGCAGCGGCGTCAGGAACACGCCGCAGCGCTGGTTTATGAGTCTCCCAACGATGACGTCTTCATGAGGACAATTTGTGTTTTCCAGCTCCCTCCCACTCCATCATTTTTATCCTTCCCGGTGTCTATCTTCATGCTCATCTCTTCCTCTCTTTGTCTGCAGAGTTCACTGCCGTTTTATTGCTGCCGTGCTGAGATGTTGCTCTGTCTGTTCGCAGGACACGCGCTGTCAATCTGCGGGATGTTTGTGTGCGTGCGTGTGATGGCGTGGTTTGTCATTACCATTCCATTCGACCGAGACTGTTGTTAATCTGACATCACAATAACCACATCTATGTCCCGACTGTGGA
This sequence comes from Perca fluviatilis, assembly GCF_010015445.1. NCBI lineage: Eukaryota > Metazoa > Chordata > Actinopteri > Perciformes > Percidae > Perca > Perca fluviatilis. Next base: position 5,897,780 of record NC_053120.1, read on the forward strand.
TCTTATCTGACATTTTTGTTTGGCTGCCTTAATGCGCAGTAAAATGCAGAAACTCCCAAGCTGAAGATTTGTTGATGAAATTATCTTTTTTCAGAGATTCAACAACGAGAATGGACGCTCTCTTTGTTCGGGATGTTTGCAGCATTTCCATGAGAATAAGAGATGAGGAGGGAGAGATAAGGGTGCAGTAATGCAGCAGAGCGCTGCGCTGTCAGAGTCAGAGCGAGCAGCGGGAGGACAAAGAGAGACGGAACAGCGGTGGGAGAAATATGAGGTGGACCTCTGCACACCTGTGCTATGTTGGCCTCCCTCTCCTCCCTCTGGCTCACCTGTGATAAATCAGCTGCGTCTCACCCAAATGACTTCCTGCTTATCTGCACGCTCTCTGCTGCTGCAGACCCCACAGAACTGGAAGACATAGAAAGTGCACACGCTAGTTATATTTGGATCGATATGCCCACCACTAGCACACGCTAGTGTCCTGCAATATTTTCCTTCCTATTTTATGAAGAATACATACTAATACAGTATATACTGGTGTTAGTGGTGTATATACTGGTGTTAGTTAGTGAAAAAAAAGTGTAAAATACGTCGAAAAAAGCGACTGACACTGCACACTGCGAATGACAAAACTGTAAAAAAAAACTGACAAAAACATTTTAAAAAGTATCAAAATAGTAAGAAAAAATGACAAAAGACATCGCGAAAAAGCAGCAAATGTAGATAAAGGGACTAAAAATTCAAAAAAGTATCAAAATGCGTCAACAATATCAACTGCAGCGACAGAAATGTAGAAAGAAGCGACAAAAATGTTCACATAAGGGACAAAAAAGTCTGAAAAAGCACCAAAAACGTGTAATGCATAATTGATATTTCTTTAGGACCTGATTTTTGGGTCCGCTTCACTCATTTTTACCCTTTTATCTGATGTTCTTTTTCACTTTGTGTTCATGTGCGTGGCCCTGCGTGTTCCTCTGTGCATGCTAGAAATGAATGCTACGGGTCTCAAATATGCATTGAAAGCATTTAAAATGTGGGGGCAGTACCTCAGGATGTGAAGTACGGTGGGGAGCACACTCTCAACAAATGAAGTGAAGAGAAATTAATACACTGTGGCTGCCAACTTCCACAACTTTTGCTATTTTTAGTTATATTTACGTTGTACAAAAGAAATCTGCCCCCGAGAGGAAAAGCCTTTTCTATCCTCCAGGTACACATTTATATCTTAATCAATCCAGCTGTCTACACAGGCTGTGTAACAGCTCACATGCCACTCACTCTGTACACGTTTCACTGCAACCCGAAGTGTATTTTTGTAATTCAGTCTATTTTCTTCCACTCTACGCGCCTGACTACAGTGATTATGTGTTGGACTTTGAGCGCTGCCAAAACAGACCTACACTTAATTCTATGCCTGAAACACATCCGTGTAGACACAGACGGAGCAGCTGCAGCAGGTTCGATAAGGACGACTCCTCCCAGCAGAATTGGCAGAGCCTTTCCGTCTGCATGCAACTGTATAACTTTCTGCAAGAAATGGTAAATTTCTCTCTGAGTGGTACTCCACTATCCTCTCTCAGAAACAAAAGCGGGAATAGCACGATGTAATGCTAATAAACTAAGAGGAAGTTATTGATATTCGTATCCAAAATATGTCTGACATTGACACCAAAGAACATGATTCCTGTCCCATATGAACAGTCAACGTTGAATGCAGCAGTAACAAGTACTTTTAGTTGTCTAAATCTAACCAGACTTTAACAGTGGAGGTGGCAAGAATGTCATATGTATTTGTGTAGTCTCCCTCTCCTCCCCTGGGTAACCTGTGATAAATCTGCTGCGTCTCTCCCAAATCACATCCTGCTTATCTGCACCCTCTCTGCTGCTGCGGACTCCACAGAACTGGAACACATAGAAAGTGCACACACTAGTGCAATTGCAGAGTCAGGAAACATGTCTGCAGTGAATCGGCATCCAATCCAATCAGGAGCAGGGCAGGAGAAAGGGTTAAAAGTAATGTAGTCTGGGCGCCTGGTTAGCTCACCTGGTAGAGCAGGCACCCATATATAGAGGTTTACTCCACGACGCAGCGGCCGCGGGTTCGACTCCGACTTGCGGCCCTTTGCTGGATGTCATTCCCCCTTCTCTCTCCACTTTCAAGTCTAAAAAATGGGTGAAAAACGAGCTCTGGTTTAATGGCATTCGTTTAAACAAATCAGAATTGTATTGGGCGGCGCTAAACTCCGCACAGAGCCAAAATAGTCGTGTGAGAGAAACCTCAGATAGTCGAGCTAGCTTTCTGGATTTACTGTACCCTTCCATCCAGGAAGTGGAACGCGAAGGATATAGACTAAAAGTAAGGAGGCTCCCACATAAATCTTTAGTGTTGTTATGTAATTTAGGAAAATATACGGCTATGAACATACTGATAGGCAGCGGGTCTTAACCTCCTTAGACTGCATTCATTATGGTCTTTATGGATCAAAACAACGATAATTTGCAGTGACAAGCACCAATCAAATGAGAACATCCTTCAGCTGCTGCCTGTGTCCTATCTGTCCAGTGTGATTTTCTGCAGGACACCGCTGTTTCCTTCTGCGCTGCCATGCTCCATATAGTACTCATAGAAACTATGCATGCCTTTATATCTGCACACATTCTTACCTAATGCAGAACAAGTGTCCTTTTTAGTGAGAATGTGGAAGAGAGAGAGACTGCAGAGGGAGGGGAAAGCCATGGGAGGAAAGTCATTGAGAGCCGAGGTGAATGAGAAAGAGACTGAGAGTAGAATTCAGTCCTCTGTTTTATTCGGCCGAGTAAAAATGCGGTCGATTCCAAGACGAGAGAAAGACCTTAAAAAAATTGGTCCAGAAAGACCAAGACCGATCTCGAGTACTACAACAGTGCCTCATGGTGCTAAATACCCGGCTCACAGTCACCTTCAACTGTACATTCCGCTAAACCTAACCGTCATGTGACCAGTTGTCACGTGACCGGACAGCACTCGTCATAATTTAGTAGGATATCATATGAATTCTTTACGTTTTCGTACAATGTCATTTGAACATGTTTGATGAGAATGTCTCGAACCCAAATATAATTGTTGACCATTTAATGGAAATTAAAATGCTACATACCATTCACTCTTGCCATCAGACGTTGAACCTGCTGCCCCCATTCAGACACAAGAGCATTACTGATGTTGAGGTTAAAACGCAGCTCCCGGGATAGGCGCTACGAGGGGCACGGGCACAAGGGGACCACTGACGTGGGAACACACTTTAAAACCTCCTTAAAAAAAACAGGTTTGGTTATCTAAAAAGCCATAAAAAAAGGGGACACAGATATAAAAGCAGGTTTGAAGGAACCACTGGACAGGACGGTCAGCGGTAGTATCAAACTCTAAATAAAAGGTGACCTCCACACCTGCCCTGGCCTCTCTCCTGGAAAGATGAAATAAAAGATTCAGGGTCAGGGTTAGGGTTAGGGTTAGGGTTAGGGTTAGGGGTGTTCCAGTTCATCATAAAGGTGTTGGATGGGGGTTGAGGTTAGGGCTCTGTGCAGACCAGTCAGCTTTTTCCACACTAAACCGGGAATATCATGGTATGCATATCATGATATTTTAGACAATGGTGTTCTTCCATCTTTGTGGATGGAGCAGCAGAAAAATAAAAAAATGAAATGGTGAAATGGAAATGCAGCGAGTAAGAGAGAGGGCCACTTTATTAGTCACACTCAGCCCTAATTGATTTATATTTAATTGTATTTTAATACACAACCAGTGAATCGTCTCTAAAATAAACAGAAAGCAATTTATGATGGAGGCCAATAAAGGGAAATGTACAGCTCTGTACATTTCTCTTTATTGAAACTAAGGGGCCTGTGTATAAGGGCGTCTATCCTTTTAACCATACAATATTGTGTGCGTGACTGTATTCACATGCATGTGTATGTATGGTTCATATGTAAGTTATTATGTATATATGCATTCATGCATGTATGTATGACATTTTTCATTTGACTGATTTCTGTTTGATACTTTATATTCTCTCTGAATTATATATTTAATTATACTATGCGTTTTTATATAGTTGTATTATTATTATGATTATTGTTAATATAGTAGTTGCTTTTTCAGAAACAGCTTCAAACAGTTTATGGAAAGACAGCATTTGAAGTTCATTTCAAGTGCCCTGTCCATGTTTATTTAATTTGAATTCCAACATATCCATATAAAAACCTACGTACAGCAGGAATCTTTCGATCGTGACTTAGACGCTTTGAACAGGCACGATATATATATATATATATATATATATATATATATATATATATATATATATATATAGAGGCACGTATACCTGGACACCCAGTGGAGCCGCTGCGTCTAAAAAACTCGAACTTGAAAGAGGCTGGGAGAATATATCATACTTGACATATATTCCACACGTCAGTTATAATATATATTCCTTCTTGTCAGAGAAGACAGAAAAATAAAAAAAATTGTGAAATGGAAATGCAGCAAGTAAGAGGGCCACTTTATTAGTCATACACAGCCCTAATTGATTCATATTTAATTGTATTTTCATACACAACCAGTGAAGCGTCACTAAAATGAGCTGAAAGCACTTCATGAGGGAGGCCAAGCTGAGCACCATCACTTTAATACATAGTACTTTATCTCTCTACGTATGACATTTCCAGATTCATGCAGTGCATAATTTTAATACAGCTTTAATGTTTAAAAAGCTGGTAAATAGCTGCAGCACGTAAAAAGCTTAAAAACTGCACTGATGCCACTTGGGAAGGTTTCTGACTTTGTTCCTCCCCAGGTGCACGGCAGAGCCCTGCTGGTGTTAGCGGGGACAACTTCTGACAGGTTATTCCCTCAAATTACTATTCATTTTTTTTAATTTCACCTTTATCTATTCAGGCAAGTCATTAAGAACATGTTCTTATTTGCAATTGCTGACACGTGGCAAAGCCACTTAGGGGAAGGAGGGCTAGGAAATAAAATACATTAGATATGGAGCACAGTGTATATTCTTTCAGGAAGACTTCTACACTTAATCACATTTCTCTCTCTTCCACTGATCAACTGTTAGAGGCGTTCACTTTAATTTTAACCAATCAGAAGCGGCCATGAATTTCACGAGCCAATCAGAGCATGACATCCCTGTTTTAAACCTTTCTCTCTCTCTGCTGCTAGGTTGTCATTTCAGGCTAAGAGCAGAGCCCTCTTCCTCCCCTTGCTCCTCCGGTCTTCATCATGCCCGGCTCCTGGTTCCTCTTCTGGCAAGACTGCCGTCTGCTCCTCGGTTCGGTCTTCGGACTCCTCACACCACCATCAGTGTCTAGACTCCATCGGGGGATTATCTTTTGAATACTACCCCCTATAAAAAATTTCATTTCATAACGATGGAGTCTAATCTCCAAAGACTGTACATTACATATAAAGCATCTATACAATAAATCTTTGCATATCTGCAACGAAGTCTCTCCTGATTGAAATACATACAGTTTAAAATGACATTAAATACAAATGTTTTCCTGCTAAAGATAAAGACGCGTTGTGCGCTGCATCTACCACGGAGGAAGAGATGCATTTGCAATAAAGGAAACAAAACAGAAAGTGTCTATGAAACCGATTTGACAGCTCACCGAGCTCGCTCCTCTAACCTTTAGGTCACCCACTAAATCTTACAAGATGAGACGTCACGTATAGTTTTTTTCCACATTGTATCGATACTATTGGATCATTATTGATTGCACCGATACATCGATCCAGATCGATGTATCGTCACACCTCTAAGAACAAGTATCTCAAAACTTTAGTTAAGGAGTAAACTTCTTCAATGTACTTTCCACCACTGCATGGAGCTGCACAGGGATGGATTTTGTAGGAATAAAACTCTTGATCATTTCCCCGGTGCTCTGATAACAGTCACACTGACACAGACTCCCTGCACGCTGCCAATGGGAAGCTGAACGTATAGGAAGAGGATGCAGCAAACAGCTCTATCGCTCATGAAGTTTTAATAAACCTGATGTGGTTTCGCTTGTCAGTTACAGCCGCGGGGGAAACTCTCTCAATACAGAGACATCTTACAGTGTCACAGCTAATTCACTGTTATTTTAAGTGAGAAGAGCTGCTATCAGAAGGAGAGAATACTGTGAAATATGGATGGTGAGTACATACCAAATGTGTTTCCTTACACTAATTATACACGCCTCTCTGCTCTGAGCCCCCAAACACTTTTCAGGCTGCCTCAAGCCTTTTGCCGTCACTTTGTGCAGAGATAAGAGCTTCAGCTCGGCTGCTTTTCTCCAAGTGCATCCCTCTCATCTTTCTGTTCCGTATGTACAGTGTTTACTCTGCTATAAATGTAAATTATCCTCTGCCATTACTGTAAAAAATATTCCAAACATTAACGCGATCTCGTTTCCCCTCTTCTGAGAACCAGAAATTAAGGTCAACCACTCTGGACAGGTCTGTACTCTGTACATGTACTGTACCCTCTCTGTGTGTGTGTGTTATGTGTGTGTGTCTGGCATGCTTGTGATTAAGAGAACAGAAGAGGCAGGTAGATTTAAATGTATTTTTATTCATCATCATCAATTTGAAGAATGATAATAATCGGTGAGGGTTAGGGTTAGGTGCCTTGAAGTCAGCGGTCGCAGCGCTGCCTGGAACGAGACACCATCGAACTAATATATAACACCCTGATCTCTGACTGAGGTGTTGACAGTCAAGTTGCATTGTGGGTGATGCAGTTAACAAAGGCACGTTCAATCTCAATACGGTGTGCATCGTTTTAACTACGGTTTCCGTGTTGAACTACATGTTTCCTCGGAACGGTGTGAAACGTGGGCAACAAGCTTTGAGGTATGTTTTCTCTCGTTTGGTGGGTGTGACAGAGATGTTACCAAATCAGTAGCGACGTGTATGTAAATCTGTGGTGATAAAACGGCGAGTGTGCTTGCGTGCACAGCAGGGGGTTCGACGCACCACCGTTTCAGTTTCAACAAACACTTTGCTACGTTTTGTCGGGGCTGAATGTTCCCCAGGTTTTGACAAGGAAGATTAATCTGCTGCCAGGATTTTTTTTAATACAATTATTTATTGTGAGTCCAACAATGTAACAGGAGTTAAGATAACCAGAGTCATTAGGATCCACACAGTGGGGAACATAACTTAATATCTGTGCCATTTTCAGTGCAATCCATCTAATATCTGTCAACATATCACCCTCTCGTAAAATGTGAACCTAATGGGATCACCAACACCAGCAGGATTCATTGTCTGGGAGCGTGAATGTCTGGAGAAAACTTTGCTCTTCGTGAATGAAAACTTGAATCCCCTCGGTGCACTAGAGCATTGGTTCTCCAAGTGTTACCAAAGTGACATAGTGGGTACGCCAAAAAAAAAATGGTTGAAAGTCTGAAAGGGGTACCGGACTGTAACAAACTTAGGAAACACTGCACTAGAAGAAAAGTCAATGTCAGTAGGATTCATCCTCTGGAGACACTGAATGCCTTTACAAAATGCCATTTAAATTCATTTATACAGTGCTGCTCATGAGTATAGGAACCCATGCTAAAGTTGACAAAAAAATTTAATCTTAATGCCTTAATTAAAAAAAAAATGAGGAAAAATCCAACCTTCAACCTTGATTTTCTTTGTGAATGAATAATGTATCATACATAAATAATTGTTCTTCCTTAAACTACAGGGGGCATAAGTAAGTACACCCTTATATTAAATTCCCATAGAAGCAGATTTTTATTTTTAAAGGCCAGTTATTTCATGGATCCAGGATACTATGCATCCTGATAAAGTTCCCTTGCCCCCCCCCCTCCCACACACACACACACACACACACACATCATCACATACCCTTCACCCATACCTAGAGATTGGCCTAATAGCTGGTTTGATTTGCATTGAGAGATGATCTTATGGAAAGTACCCCATGCCAATCTCTAGTTTAATGCCTATTTTTTCCAATTAAGGCATTAAGATCAATTTCCAAAAGATGATTGTTTTATTCCTCTTTTTATTCAACTTTAGCATTGGTTCCTATACTCATGAGCAGCATTGTAGTTAAGAGGTTTCAGTCTGAACTGAAGCAATGGACCACCCGACAGACCGACGTTGCCATCTTTTGAGCCATGTTGTTAGCATGGATAAAAGGGGAGCGTGCCTATGTTCCCACAGCCCTATGTTCCCACATTTCTAAGAATCTTTTTTTTCACTAAAGATGTTTTTCCAAAATTAGGCCCTATGTTCCCACATTTCCTTTTTCATATATTTTTATCAGATTTCATCCCCCTAACCCTAACCCTAAAAAATTTTGTGGGAGGATAGGGCTTAAATTGAAGGGAAATGTAGGAACACAAGACCTAATTTTGAAAATGTCTGTGGGAACTTAGGGCCTAATTTTAAGAAAAATCTTAGAAATATGGGAACATAGGGCCTAATTTTAAGAAAAATCTTAGAAATGTGGGAACATAGTGCTGACCCTGATAAAAGAACTGTTTCAGACATGTTTCAGCTTTTCACAAAGAGAAACATGAGAAAACATGGCAGCCAGTAAACTGAGGGTGAGAGGAAGGTTCAGTAACATTGTGGTGTTTGAGGAAGTGAATCGTGTGTGTGTGTGTGCGTGTGTGTGTCTGTGTGTGTGTCTGTGTCAACAGTGATGAATGGCGGTGTGCTGCGCGACGTCTCGGGGCCGCTGGCTGTGATGATGGCAGAGCAGACTGTTCTAATGAAAACTGACTGTGAGGCTCAAGTTCAGCAGCAGCAGCAGAGACTTCAGGCAATATTTCACTTCACTATCACACTGTCTACATCTATAAAAACATCAGCGGCCAACCTCAAACACTTTTTCCTCTATTGTTTTGTCGTTGTTTTTATCCACGGATTCCCGAAATGTGTTTGTTGGCTCAATCTCAGAGTCAGTACATGAGTGCATTCTGATGTATTGATCATTTCTCATGATATAATGGTTTTCACTTATTGAAAAAGCATTATAAATATGTTTTTACAAGTATATCAGGGAATACTCCATTAGCTGTGGCTAATGCAAGCCAATAGAAATTATTAATATGCACTTTGAAAGCAGTGTGTCAATAAATGCAATAAACCAACTCTGTCTGCTAAAAAAAAATAAGGATCCGATACATCTAAACTGCATTCTCAATACATCTCGAGGGATTACGTTAAAATAAGTCAACGGTGACTTTTAGTTTCACACAGGACAAGAACAGCAGTCTCCTGGGTAAAAGTCCCATCCATCCATTCATCCATCCATCCATCCATCCATCATCCATCCATCCATCCATCCATCCATCCCGACCTCCTCCGTATGCAAGAAGAACGTATTTGTGACGTCAAAAAGAAACGTGATCCCAGACAAAATACGTTTCTCTCGATACGTAATTGAGTATGCGGTTCATTTGTATGGGAACGTCATATTTAGGAGACAGGGCTTCTATAAACAGTAATTGTGGGCAGGGATGATGTGCTCTTTGTTGAATTACTGGAGCGCAACTATGACGCGCATGCATGCGTGCGCACGCGCGCGCACACACACACACGGTTAAATTGTTTACATTTATTTCAATCAGGAAAGACTTCATTTAAGAGTGAAAAGGTTAATGAACATGGTGCATAATGGTTTGATATGTTAGAGTCTTTGGCAATTCTCCATTGCAATGTTCATTTATAAGGGGTATAGAGGCCCCGGATGTATAGGAATATCCCCCCCGATGTAGTCTAAACACTGGTGGAGGTGATGAAGGGATAAAGGAAGCCTGAAGATCTGGATGGATGTGATGTAAAGCGGGACGTCTGATGGAGGAACCCTGGGTGCTGGGGGTGATGAGAACTGGAGGTGAATGGGTTGGAGGAGGGTTGCATCGATTCTGCCTGAAATGACAACTGACTGGTTAGGGGGATAAACTCTGATACAAATTCATGAAAAAGGAAATAATTTTAGAAATGTGGGAACATAGGGCTGTGGGAACATAGGGCCTAATTTTGGAAAAGAAATCTTCGAAATTTGGGAACATGGGCTGTGGGAACATAGTCACGCTCCCGAGAGGAGAACAGATTTCCAGTTTGAATGCAACAACGCAAGAGCTCATTGAGACTGCAGCAAATCTGGTTGGTTTAACTAAAAGAGTAAACGGCCAGATTCAGCTGATGACAATGCAGCTGATTAGGTTGGGAGAGAGAGAGAGAGAGAAATGTGCACCATAGAAGTCTTCCCGAAAGAATATACGCCGAGCTTCATTAGTCAACTATAACTATAAAATTAAAGGACACCTCCCTTGTCATCTTTAGTTAAAGTTAGCTGGCTTTAGACTGAGAAAAAATAATATAATTCACTGAGAGAAAAAGGCTACCGGCAACTTTTAAGCAGGGATGTTTTTTTTTGCATGTTACTCATGCATGAGTTGACATCATGAATTAATCTGAAATGTCAATATGAAAACTTTCACCATTGGTTTTTATTTTGTCTTTTGTGCAAACTGAAAATAATCTATTTCCTCACTTAGAGAAAAAAAGTGGCGGAGCATCGTTCCGGTGCAGTCCGGCTGCACTACACCCCTGATTGTGGGGCCTCAATGTGAACACGATGATTGCTGAGCATCTGCATGTTGGCATGACTTCCCTGTCATGCATCCAGCTATGAATCAGTGTGTACAAGATCATTTACAGGCGTGCACGTGCTTACACTCTGCTTTTGTGTGTGTCCCTATGGTCGCCACCCATCTCAGCCAAGGGCACTGCAGTCGTTAGCTCCTGACAGGCGAGTCACTTAGAGCTGAAAAATTCCTCCCGTCCTGCAGCCCCACATCTCTCTCCTCCTGACATCTCCATCAGTCCTCTCATCCCTTACTCCCTCTCCACCTCCATCTTCATCCCAGCTGTTCTCATGAACCATTCATACATATAGCTACCAAAAGTAAAGCACTGTTATTCATGTGCATTCCGTGTTTTTGTTGTTGTTGTTGTTGCTGTATGCACCGTATTGACTGGTGCTGTATAAGAACATTTGGGACCGCGTAGGGAGTAAGTTGGGGTGGGGGGGTGGGTGGGGGGTGGACGGGTCATAAAACATAGCGCTTTCAAGCTGGGGAGCGGAGTTCGCTTCCCAGTGAAAACAAAAGACTTTCACCCAGGAAATGCATTCATTGGCCATTCGTTCCAAACAACGGTCTTTATCCTAAACTTAACTCAGCGTTTTGGTGCCTAAACTTAACTGTAATGTCCGCCGAAAAGGACTGGCTTGCAGTGCTCTGTACCAGGCTCAAAGTCACCTTTTATCGGGTTAACTGAACCACCAACTACCGCTGATACAACAGAGGTCTGTAGCTGGTAGTCTATATCCACGATGTTCCACTTCCGGGATTGCTCCGGTGTTGCGCGGGAAAATTCCACTGGATGTCCCTCAATTCGGCCGGATGTCAGTCACCTTCCTCTTTCTTTGTGTTGGCATTTCAAACTCCGGTGGATTTCTGAGGACTACGGTTAACTGCTCCTCAGATCTCTGCAGGGTAAATCCAGACAGCTAGCTAGACTATCTGTCCAATCTGAGTTTTCTGTTGCGCGAGTAAAACAACTTTTGAACGTACACATGTTCAAAACGTTCCTTCCCGAGGCTATTTTGCAGTGGCACCGTTGCTCTGCCGGCGCTTAGCGCCGCCCAAGACAATTGTGATTAGTTTAAAGAAATGCCAATAAACCAGAGCACGTTTTTCTCCTATCCTAGGATGCTGTGTGGACTAGCCAGACCTTCCTTCCCAGCACTGTGGAGGAAGGTCTGGCAATGCGAGACTAGTAGCCGGCGTCACGGAGCTCAGGTAATGTTTGTACAATATCGTACGGACCTGTTCATGAGAATGCGTTGCTTCATCCAGCCATTATTGCTTGTGCCTCCCCATGTTTTGGTCTTAGAAGGAGGGAGAACTGGCGAGTATACAAGGCCCAGCATGGAGCCGTGGTAATGATGTCTGTGTTGGAGACGATGTGCAGGAGGAGTGCGTGGATGAACGGATGGACGGAGGGAGGGGAGAGAGGGCACAGCAGGAGGTCTGGGCAGAAAATATAAGATGAAAGTCAAGCTCAACATGGAGGAATTGATTGTAGAAGAGCCCGGTCGTGCTTCAAAAACATTATTTAAGAGCGCGCTTCATGCCCTTTACTTGGCCTGCACATTCCCCTCACCCACCTCCCATTTCATCTGCTCCCTCGTTGCCTCCCAGCGCTAAATGATGCATTGTGCTGAATGTGAATGTGTGAATTCTGCATTTTTCAAGCATTCAGGCAACATGTTGGGCTGTATAGTAAGTTCTTCATATATATATATATATATATATATATATATATATATATATATATATATATATATATATATATATACATATATATACATATATATATATATATATATATATATATATATACAGTATATATGGGGTATATATATATATATACAGTATAGGATATATATATATATATATATATATATATCCCATATATACTGTATATATATATATATATATATATATATATGAAGAACTTACTATACAGCCCAACATGTTGCCTGAATGCCTGAAAAATGCAGAATTCACACATTCACATTCAGCACAATTACAATTCACTTATATATATATATATACAGTATATATGGGATATATATATATACAGTATATATCCCATATATACTGTATATATATATACTATATATATATATATATATATATACAGTATATATGGGTGAGAAACGGACTTCTTCACACCCACCGTGAGGCTGCAAGGCAACGTTATCTAACTCCCACAGACGGCCATGGCTGAAAAAAAAACTGAGTCTGCTTAAGAATTGACAGAAAATTGGGTTGCTGAGAGTTAGAGGGAAGAAAAGAGAGAAAGGCAAAAACTTGCAAAAAAAAGAGAAGAACGGAAGAATAAAGCTCCTTGCTGTCAGCCTCATCAAAAGATCCCAAAAACTGAGAATCTTGTTCGGCTTTAAATTATAATTTTCACGTCTTCTTTTTGTTGTTCGTCTGATGCTCTCTGCTTAGGTTTTTATTAACAAGGCTAACTCTAGAGGGAAGGAGGGATTTGAGAGAACGTACATTAATTAAAAAACGAGTGTCTGGTTGATCTGTCAGCAGCTGTGGGTTGTGTTCCATTGTTTCTTCACTGCAAAACATTTTGATAGACATTTTTCATCATAGCAAATGATGAATACCACAAGGAAGCGATTTATGTGGTATTTCTTGACCCACATCTCAGTGTTTCTTGGTAATAACACAGGATGTGTCACTACAGCTCTGCACCAGTTTTATTAACGGACATTTGGGAGGCTAAAAAAACCTTCACAAGTCACAGAGACTCATCGGCCATCTGGGAGACAAAGAGTCACTTTCAGAACTGTGACTTCGGATCGGGAAAAGTGCCATGATGACAACTGGAAAATAACGAAAAAAACAGCTCATTTACAACACACTTTATATTTCTAATTTTAGGTCTAGAGCTGGAATTATTAGTTGATTATTAAATCGACAGAATTCAAATTAATCATTTAGGTCATTTTTTTTTTAGGTTGAAATGTCAATCCTTCTGTGGTTTCAGCTTCTCCAATGTGAATATTTGCAGATTTTCTTTGTTCTGTATCTTTATAAACTGAATATTTAAAGTTTTGGAGCGTTATTTAGACAAAAGTAGGCATCTGAAGATACCACCTGGGGCTCTGGAAAACTGCAATATTTATTTTCAGTACATTTAACAAAGCAAATAATTAATCAATTAGATTAGAACATTATCCTTAGAGTGATCAACAATGAAAATAATGGAAAAAAATCTCTTGTTTTCTCTGAGAACTGCGCAGCATTTCTCCAGCTCTTTGCAGAGTTGTGGAGCCGTCCATGTATAGGATACAGTTGACTAAGGGCGTTTTCACACATACCTCGTTTGGTCCGGACTTTCAGACTTTTTAGTTTGATCCGAACCAAAATTACAGGTGTGAAACCTCCCCCGGACCACGGTCCGGATCAAAAGACCAAATTTTGGTCCGATAAAAAGAGGTGGTCTCGGTCCGGACCAAACTGAACCATGGTCCGGTTCGTTTGTAGTGTGAAAGCATTTTTTGGATGGTTCGGACTTTCGGACCAAATACAAGAAGCTCTGGCAGGCTCCCCTTGTGTTACAAGACCGGGGAAGCTCCCTTAACCCTTGTGTTGTCCTTCGGGTCACTGGGACCCGAAGGACAACACAAGGGTTAAGGAACAGCTCGGTGCTTAGGGAGAGAGAGAGAGAGAGAGTGGACGGTGAATGCGCTCAAAGAAGACAGCTGTCGGCTATCAGAGCAGAGAATACATCAGCAGTTTATTTGTTAAGTGGTAGTAAATGTAAAGTGTAGGTTTCAGTTTGTCTCTGAATAAATGCTCCAGAAAGAAAGTTCCCGTGTCTTGCTTCTCTACATCACAACAAAAGGGGAGAGCAGCAGTCAGTTGAAAAAACTCCGACACAGAGAGAGGGACGGGGAAGCCCATCAACAAACCAATCAATTATAATTATCTGGAGACGCAGCTCACGTATGTGATGACGGCAGGACGTAGTTTTGTCATGTATAGATCTTTAGTGCGCTTGCAAAACTGCAGTGTGAAACCAAAACTTACCAGATCAAATGTATATAATGTAACAAAAACATGAACCTTGGTCCGGACCTTGGTTCGGACTTTCATGTGTGAAAACGCCCTAAATGTGTGATCAGAAGCAGCACACTTCATAAATTCATAAATTTGCTGCATGTATTGTAAATGAAGAGAATGCAACCTGACAGAATACATACATATAAAAGCATACATATAATGAGTGTGAGTGAGGAAATACAAAGAGTAATGCACAAGAAAGCAAACATTTTGCCACTGTCCTCCCCCAGGACAACGTTCACATAGGTCGTTTGTTCAAGCAGCAATTACAACTCATATTTACATTTATAGCAGCAGCGCCCTCTCATGGCTGTAGTCGTCGTGATATAACCAAGTCGTTTTGGTGCCTTTTCATTGCAGGACTTTTACTTGTAACTTAAGTAAAGGATCTGAATACTTCTTCCACCACTGTCTGTAGGTCATATTTCCTACGGCCGCTAATTTATGAAACGCTCCTGTGGGTCGTATTAAGAGTAGTTGTTCTCAAACTTTTTCACATCAAGGACCCCTAAAGTGACACACATTACACCACGGACCCCCATCTGAAGACTTTTTCTCAGGGTCCTCTACCTGATAGAATTTTAGCTTTTAAAGTGGTTACACACCAACCAGACGGCCGACCCTCAGCAGAAAAGTGGAAATGATCAGTTGCGTCCCCGAGGTCCAAAAAACTGCCTCGGGACACACTGAGGCGACACCGACATGAGAAACGTAATACGTCTCCATAGCAGCAGGCGGCGCTACTCTGTATTGTTGCCCAAGAAATGAAAACCGGCAGCTGATTGGACGAACGCGTCACATGGGTTTGTTTTCTCCGGAAATTCAAAGCCAGACTGTCATGGCGGCTTGTTCAGAATACGATCTTATATTGTACTAAAATAGTTCACCGAAACATGTTTCTGAAAACATTTTAAGCGAGAAATAGGATTTATATAGGAAATAGGAAGACAGATCCCTGAATCTGTCTTCATTTCAGATCAACAAAGGTCAGTTTAAAAGATTTTCGTCAGACTTTGAGAGACTCTAGTCACCTCATTCCGCTCCCCATTTCCGGGTGAGTCCCGACTGCCCTGCCGGCAACTGAACACGTCAGGTCGGCCAAAATGAACGCCGACAGCCCCCCAGACTGACGACGGCACAGGACACACCGAACAGACTCGAGTCACTGACCTCGCCAGACTGTCCAACGGCCGATAAACGGTGTCCCGGCCTTTAGATGTTTTATTACAGAAAGTAAATGAAACCTATGAGCAAAATAGTCATACAATCTGTCATTGTGTTACTTATGGATGAAATTACAGTGAAAATAAATTATTCCTCTTTTTGTTGGGGACCGCCTAGAACCCCTTCAAGGACCCCTGGGGGTCCCCCGGACCCCACTCTGAGAACCACTGTATTAGAGGGTAGGAATAAACGATCGATATTGTCGTACGTTTGGAGGACTTGTAGCTTTTATACATTCCTTTTCCCAATGTGTCCTGTCCTCCGCTGCAATCTGTCCAAGAAAGCATCAAAACGCTGCTAAAATAGTTTTAATATTAGGACATTCACAGATGTCAACCTCTCTCCTGCTGAATAAATATGTTGGCCACATGGATCGCAACAGGCTGCGTAATCTCTGCAGATGAAGTGCACTGAACGGGTTTTGGACGTGAGAAAACGTGTACAGTATGTCTTCATTTTACCCTGTAAGTATCTAAAGAAGGGAAGAAGTGAAGTGCACGTTATCTCCCTCGCTCTCTCTCTCTATCTCTCTATCTCTCTCTCTCTCTCTCTCGGTGGTCATGAATAATTTCTCTGCAGGGAGATCAACAGACTTTCCTCCCAGGTAAGAAGCATGTAGGCCAGAGCACTTCAAAGCTCATGTTATCATAATGTGGTGTTACTGCGAGAGAACACACAGAGAGAAGCTGTGTTAGCAGATCAAACGCAGAGCAGCAGCATCATGGGGGAAACGGGTCAGATTCCAATACACACACACACACACACACACACACACACACAACACACACAAACACACACACAAACACACACACACACAAACACAGCTGCTGACACTACAGCTGACAAGCCAGAGCTGGAGATAAACATGTGAACTCGGTTTGAGCGTTTTCCCATGACTTTCAAATGATTACTTCATGGAAATATATGACTCTTTTCCTAGGGGGAAAAAAACCAAACACAGAACATCAGATAATTTATCGTGAAATTATGTTTTTTTTCACTTTTTATGTCTTTATTTCAAATCAGGTTTAAAACACAGTGACAACAATTTAGAATTGTCGGTTCTCCTATTATTAAGCATGTGCTCTTTTACGTTTTGATGCATCTCAGTGGTTTTCATGGGAGCGGCTGACCACCGTTACAGACAGCTGACCTGAGGTTAAAACTGCCGCAGTAACAGCTCTACCCAATACACGCAGTTGCGTTGTCTGATGTGTTTTCCACACGAAATGGGAACTGCTTTCTCCGTCAACCTCATCACATATCCTTATTATTATTTCTTTTCTTTTTTTTTTTTTTTTTTTTTTTTTTTTTTTCGCCTCGCTTTTTTGTTTTGTTAGTAATGGCAGTATGTGGGTGGGATGGGGTTCATTTTCAAAAAAAAGAAAAAGAAATCAAGACACTGTAACCAAATGCATAGATCTGTATTGTTTTGCCTTTCTTGAATAAAACATGGTTAAAAAAAAAAAAAAATGCATTTCTCCGCCACAAAAAAAAAAAAAAACTGCCGCAGTGACGCTGAAGGGACATCCGTCCCATGCTGCCATTTCAGCGCTTTGTTTTGGTGGTTTGCTTGATTGTTCTTGGTCATATTAAAAGATCCAATATCATGCTAATTTTCAGGTTCATACTTGTATTTTGGGTTTCTACTAGAACATATTTACGTGTTTTAATGTTAAAAAAAAAACATTGTTTTTCTCATAGGCCTACTGTCTGTCTGAATATACCTGTGTTCACCCTGCGTTTGAAACGCTCCGTTTTAGTGCCTGTCTCTTTAAGCCCCCCCTTCTGAAAAAGCCAAGTCTGCTCTGATTGGCCAGCGTTTCCGGGTTTTCTGCATCTGCACTCTCCGAGTCTCCCAAAGTCTCCCAAAGTTCCCACAGTGGCATGGTTTTATTTCAGTTAGCATAATAGCTGGTTTGATTTGCATTGAGAGATGATCTTATGGAAAGTACCCCATGCCAATCTCTAGGTATGGTGAAGGGTATGTGATGGGGGGGGATGGGGGGGCTATTTTAATTCCAAAGGCCAAGGGAACTTTATCAGGATGCATAGTATACTGGATCCATGAAATAACTGGCCTTTAAAAATAAAAATCTGCCTGCCTCTATGGGAATTTAACATAGGAGTGTGTATACTTATGCCCCCTGTATTTTAAGGAAGAATATTTATTTATGATACATTATTCATTCACAAAGAAAATTGGTATCCTTAAAGGTTGGATTTTTCCTAATTTTTTTAAATTAAGGCATTAAGATCTATTTCTAAAAGATGATTTTTTTTTTATTCCACTTTTTGTCAACTTTGGCATGGGTTCATAAACTTATGAGCACCACTGTACAAAGGCTCGGCACACATGAACTTATAATTATAAGTATATTACCAAAAATAAGTTGTCTTCTGTCCCAGGCTTGTGCCAATAATGTTTTTCTGATTCTATTCCTAAAACACAGATCACATGTTTTTAATATCATCCAACCAAAAGAAGTGATTAGAAATTATTAGAATAGGTAATTATCTTCCCTCGAGCTTCTGCGCGAGAGAGTCGCCGGACGCCACAGTCTTCTGAACATAGTCATACTGAGAAATCCAGAGAGAGTTGTGTGGAGCCGATAGTCTTGAATGTAATGGATGTTCATTAATATCAAAAAGTTACGCACTAAAGCTAAAGGATATTTTACAAACAAAAGTTCATGTTTATATTATTATATAATGAGCAATAAAACATGAAATCACCCCTTAATCAAAATCACATAATGAACACAGTCGTTTCTTTTCAGGGAGACCATTAAACCGGTTTTCATAGCCGGTGGTAATGTACCTGAATGTAACTGTATACAACAGTGATGCTGTGTGTTATTGTCGTTATTGAATTCTTTTTCAGGTTATGGTCATGGTGATTTCCTTGGTTGAAGCCAGATGGGGATTTTTTTTTCAAAGAGAAAAATAGATAATAAAAGAGGAAAATAGATTAAAAAAAAAAGAAAAGAATATGATGAAGAAATGATCCACAGAAAATGTGTTGAAGAAGCAACAGGTTCCAGGCAGTGAAATGTACCAGAATCCCAGGGGAAATTTGGGAAACAGAAATGGTGACACCCACCACCGAGACCGTTTCTCACACACACACACACACACACACACACACACACGCGCGCACACGCACACACGCGCGCGCACACACAACCACCCACACCCCCCCCCATCTGTTCATGTGACGAAGATGATTTGACAACAGGCATCTGTGCCCTGCAGACTCCCCACAGCTCACAGACGTGCCACCTTCACTCTTATTTACCCAAATAGACACACACGCACACACACAGACTGATTCACACACTCCTCCATCTTCCCCTCATCACTTCGTCTTTCCTTCATTACATGCAGACCTCCTCCTCCTCCTCCTCCTCCTCAGCCACAGCATCCCGTCATTCATCCTCCCGTCATTTTCACTTCCCTGTAATTCAAAGCGAAGCCGCAGATCACAGGAAGAAGCTGTGGGCTAAATTGAGACGTGACTGTGAAGCTGAGTACCTTATAATGTGTCTGAGAGCTGTGGAATATGACACACACTGTGTCTCTATCGGGGGTCGGGCTCTACAGTCGAGCTGATGTTGTGTTCATGAGCACTAATGCTCAATTTCCCGTTTCAGACTGAAATCAATTTAAACCTCATTTAAATGAAATCGTAATGATCAGCAGAGTTGATTATGGAAGTAAAGGTAATCGCCACAGAGTTCAACTTTGGAAAAAACTGACACCAGACCAATCCTATACCCACTGCCCCCTTAGTTACTGTTGCTATGCCAGAGAACATTCAGTTTACAGATTCAATTTACGGGCAGGCAGGGTATTAAAGACTGCTTACTCACACCTTCACATAACCTTTATTCTACTTCCTGTTCTCTCTCTCTCTCTCTCACACACACACACACACACACACACACACACAACACACACACACACACACACACACACACACACACACACACACACGCACAAAAGTAAAACAGCTTATAGTTCCTTTTTAGCAACAATTACATGCCAGAATATAATATTAGTGTCCCTTCTCTGTCCTCTCTCACAGAAAGTCTTTGGATTAGAATAAAAATCTGTTTTAGCCTAACGTTACTACTTTGAATCCGTTCAGGTTTACAGATTTCACACAAAGCTAATGCAAAACTCCAGATACACAACAGTTTTTGCATTGTGCATCTCAAATCACATTTTGAAATTTTTTTAACAACACCGTCGCCGTCAGTGGGCTTATTTGCTAACGTTAGCTACCGACCGTCACCTCCCAAAACAATCCAGCAAATAGACGGTACCCTAGGGTGGCGTTACCTGAAACAGGTGATTTAACTTCACCGCTCATTTTAAATGCAGTTTAGCAACCAAACCACATGCTGAGGGAACATTACTGCGCTGATCAACATCTCTGCAGAAGCCGGTGGGAGAGGGTTTGAAAAACCAACAGTTTGATCTAAACGTTGTGTGTGATAGTCGGCTCACTGCTGCGAGACAAAGCTTTTTGTCTTGAATTAAACAAAATAAACCCACTATTTGATCTCATCCCAAGTAGATTAGTTTTTTTGGAGAGCTATTGTATTCACAACAAGAAGTCTCCACTCAATATGGCAAGCAGCTGTCTTCCTCTTCCTTTTTTATTGAAATTATGAGACAAAGAAAACAGGAATTTGAAAGGAAGATCTCTTCAAAGCGACCGCAGAGGCAGACTTTTGTCCAGTTTTGTTGAAGCTTTA
The DNA here is from genome assembly GCF_010015445.1 of Perca fluviatilis. Taxonomy (NCBI): domain Eukaryota; kingdom Metazoa; phylum Chordata; class Actinopteri; order Perciformes; family Percidae; genus Perca; species Perca fluviatilis. The sequence goes on from NC_053120.1 coordinate 5,918,494, forward strand.
CAGGCTTTTACATTTTGCTATCTAGACCTGTTAATATAAACTGATTTAGTTTAGTCTTTAAAAGCCCAAGGCACTTTCTTTCTTTGTGCCACATTCGATTTTGGAGCCTGTTCGCTTTGTCCACCTCTCTCCTGTCTTCTTCTACTGCCTCCCCTCCTTTCCTTTGGGTTATCTAAACAGATTAACAAGCTTTGTGGTCGGTCGCTCACGTCTGGGCAACAAAAATCAATTCTCCTGCTGATCGGTGTGTGGCTTCCTGCCCTCCAGGGGCCACTGTCTAATCCTTTCCGTGAGCCATGACAATGGCCTTCTCGGTTAATCCTGAATACTAACTGCCTAATTCTTATAATAGGGACGTAAATTGAAAGGAAACAAAAAGAAAAATCTGGAAATGCATGCACTAATAAGGGTGTTCATGACCCCAGAACGTAATATTTTGCCCTATTGACTCTATATTAATGCTCAAAACAAAAATAAGAATCAATGCTACATTTCAGGCATTTTTGCCTTTTCTGATCTAGTTTGAGACAACTTGACATGCTCCATAATGCTGACCAATTGGAGCACAGTGAGCTCTTCTGCGGTCCCTGGCATGCTTATGTACCTCACGCAGGGATTAGTTTATATCAACGACGTTTTCTTTCCGGGATTGCTCTGGTGCCGCCGGAAATTCCACTGGATGTCCCTCATTTTGTCACCTTCCTCTTTCTTTGTGTTGGTGTTCTAACTCCGGGGGATTTATGAGGACTATGGTCAACTGCTCCTCAGATCTCTGCAGGGTAAATCAGACAGCTAGCTAGACTATCTGTCCAATTGGAGTTTTCTGTTGCATGACTAAAACAACTTTTGAACGTACACATGTTCCACCAAAACAAGTTCCTTCCAGAGGCTATTTTGCAGAGGCACCGTGGCTCCGTCCGGTGCTTAGCGCCGCCCAAGATGATTGCGATTGGTTTAAAGAAATGCCAATAAACCAGAGCACGTTTTTCTCTTATCCCGGAATGCTGTGTGGACTAGCCAGACCCTCCTTTGCAGCGCTGTGGAGGAAGGTCTGGCAAGACTACACTGAGATCAAAGGTTTTAGGTGACCATGTTTCTCCACCAGGTTGCAAGAACGTATAACTGCTTCCCAAGTCTCTTATTTGATTTCTCCTTGTTCAACGGTTGAACCCGAAGTTGTTCTGCAAGCAAGTGAAGGAAGCGTGGATGTAATTTAACAATCCGGGACGTACCCTCTATGAGATCCACAGGGACCATCTCAAAACCCCAAAATGTCTGTTGTCTGATCCTAGCATGAGTCTAAGCGCAACCACATGTTGGCCAGTTTTAGCCAAGAAGCTCTTCACCTTCAAACGGACAATTATCTGGTCCCTGAGCTCATAATAGTGGCCATGGTGACACTTGTGATTTGGACTGTTTAATCCGACCTACGGGAAGAAATTCCACATTTTTCTGGACACCACTGGGACCGCTGGAGAAGCTGGAAGAGTTAGAATAAATGAGCAAACATCGGACAAAGATTACATCGACTCGAGGGAATGAGAGAGAGAAGAGAGATGGTAAAGTGGCTGAAAAAGCAGGTGTGTGTATCGATTGTGTTCGGCAAGAGGCATGAATGTGAGAGGTGACACAGGAGGAGGAGGAGGAGAAGTGAAGGGCATCTCCTGCACCGTGACGCCCAATTTGTCTCCCATTCACCTGGAACCATGATACCATCAACCACCTTCCTCACCGCTGATTAAAGACAAACAAGTCACGGTAGTTCCACAACCGACCAACTGCAAACACAACAACACAACCCAACAAGTCCTTCAATATATATCTTATTGATAAAGTGGGATTGTTGGTCACTCTTCCTCACCTTTTTCTCCTAAGCATTCTTCAATGCTATGTTTTGTCAATTCTTTTTAATTTGAGTGCATACTTTATTAATTTAGAGCATGGATCTTCAACAGGGGGTCCGGGACCCCTAGGGGGTCCTCAGAGTCACTGGAGGGGGGTCTCCAAATGATTTATTTTTTTCAAAAATTAAAATCTCTAAACATAATTCCCACATGTTATTAGCAAATATAAATCTCCACTGATGATAAGCTTACTGGCCTATATGTAGTCACTAAGATAGCCATATTAGTTCATCCTAAAGATTCACTGTGTTATTAAATCATGCCAACAATGAATATTTTAATAGCTTAGTATTCTTTGCACTAAAAAGGTATATGTGTTAAGGCTTTAGGTCGCCCTACACGTTCTTGCAGGCCCAGTTTAATATGCAACTTCATTTTATACAATTTATGTAGTAGGGGGTCCCTGCTCCGTCTCTCTCTCAATTAAGGGGTCCTTGGCTTAAAATATGTTGAAGACCCCCGATTTAGAGAATACAAATGAGTCATTTGTCACTCAAATTAAACTTGTTCCACGCTGGACAGTACTTTTTAAAACAGCAAAGCTTCTTCAGGGTTGTGCAAGTGCAGCTGGAGGGTAAATGTACAAAGAGAAGATTGACTTTGGAGCAAAAATATAATCTAGGCCGAGACAGAGATTTCACATCAAGACAAATCGGTTAATTCTTTTTTATCCTAAGCACCTTTTAATAAAACGTTATGGTGTGCAAGGCCTTTGGTGAAGAAACCAAGCAGCACATGCACAAGAATGTGCATGCACTTCACAAGCCAAGAGGCAGTGACGGACTGGGATCAAAAAACGGCCCTGGCATTTGCAACACATCGGCCCTATTTTTGTCAATAACCTAGCTTGGAAATTAGTAACTGTGCCTTCCGAGTGAATCTTTCCATGCACCAGTCTTGAATATTTGTGGCTGCGTGCATAAATTAACTTATCAAAATTAACCAAAGACAAATTATCAGTAGTGACACCGTAGGGGTCCATAGGGGGGCGTTCGTTTTAAACTGACCAAACAAGGCAGGTGTGAAAGCAACCTCAGAAAGCTGTGGGAAGCGCCCGCGTGCTGCCCTTTAACAGAGGTGGGGATGTTAACGTAACGTACATTTGCCGAACCAACCAATCAGTTCTCAGCCTCAAAGTCTTTTTTCTTGTAAACATCTAATAAACTAACCTACAAATACCAACAGAACTATTAATAATAAGGCAACACATTCTCACTCCAAAATCGTCACATATGGACGCGTTTGTAACGTACAGGGTAGTCCGACTTCAACCAGCTTTAACACGTGGTTAAAGACGTGAATTCACACTAAACTACTTGGTTCGATTCAGGAAAAGATTGTGGTTTGGGTTAAAATAAATGTCTTTGTTAGATTGTTTGTTAGTTTACTTGTCTTTTGGTTTCACATGGGACATGAACAGCTGTCTCCATGGGTTAAAGTCCTGTGTTTGTTTCACCCATCCATCCCCCCCCGACATCCTTCATATGCTGACTTTGTGGCTCTTTATACTACGTCATCTTAAAGCACGGCAGTTGAGCAGTTGCTCTGAGCGTCTACTATTTGCCGCGGATGGGTTAACGTTGGAGTCAGTTAACCCTCCTGTTGTCCTCGGGTCCAATTTGGCCCATTTTTAAAGTTTCTATAGTCAATTCAATTCAATTTTATTTATAGTATCAAATCACAACAAGAGTTATCTCGAGACACTTTACAGATAGAGTAGGTCTAGACCACAGTCTATAAATTCCAAAAACCCAACAATTCCAGTAATTCCCTCAAGAGCAAACATTAGCAGTGGCTGTTGCGACAGTGGCAAGGAAAATCAGAAATCTATATCAGAAATATAGGTTTCTTTCAACCAAATTGCCCAAAAATAACATAGATGGTTCCATACAATGTTCTTCACAAGTAAGATTAAAGACCAGTTTCAGTTTCTTTCTTTCTCTTTCTTTCTTTCTTTCTTTCTTTCTTTCATTTTGGGAGTTTTATTCAATATCATAGCATATTTCTGTTTTTTAAACTCAAAGATGAGGTATGATTTCATAAAAATGAGGTTTATTGACCATGAATTCCAAGAATTAGTGTGAAACTAGTGTTTATAATTTGGTGTTAGTGGTGTATGTACTGGTGTTAAAAAAGCGTCGAAAACTTCTGAAAAAGCGTCAAAAACGGCAAAGTGACAAAAAGCGACAATCAGACAAAAAGCAACAAAAGCATTGGAAAAACAACTGAAACTAAACAAAAAGCAACAAAAAAGTCTAAAAAAAAGTGCCAGAAACCTAGAAAAATATGCAAAGAAATGTTGAAACATAATTCTTTTTAGGACAACACAAGAGTTAAACATCGGTGCGTCTCATAAAGAAGCTAAAGAGTGCCTTGTGCGTCAGTATCTGACGCTGAGGGCCACTGACCTAGCTGCCTTGTTTGACGAGTTGGGAGTGAGAACGGGTTGTAAAACTATGAAGGTAAATATGGTGCAAAACGTGAGAGCTTGTAGAATACAATGTGAGAACTTGCAGAACAAAAAAATTGAACTTGTATGTTAAAATTTGCACTTGTAAAATAAAAATTTGCACTTGTAAAATAAAAATGTGCACTTGTAAAATAAAATTTGCACTTGTAAAATAAAATGTGCACTTGTAAAATAAAATGTGCACTTGTAAAATAAAAATTTTGCACTTGTAAAATAAAATTTGCACTTGTAAAAATTATTCACATTTGAAGTCACAAAAGAAAAAAAATAGAGCTTGTAAAAAATCTGAACTTGTAAATTGAAATTTGCACTTGTAGAAAAAATATTCACAAATGTGTAGATTGATATTTGCATGAACACAATGACCTGCAAGCTTGTAATGCAACATTTACTCATGTACTTTTTTTTTACTCAGGTTGATTTTCCATCACAACCACAACTCCGTGATTACAACCTCTCGAATCTGTCACTGTATCGCTCTCGCATCACAAAGCAGGCGAATCTGCGTCGACTTTTGCAACACTTGTTGCGGATACATTTGGTGCAAAACTAATTTGTACCTGTGGACTTAGGCTGTGGAGCTCTGATCCAACAGAACGGGGAAAGCAGGGTTTCTATCGCCAGATGAGGGACAACTCTGTCCGGCTTATTTAGCTATGTCGCATGGAAGCCTGGTTGAATAGCAAGCTAGCGTTAGCTAACTAACCAACCAGCCTGATTCTAAATAAATACCTTTTAATTATCTTAACACTTTTTAACAGTCAAACTGAAACACTGGCGGTGAGCTCCAGGTCCTGCAGACGGACCGTCACCAGCGGAGCAACATCGCTATTATTGCCAGAAAGCTTCGCTGCCGACCTCGACCTGCAGTCGGAGCTCCAGCGGGACACGGAGAGCCCCGCACCCGGTAGCAGCTCACCGCTAGTGTTGGTGGAATAGCAAGCTAGCGTTAGCTAACTAACCAGCTTCTAAATAAATACCTTTTAGTTATCTAAACACTTTAACAGTCAAACTGAAACACTGGCGGTGAGCTCCAGGTCCTGCAGCCGCAGACGGACCGTCATCAGCGGGTAACCGTGCCAAGTTCTGCATCCCTGCCAAGACTTCCATCCATAAGGGGAAATAATGTTTTTATAAGGCAAAGTAGCTACTGTTTAATTAAAATGTAGGCTATATACATTCCCTTTGTCATGTTCATCAATGATGATTATAATTTTACAACGTTTAGAGACATCAATGTTTTATCAGACTATCATTTCCTTGCTACCTGGGTGCAAATCTCGCCGAGCGTTAAAGAGATGACGCATTATTCGGCAAAAATGATTGCTGCTGCCCGCGAGGTGGATGTAATTCTGCAGAAGCTATTGTTGCTGCCCAAGCGGGTGCAATGATTGGCAGTGAGGCACAACATCAGCAAAGCAAGCTGTGGTCATGGCCGGGGATGTGCCGATGCTACCGGGTGCGGGGCTCTACGTGTCCCGCTGGAGCTCCGACTGCAGGTCGAGGTCGGCAGCGAAGCTTTCTGGCAATAATAGCGATGTTGCTCCGCTGGCCGATACCGCCTGCGGTGATGGCGCCCGCGGCTGCAGGACCTGGAGCTCACCGCCAGTGTTTCAGTTTGACTGTTAAAAGTGTTAAGATAATTAAAAGGTATTTATATTTAGAATCAGGCTTTTGTGTTAGTTAGCGCTTAACGCTATGCTATTCAACTAGACTGTTTCCGACAATAGCTAAATAAGCCCGAGACGTGTCCTCATCTGGCGATAGAAACCCTGCTTTCCCCGTTCTGTTGGATCAGAGCTCCACAGCCTAAGTCCACAGGTACAAATTAGTTTTGCGCCAAAGGGTCTTGCGAAAGCGGGCGCGGGTGCCTTGATCTTTGTTGCGCAATAGTTGTTTGATTCGAGAGGTTGTAATCACGGAGTTGTGGTTGTGATGGAAAATCAACCTGAGTAAAAAAAAGTACATGAGTAAATGTTGCATTACAAGTTTGCGGCTGTCTTGTGTTCATACAAATATCAATCTACACATTTGTGTAATATTTTTTCTACAAGTGCAAAATTTCAACTTACAGGTTCGAGATTTTTTACAAGCTCTCATGTTTTTTTTCTTTGTGACTTCAAATGTGAATAATTTTTACAAGTGCAAATTTTATTTTACAAGTGCAAATTTTATTTTACAAGTGCACATTTTATTTTACAAAGTGCGAATTTTATTTTACAAGTCTGAAATTTTTTACTTTACAAGTGCAAATTTTAACATACAAGTTCAATTTTTTTGTTCTGCAAGTTCTCACATTGTATTCTACAAGCTCTCACGTTTTGCACCATATTTACCTTCATATAAAACGCCTACTCTCTGAATTTTTTTTTCTCAATTAACATATTTTAAACAGACTTTATTGACCATTTATGTGATCTCTGGCAACCACATCCAACACCTCAGGGGTAAATTAAGGATTAATTTGTGATGACCCTCTTAATCCCTCAACATATTAAACTGGTAATTAAAGTCATGTAACATATCTCTTCAGATCTACTTAATTAGGTAATTAAGTGCTTTTCAAATAAAGGTATTTTTTAAGAGGTTAGGTTTTCACCTTTTATAATTAATAGGAAAATTAAGCCATATCTAGCTTGTTTCATTGAGATACTATTTTCAGTGAACGATGTCCTTTGTGTCCGCGCTCCCGCTGCATCCTCCGGTGTATTAAGGTGAATACGAACAAAGAAACTGTCAGGTCTGTGTAGAGAAAGAAATACTCCTAGATTGGTATTTTATTGAACCTCTAGAAGGCAAACACAGCTCCACACACTGCCGATAATCCCTCATCACCACATATCTTTTCCTCCCTCTGCCATCCCTCCGCTCACTTTAATGTTTTTAGCTTAGCTTCAGGACTTCACTCACAAAATCAATACGATTAGCTCAACCGACCTGTGACCACATGTACACACACACACACACACAGACAGGCACGCACACGTGCACACACACACACACACACATACACACACACAAAATGTAGCAGGAAAACAGAGTGAAGTATGTAGGCTCCGAATGGAGATAAGCAGACTTTGAATTGCTATTTGGCTTCTGGAGAGAGTGAACATGAAACAAGCTGTTAATGGCAGTGTTCGTTTGCGCGCACACACACACGCGCACACACACACACGTACGCACGCACGCGCACACAATGGTTTTAGTAATGTTGTCCATTTGTCTCAGTGGCCGGTTCTGTCACTGTGCCATCAGAGAGCTATCCCAGCATGCTCTGCTTTAGTCTCTGTTCGACTTAGTGTGTGTGTGTGTGTGTGTGTGTGTGTGAGTGTGTGAGTGTGTGTGTGTGTGAAAACACCAGAAAATCCTGTCCATATTAAACCACTCCTTAAATCCCTACACTGGCTTCCTACGGGTCATAGGATAGATAGAATTTCTTTTATTGTTGGTCTATAAATACGGTCATGGATAATGGTCATGGATAAAAAATACATGCTGGATTTGTTGGTTCCCTATCAAGCATCCAGGCCCCTCAGCTCGTGTGGGACAGGTTGGTTGGGTGTTTCCAGAACTAGGACCAAACAAAGTGAAGCGGCATTTAGTTATTATGTTCCTCACCTGTGGAACAAACTCCCCGAAAACCTGAGGTCTGATCAAACCGTTAGCTCATTTAAATCGCTGTGCGATCACGGAAGTGTCAGATCACCGTTTCCGTTTTGCCTCAGTATTTCCGGTTTCCTGTAATTCCTGTTTTGACTTCTACTAAGTTTTGGATTTCTTTGCCTGCTGTATTCAGGACACCTTTGGTTTGTATGGATTTTTTTGTGATTAAATCCTCGAGCTCACCACCGCCTGGCTGTCTCTGCATTTGGGTCCTCCAATTCTCTGAACCTCGTGACAGAAATGTCTTTTATTTTATTAACCCAAGTGAGCTAACCTATCGTAAGCATTAACGTTTTAAGTTCTAAGTCTTTAAATACGGTTAAAAACAGCAACATGAGTAATGTTTGCAAAAGGTCATGTTGTTCAATATGTATCATTAAGATACATTTTTGTTAAATCAATTTTTGCAGAAAAACAACTGACAGAGCAAACAAAACACTGATGTTGGATGCCCATTTATGAATGACACACACATCAACTGCAATATTGTTATGGTTTAGCTCAGGAGCTAAAACACACATCATTTAGTTTTATTAGTTAATTTTAGGTTTGTCACAATTACAAAAAGCCAACATTTACTGCTGCTAAGACAGGTTACATGACAATCTACCGTTTAACAACACTGAACATTGGCATTGGCTGTAGATGTAGATTTTGCCTGTGTTCACTTACATTTGACATCCTTTCAATGTTAACCTTAACCTTTAATATATATATTTTTTTTGAGATTGTGTGCAGAATTTAGTAATTTAGAGGATAAAATTCATTAAAGTTAAAAGTCATTTGTTCCACACTGGACAGTACTTTAAAAACAGCGAAGCTTCTTGAGGTTGTGTGAGTGCAGCTGGAGGGTAAATGTACAAAGAGAAGATTGACTTTGGAGCGAAAATATAATCTAGGCCGAGACAGATTTCACTGCAAAAGACAAATTGTGCAGCGGGGATGAAGATGAAAGAAGGATAAAGTCAAATAAAGGTTTCAAACACTGGTCTCTTTCCTCCGACACTCTCATATCACCTCACACACACACACACACACACACACACACACACACACACACACACACACACACACACACACACACACACACACACACACACACACACAAACTTGTGATGTTTTTAGTAATGTTGTCCATTTGTCTCAGTGGCCGGTCCTGTCACTGTGTCATCAGAGAGCTATTTCAGAATGCTCTGCTTTGGTCTCTGTTCGACTTAATGTGTGTGTGTGTGTGTGTGTCTGTATGTGTGTGTGTGTGTGTGTGTGTGTGTATATATGGTGTGTGTCAGGGAGGACTATGATGAAATACAACACATTGGCCATTGCCTCAGCAGCACTCTTGGCCTCATCATCTTGTGTGTGTGTGTGTGTGTTTGATGGTTATTGCATGAGGACAGCATGGATGAGGGACTGGAGATGTAATTAACTGTCAATGTAATGCAGGACAGGGCTCCTTCCTCTCACTTCTCTCCTCTCTCTCTCTCTCTCTCTCTCTCTCACACACACACACACACAAACACACACACACACACACACACACACACACACTGAGGTTCTGAACGTTTTTAAGGCTCAGGACAATTTCTTTCTTTTTTGGATTAGATAAGATCAATACCTTGGTAAGTGTCAGAACAACTGACAGATGCCTGACACTTACTGTGGATATTAATGGATCCCTAGAGGATGATCCCTTTTTACTTTTCCTTTAGCGTCGTAGTGTCATGTGTAGTTGAATGCCAAATAAATTCTTCAGCTGTCTATGAGACAAAATGTATCCCCCCTCAAAGTGATCAATGCTACTTCACCAATAGCCTAGACCATATGTTAATGATATACCTAAAATAGAAGGAGTCTTTTTTAAACAAAGTAAAGCGCTGTAACGTAAACATCCGAGCAGCAGACACCGCCAGGTGACGGTCCTTTCAGGGGCCATAGTAGTTTAGCCAGTAAAAGTGAGCGTCCACTACCGAAGTACAAACAAGCCTTTCCTGGGTGAAGGTATTTTGTTTTTGCCACAAAAGTGAACTCCTCCCCGCTATTTTTTTTCACAAATCACACCCTGGTTACTTAAGTTAAGTACATTTCGTAGACAAGTCAATGTTTACTTTTGATTTCACGCGGGACACGAACAGCGATCTCCTCTGTGAAAGTAGCCTGGCTGACACCAGACCCTTCTCAGTTGTGGGTCTGGGAAAGGTTCATTGACAGTTCGTTTCCAAAGGGGCGTCACCAATGGACGCCGCTGAAATGCCTCTGGGCACAATTGGATAGTCCTTCAACCAATCAGACCAACGATCCGGGTGAAGCTGCGCTTCGGTAGACGTCATGTTGAATGTAAACAAAAAGCTGCTCGCTGTCGCTGCGCTATCGTCATCGCGTAAAGCCCGCCTCAGCAGTTGTGATTGGTGCCTCGATTTTGGGGACATTGGAAATGGGTTTGAATGGGCTCTTGGCCAGACTGACTTGCAGAGCAAATCTCAAATTTGCCGGAAGTTCGTCAGGGTTTTCCCAGGCTACTGTGAAAGTCCTGTGTTTGTTTCAACCATCCATCCATCCAACCACCTCCTCCATACACAGACTTTTGCGGACTTGACTAGAAACTAATTAGGAATTAGATCAGAAAATGTTTGAGATATGTCGAAGACAAACCGGCAAAATAATAAATAAAATATTTTTTTTTACTAGAGATGTTCCTCTACTGCCTAAAAATCTGGTATTGGTATCGGGAAGTACTGGAGTTTATGCACTGATCTGATACCATGTCATAAAGCCCTAAAGAAAATCTACATTAAAGTAGTTTATTTATGTTCTTTTTCCATTATAACTGACTGTCAAACTGCATAATAAAAGAAAGTTCTGGGGCATTCATTGTTTGTGTTTGTTCATGTTTCACTAAGAGTTTAACCTGAGCCAGACTGACAACAAAGATAGAAATAATATCACATCCATACATAATGAAATATATGACATACTGGTATCGGATCTGTACTCTGTATCGGCCGATACGCAAGTTCAGGTATCAGAATCGGTATCGGGAAGCAAAAAATGGTATCGGGCCATCTCTAGTTTTTACTTGAGATGTAATTGAGACTACAGTTTCGTTGTATTGCAATGTAATTTTTAGGAAACAGGGCTGGGATATATAGTCCTGTGTTATGTTTCAACTGTCACGGACCTACGCAGATTTTTGATTAGAAACGTTTTTGTGATTAGTCGAAGACAAACGTAATACTGGACAAAAAACGTTTCCCTCGAGACGTAATAAGAGAATGCAGTTTCGTTGTATGGAATGTTTAGGAGACAGCGCTTGAAAATATAATGTAAACTTCCTCGATCGACTTGTCTCTATGTGTGGTTCCTCAGTGGATCTTTAATGGTTTGAGACTATTTTTCATAAAGTGTTGTTCTGGTCCACTGCTTTCCCCTGAAGGCAAGGTCAGTTTTAATTATCACCAACTTAATGATTCCGAGTTTTCTAACAGGCCTTTGACCTTCACTCTGCCGGCAAAACCCACACTGTCATATGATGTTTCCGCTTCATCTATTAATGTTTGATTGGGGGCACGGAGAAGGCCTTGGCAGAAGGCCGACAGCGCTGTCACACTCTTTAAATCAAAGCCCAACGACTCGTCTCTTAGTGAACGTCCAACATTTATCTTTATACAAAGACGACATCATTCGGTTTGGGACTATTTCCCGTAGGTGCGTGTGGGGGTGGGGACGATTGACGTATTTATTGTGATTTGTTTTGCGACGATTTTTAAAATGAATAATTTTCCCTAAAATCAAGATTTTCTTAGTTGTTTTTTTTTTTACCAATGATTCACCTGAATATGTTCTGTTCATATGGTACCGCCGACGGCGACTACATCGTCTCGGTTTCCAGCAAAACAGAGCGAAAGCAGAAAATGCAGAAAACACGTTATGTTCTTCTTTACAAATGAAATAAATGTCAGACTGACTGACATGTGAGGTGCATTCTTCTGAGAAAACTATTAGATTTTAGAAATGTCTCATAATATATTGTCTCTAGAAGTGTGTTATTCAACAATCGCAATATTAATCGAATCAGCACCTAGGTATCGTTTAAGAATCGGGACAAAAGCATTTGGTCCCAGCCCTAATTTCCCATTATAAATAATAAAAAAAATCATATATACTGTATATGTTTTTTCAGCCGCTCTGTGTATCTTCAGGGTCCAAAGCTGCCATCTACTCCGTGTAATGGAAAATCTTTACAGACATCCAAAAGGTGTGATCACACATAGCTGCAAGACACAACCCTATGAAACTACAGAGCCTGATATTAAGTGTCACAGTGAGATCACATCAGCAGCAACACACACACACACACACACACACACACACACACACACACACACACACACACACACACACACACACACACACACACACACACACACACACACACACACACATACACACACACACACACACACACACACACACACACACACACACACACACATACTAACTCACACACTGTAGTCAGCTGTAAAAACCAAGCTGGGATTGTGAAATGTTATCTAATCGAGGTTACTGCCGAGGGACGACCCAAACACACCTCGCCTTGCCAGCAGAATGACAAAAAAGTGACACATGAAGGAAACATCTTCTATCTCATAAAACATCTTTCTCACAATGTCACACATACCCATTCAAGCTTTCAGTGTCTCACAAGAGCTGCCATAATGTGCATGTGAAGCCTATCATCAGCTCAACGATAATACACAACGTGTCTCCATTCGCGCCCCTTGGACTACTACACTTTGTATGGGATTCAGTGTGGACAGAGCTCACACACACACACACACACACACACACACACACACACACACACACACACACACACACACACACACACACACACACACACACACACACACACACACACACACACACACACACACGACAGGCCTATGAATCACGCCGAATCCTATCATCCGCCGAACAAAGCCGGGTCTCAATTTGCAACCCTTCCATTCGGCAAGGATTCTTTAAAAGATGCCGAGGGTCAGCTCTCCATCAGCCCCGGCGGCGCAGACACGTCGCCTGCAGCTCATTCCCCACGGCCCTATTCACGGCTTAATAGCAGATTCAAAAGGGATTCAGTGCCACCGGTTCATAGCGAGCCGTGGCCTTGAATATGGAGTAATCGGACTGTCTGCGCTGCATCCTGCACAATCTAATGCTCCGGACATAATGGGTACCTGAGCGGCTGAATGAGAATGTGAGTCTCTGACTGTGTGTCTTGAGTGTTTGATGTGTGTGTGACCCTGCTTCTAAAAGACTACTCTTGCATCACTGCAGTATGGAACCCTGCTACATCCACATCACAGCCACAATTAGGACTTAGCCCATTCAACTGCCTGTAACATTTTCAAAAGAATAGCTTAATTGTAGCTTAATTCAAGTGTTCTAAATTAGGGAAAATGCTACAGCAAAGGCAGTGGAAGGTATACGGCTGGTGTGATTGTAGATCTTTCCTAAGACCCAGTGGTTTAATGTAACTAAGTACATTTACTCAAGTACTGTCCTTAAGTACAAATGTTGAGGTACTTGTACTTTACTTGAGTCTTCTGTTTTTTTCTTTCCATACTCGCCTAGCTGCTAGCTTGGCACGCCCTCATACTCTGCTTCTGACTGGCTAGTAGTCCTTACCTAGGTACTGTCAGGGCACACCCTCATACTCTGCTTCTGACTGGCTAGTAGTCCTTACCTATGTACTGCGCATGTGTGACTCCCAACAAAGATGGAACAGAAGTGAGATGCCTCACTCTGTAGCTAAAACAGAGAGCTCAACACACAGGGTGAAAAGAGAAGCTACAGCAATGTACAGTACAACAAAAATATGGTGTTTTTTGAAAATTAAACCCTGTAAACCTAATCTGGTACAACCTCTAAATACAATTATGAAGCTGAAAATGAGCATTATATGAGCACTTTAACATTTTCAATGCAGGACTTTCACTCGTAACAGAGTATTTTTACAGTGTGGTATTAGTACTTTTACTTACTGTAAGTAAAGGACCTGAATACTTCTTCCACCACTGTTGGTTCCTACCGTAGGAAGGAACAAGAAACGCTATTCAAAAATCATAAATACACCATTTAATTTTTCGGTTTTAAAAAAGGGTCAGTAGTGTCATTAATTAGGAGATCGTAATTTTTAGCAAATGTTTCTCAAACAGAATTTAAAAAAGTGCATTCGTTGGGGACATTAATCCACATTTGGCGCTCTAGTGAGTATTTGTGGCAGCAGGACGCTGTGTATGGGGACTTAGTCAGAATGAACTATAGTGTGTGTGTTCCTGGTAATGAAGGAACATGTCATCCAGTGCAACAGTGCGGCTCACTGCTGTGTTTTTACAGCACAGAGGGAGAAGATATATCAGGCTTTGGATGCACACACAATACCCAGGTGTTGTTGAAACAATCCCACATACATGTCCTATAAATACTCACTAGAGCACCAAATATGGATTCATCCGCATCTGAAAATAGTCTAACAAATGCACTTGTTTCATTCTGTTTGAGTAACAGAAAGGTTTTAAGAGGCGGATCCATTTGGCAAAGAGCACGGCAAAATATATTTATGTGTATAAATAATAAAGGAAACTCTTTCTGATTTTACCTTCTTTGTCATCAACAATGTTTCACAAAATCACAAGCCAAGTCAATCTAGCATCAACCCGCTATCATCTGTCTCCATCTGTCCCCAGCTGTCAATCATCCCCGCTGCATTTGATTGACAGGAGCATAGGCTAATAGAGGGTTCAAAATGACCGTCCAACATGAGCCCAATTAGAGGCCAATGTGTGTCGACAGCAGGTCAGCAGCATGGGAAAACGTAAACACTTCAGAAAAACAGCTATACACACACACACACACACACACACACACACACACACACACAGAAAAATAATATAGAAACACACACAGGGGATGCTGGGTGTAAAACTTTCCCATGAGTTAATTTAAGTGTTTGCTGTGTGATAAATGGTGTGAAGCTCTGTGTGCAATCCTTTAGGACACCGGTCTGATAAAACACTGATTAAAACTGTAATCAGGAACCATGTTTAAGGTGTCCAAACGTATGATTTTAATGGATACCTGTCATCTGTGTGTGAGCACAACAGGTTTTCATGACATTCTGGGGAATTACCTTCCAAAATAAAAAAAAGAGGTCCCCACAAGGTTTTTTTTTAACACTTTTTGTGTTAAGGCATGCAGTAGTTAAGGCATACAATTAGAAAAAAAGATCCCAGTGAAACGGAAATTTCTTTAGCTTCTATGCTATGAGGTACCAGCAAACGAAGCCACATGTCATGTTTGGATTTTGTTTGTTTGGGCATTTTATCATGGCTGCTTCAGTCACACACACACACACACACACACACACACACACACACACACACACACACACACACACACACACACACACACACACACGTTAACTGTAAAGATCAGTCAGAAAAGTCAGAAATCTGGTTTGGGACGGGCAGAGGCTCATTAGACAGCCATCACAAACACACACAGACACACCTTCTGGATGCCAGATCATCACTCAACATCTGTTCTTGACTCTCTACCGTCCCAGTAAAAGGTCTTCCACTGTCCCATCCTGACTTTCTACAGTTCTTACAAAGTCTCTAATGTCCCAACCAGGCTTTCTTCATCTCTGCGCGGTCTTCTACTGCCCTAACAAAGCTTTATACTGTCCCACTCTCATCATAGCTTTCTTTTGCCTGCACGACTTTCTGCTGTCCTCATGGATTTCTACAGCCCCAAGAAGGCTTTCTAGTGTCTTCACATCCTACATCACATCTTCACATGGCTTGCCACAGTCAAATAATGGACTTGTATCGTCCATCAGGGTCATCTACTGTCTTTACAAGCTTTCTACAGTCCGATCATACAGTGTAAACCCGAAGGTAAGCAGTACTCAAAAAATTAAGGCAAACAGTTGCCAACATTTTTTGGAGTTAATAAACTCAAAAGTCTGAGGTGGTTAGAGCTTAAATATTTGAAGTAACGTGAACTTGCATGTTTTGATTACCGTCAAATATTATCAGCAAATGCAACTTGAAAATATAGAAGTTTTAAGTAAGTAGAACTTCTTAACACATTTTACATTAGTTTACATTACTTATTCCAATTAATTAATTTCAGAATTTGGGTTTACAGTGTTTCTATCGTCCATCATGGCCTTCTACTGTCCTCACCAGGGTTTCTAGTTAGATCATGGGTTTCTGTGTGCATCGTGGTCTTATATTGTCCTCACCAGGCGTTCTGCCGTCCAAACATTGCTTTCCACTGTTCCTTCATAGCGTTCTCCTGTACTCACAATGCCCTCTACTGTCCTCATAAAGGGTTTCTAATGTGCTTAATGTGTTCTCAAACTTATAGTGTCCCATTGTGGCATTGTCCTGTTTTCATGAGGCTTTATACTCATTCATTTTCTATTGTCCAATCTTTGATTTCTACGTTCCTCAACAGGCTTTCTCCAGTCCAATAATGGTTTTGGGCTGTTCCAACAACGCTTTCTACTGTTTAATAATAGCCCTACTGTCCTCATAGAGTGTTTCTAATGTGCTTGATGTGTTCTCAAGCTTTTAGTGTCCCATTGTGGCACTGTCCCATTTTCATGAGGCTTTCTAATCTCCATTTTCTATCGTCCAATTGGGGTTTGCTACTGCCTGAACAAGGCTATCTAGTGAGTAGTATTTATATAGCGCTTTTCACAGATACAAAATAAAAAAATAAATTCATCACAAAGTTCTATATACATAAAACATACAATATGATACATATTAAAACAAAGTACAATTAAAATCACAAGGTAATACATACAAATAATGTGCGGCGAGGTCATCCAAAGGCCTGTTCTAAAAAAGTAGGGTCTTCAACTGATTTTGAAGCGAGTCAACAGAGACAGCAGACTATATTGGACAAGGCAGAGCGTTCCAGAGTATTGGTGCTACAGACTTAAAGAAACAGTCCCCACAGGTCCTAAGTCGGGTGCGAGGAAAAAAAATTGAGATTGCACATATTGGACCTTGGTGGGTGTGCTGATAAATAGGCTTGCAGTATAGGTCAGCCATGTGCAATGATCTGTATGTGAGAATGAGAATCTTAAACTGAATCCTATATTCCAGTGGAAAGACTTTCTAGAGCTTAAGAACATGACAGTTAATAGGCTTTTTAGTGTCCCACTGTCATTTTGTATTATTTAGTGTTAATAGGAATTCATGTCTGCTTTTATCAATGTATCCAAGTATTAATACAGATGCCCCCAAGCAGACACTTGGAAGGCAATTATTAGTAAACATATTTTGTCTGATGTAAGAACAGTATTGAGAATAATACACAGTCCTGAGATAACTCCATCTTGGGGATGGCTTTGTTTCATAAAGAATGAAGCGCCAGCTGTGACAAACAAACATTAAACAACAACAGAACAAAGCGCAGAGGAGCAGGAACGGTAAAACACTACTGTCGACACATGAAAAGGAAGTTTGGAGGAGATGAAAGGAAACACATAGGGACGGGTATGAAGAGAGCCACCGCTGTCATATCTGACACAGATGTTAACAATGTCCCACTGCATAATGCAAGGCCTCCTGCATCTACACACACACACACATACACACATCACTTTGAATTAATGTACACAGGAAGAAAATATATTCCCTCCTCGCTCTCTTTGTTCGGAGGATTGAGCTTTACCCACTGAAAGCTATAACTCACATTGATCAGACGACGGCAGCGTAGATGGTGAGATTGAAAACAAGGAAGCAGGAGGTACAGGAGGGAACAGGGCCGACTTTAAATTAGGTCGCTACTATTTTCTGTGCTTGCCTCTCATGTGCGTGTCTGACGCTGCAGTACAGTAGTGCTGATTTCCCCAGGGCTGGCTCAATATGCCTCTTTTATTGTTATGACCTATTAAAGCCCTATGATAGAGGGGCTAAGCTCGAGGTGGCATCTGCACACCACACACACGCACACACACACATATACAAACACACGGATCCTCATGCCCCAGGTGCATTCTGGGGCTAAGTTAACCAAGCAGGCCATTTGGTGTAGAGCAAATAACATTCTCTAAAAAGGTCAGAGCAATTTAAGAGTCTTTGTTTTATTGTTTCCTGTGATGGCCCACAGCTGTGGCACGTAGAGTTCATGCAGCTTTTATTGTATGTGCTTCAAGGGTGAACTCATGGTGCAGTGTATGCAGTATGTTGGACAGGTACACAGAATCAGGAGGACTAAATTAAGACCCTTTAAACTGAGGTCATTTCACTGGTGCACTAATGACAGACGATGGATGTACAGATAGACGATAAAATGTGATGGCGTTTCACATGTTAGACATGCCTGTTGGAAGGCTCCACTATGTGCACAACAATGGTTGCTATCTGTCAGACCATTCTCATTCCCATTTCACGGCCCTTAGCGTCTAATACCGATGCACAAGGCACCCTTTAGTGTCCCTATGAGACGCAGTGGGCTTTCAACTAACTCAAATGTAAACCCCTCCATGGCAATATTAGACGCTCAGAGCTCCGGAAGTCAGGTATATGTAGTACAAAGAGCGACAAAGTCCTCATAGGGAGGAGGTCAGGTGGATGGGTCAAACAAATACATGACTTTCACCCAGGAGGCAGCTGATCGTGTCGCGTGTGAAAGCAAGTTTGTCACATATTTACGTTGATGTAAAGTTACATAAAAACATACTTGTTTAAACCAAAGTACAATCTTACCTAAACCTAACCAAGAAGTTTGTTTTAACTTACCAATGTTAACCATGTGTTTAAAACTGCAGTATGTGGAGTGTCATAGTTTGAAGCATTGGGTTACTCAATGCATTAAAAAGTGTTGCTTTGTTAGGGCGCTGGAAAGCTAACAGAAAGCATTTATGGGACACTAGAAATCCATGATGAGGTTTGGAAAAGATTTAGATTTAGAAATAAAAAGCCTTGTAGAGGCAGTTGGGTGTCTTGAGAGGTACAGTACTGTACAAAGACACAAAGGGACACTAGAAAATCAACATGAGACATTAGAAAGTCCCACGAAGAGAGTGGCAAGCTTTATGAGGACAGTAGAAAGCTTCACTAGACAACAGAAAGTGATTATGGGACACTATAAATCCATGATGAAGTTGAGAAAAGATTTGTGGGGACGGCAGTAAGTCATAATAGGAAAGTAGAAAGCCTTATAGTCTTGTATGGACAGTACAAAGACACAAAGGGACCCTAGAAAAAGTATGTAAGGACACGAGAAATCGATGATTTGGCTATAGAAAACTTAATGAGAACAACAGGAGGACATACAGCCACATTGTGATGGTTGAAAGCCTCAACATGTTTGTACAGAGCCCGATAAGCACAGTAGATAGCCTTGTTAGGACAATAGAAAGGTATAATATGACAGAAAGCCTTGTGAAGACAGACAAAAGCATTGATTGGTTAGTGGAAAGTCACATAAGCACAGCAGAAAACATCATAAGGACAGTAGAAAAGTTTAACAAGACAACAAAGCCACATAAAGACGGGTGAAAAGCCACTCTGGGGATGTTATTAATCATGTTAGGACAAAAGACGGCCACAATGGACAATAATAAGTTAGGACAGCAGAGTAAAATGTCTTTGAGATATCAATGATTTATCTGTAGAAAACTTTCTGAGAACAGCAGAAGGACATACAGCCACATTGTGACGGTTGAACGCTTCAAAATGTTTGCACAGAGCCTGGTAAGCACAGTAGATAGCCTTGTTAGGACAATAGAAAGGTACAACATGACAGAAAGCCTTGTGAAGACAGACAAAAGCAACGATGGGCCAGTGGAAAGTCATATAAGCACAGCAAGGACTCGTGGGCACAGTAGAAAGCCTCATAAGGACAGTAGAAAAGCTTAACAAGACAACAAAGTCACATGAAAATGGGTGAAAGCCACTCTGGGGATGTTGTTAATCATGTTAGGACAAAAGACGGCCACAATGGACAATAACAAGTTAGGACAGCAGAGTAAAATGTCTTTGAGAAATCGATGATTTGACTGTAGAAAGCTTCATGAGAACAGTAGAAGAAAATTAAGAAACATAGTGATGGTTGAAAGCCTGGTAAGCACAGTAGATAACCTTGTTAGGACAATGGGACAGAAAGCTTTGTGAAGACAGACAAAAGCAACGATGTGACACTAGGAAAACCTTGTCAGGACCCTGGTGAACTATTATGGGATGCAGAAAGCATTTAGAGGACAATAAAAGGCCTTTATTGTTTGTGCTTCCCAAAAATGCATGCGACTTATGTCCGCGTTTTCACAACTTTGTGTAGAATGTGGTTTTGAATCCAGAGTTTTCTTAATTTCTAATTTTGGTTGTTGAAAATGACACAGTCCAGGTGTAAATCCAGTTTATGCGTCAATGATTTTCCACAGGCTGGCGGTGGTGTACATTCCTCTCTACCACACTGACTTTTAGTGGTCACCAAAGTCATAGTCACCAGTTTTAAACCCTTCACATAGACTGTAAGGAAAGTTAAGGTTTAGGCAACTGAGTACTCCCGTAAACACTCACGGCGCCACAACTAGACAGCTGATTACAGGTCGGCTAAAATAACCATTGGGAGCACAGTTCAATAACCCAGCTGTGACTCTGTTTGAAATATAAAATCTGATGGACAAAATAAAACAATTTTTAAAGAATGAATTAATGAATTGTCCATTATAGGATAATTCAGACACATTTTAAATAAACACTTTCTTAGTGCGGACGCAAAACAAAATATGTACATAAAGGGTACAAATATAAAATGTACAATTCCACACAAAAAAACAGATAAATACAAGGAGGGTACGAACTAAAAATGTACATCAAACCCTTTCAGACCAAAATAAATGAGGGTACAATTAATTCAAAATGCAACTGAACGCGTTCTGACTAGAACTAAGAAGTATGAACACATTACACCTTTCCTTAGACTTTTACACTGGCTCCCAAGTCAAGGCTAGAATTGACTTGACTTGAGCTCTCAATGGCCTGGCGCCTGAGTATATTAGAGACATGCTCGTTAGATATGAACCAGCAAGTACCCTCAGATCCACAGGCAGCGGCCTCTTTAACATCCGTCGCTGGAACTTGAGAGCAGGGGAGGCTGCTTTCTGTGTCTATGCCCCAATGATATGGACCTAAGAGAGGCTTCCACACTGAACTAGGGATGCACCAAATCCAGATTTTTGGGATTCGGCCGAATACTGAAGCCACTGGTTAAGATTCTGCAGAATCCAAAACCGAATACCGAATCCTACTCCCATCCTCAGTCCATTAACACAGTAAACACATGAATGAAGTAAACAATGTCCACAGCAGTGTATTTTTCATTTTATTTTATTTTAACTGTAAAAAAAGTTTTTAGCTGTGACTGTCCTTCCTTTGCCGTACCTGAAGTTGCTGCATTTTTTGGCTGCTGTCTGTAGATTCCTTCATGCACAATTCGTATTCTTTCGGATGTTTTATACCAAATGTTGTAACAGCGGCCATGTTGTGTATTGTTTAGGGTCCTCGCCACCACGAGACAAATCGGCAATGCAAATTGAACATGTAGCTGGACTTGAACGACCGCCTTTTGACTGAAAGTACTGCCAAACAACAATTCTTCTGCTCACGAGTTCCATTTTCACTTTCTCACAGCCTACTGCATTGAACGCTCCATCTACGTAAACACCTTCCCGTAATCAACGGCGGCGTCATTAAGTCGACCAGCGTAGCACGCGTAGTGCAAGCGTAGGGTTTGGGTTGGTAGAATAAAATTCTAAGGTTCGGCAGAAATCGAACCCCATCAAAAAGCCTAATATTTGGCCAAATCCGAATCCTGGATTCGGTGCATCCCTACACTGAACACTTTTAAAAACAGGCTAAAAACCCTGCTTTTTACAAAAGTCTATACGTTTGTTGCTGTTCAATGTTAATCTTTAGTTTGTGCGTGCGTGCATGTTCTATACATGTTTTGTATATATTTTACTCAGTTTAATTGAATAAAGTTTTATTTTTTGTACGAAGCACATTGTGTTACATTAACTTGCATGAAATAAAGTTTGATTGATACAAGTAAAATAAACAGATTAGATAGATACTGTAGGTATTCCAAATGAGGAGCAAGGGAGGACAAACTGGAGAGAGAGCAAGACACAATTAAAAAACATATTTTTCCTCTAAACTATATTACATTAGTCATGCTTAATAGTAAATATTGTATCAAAATTGGAGATGCTGGTGGCCGGTTAGCTCAGTTGGTAGAGCAGTGGCAAATATGCAGAGGTTTGTTCCTCGACACAGAAGATCCAGGGTTCAAGTCTGACCTGTGACGGTTTCCTGCATGTCTTCCCCCCCTCTCTCTCCCCTTTCATTTCTCAGCTTTCCTATCTAATAAATGCCCCAAAATTGGGTCAGGTTGTAAAGTGTGTTTATTAAAAGTTGAACCCATGGTAAGGTTAGTTTGAACAGTGAGAGTTAACCGACGGTGGATAAAATGTCTCAGTGACAACTACATGAGCCAGATGGCTGCTACACCGGGAAAGCTCAGGATCATATTTGGAAAACAGTCCACTCACTTCTTGCATTGTCGGTTATGTAAAACACTTTCATCCGCTGGAGTAAAAAGTCTGTTCAAACAGAACGTCCTCTCCTCTCTGGTTACGTAAAAAGACCAGCAGCTGGGGTTTATGTGAGGTGAACTTGTCTTCCAACCAAATGAACCATCATGCCTACATAATTAAGCCTCAAGTGGATATACAGTATTCGCTCCTTTTGAATTCACATGGGGAATGTTCTTGCATGTGCATTCATGCATGGGGTTACCCTCTTAAGACCTACTAGCCTTTGTGTCCTCATGCAGATTACATGTTCCGCTAAAGACCGACACCCTCTGCTGCTATAGGTCAGATCACTGCATTTTAGGGTGTCTGCTGATCTAGTTGTTTTATTATTTGTTTCCATTTTGTATTTATTCATTTTTTCTGATGTTTCCTCATTATATTTTCTTCTTAATCTGTTGTTCGATTGTTTCCATTATGTTCACTTTTGTAAACTATTTATTTTTTTCTTTGTTGTATAACTTTAAAAAAAATGTATAAGTGGAAATGTCAGCTTAGTTTAGTTCATATATTATGTTAAAAAATAAAATAAAAAAATAACAGATAGATAAGAAAATGTACATTTCAGCACAATCTTACAAAATTGTAAATCATTCAAATAAGGATTCCCATGTTCAAAAAGGAGTAAGTTAATAAAAATCTAGTCTATTTTTTATACCTCAGTTACTAAACAATTTAATGCTTCACAATTTGGGGTGTCAATCGATTAAAATATGTAATCGCTATTAATGTCATGATTGTCCATAGATAATTAGCAATTAATCGCAAATTAATCGCATGTTATCTGTAATCTGTCAATCAAGTGTTTTATGCCCAAGTGGTATCTGAGACTCAACAAACTCCCATGGTAACTCAGTTCACATCGACAGTACATGCAAATGACTTTAGTCTTGTGGAGAGAACCATCTGGAAGGGCTTTGAAACTCAACTTGCCATTTAAAAGACCCTTTAAATTATCCATTTCTTTTATATACACTACCGGTCAAAAGTTTGGGGTCACTTAGAAATTTCCATTCCACTCCATTATAGACAGAATACCAGCTGAGATCAGTTGCATTGTTTTTTTAACCAGGGCAGCAGTTTTCCGATTACATTATGTGCTTACATAATTGCAAAAGGGTTCCCCAATGTTTTCTCAGTTAGCCTTTTAAGATGATATCAGAATAGTAAACAGAATGTGCCTTTGGAACATTTGATGAATGGTTGCTGATAATGGGCAATGTAGATATTGCATTAAAGATCAGCCACTTCTTTCTACAACAGTCGAGAACCCTTTTGCAATTATGTAAGCACATAATGTAATCTGAAAACTGCTGCCCTGATTTAAAACACAATGCAACTGATCTCAGCTGGTATTCTGTCTATAATGGAGTGGAATAGAAATTTCTAAGTGACCCCAAACTTTTGACCGATACATACTGTGTGTGTATATATATATATACAGTATATACAGTATATTTTTTTAGTGTATATTTTTCTATATACAGTACAATTTGTTTGTTGCAAAAACAGTGTGAAGATATTTAATATACAAATATAATTCTCCATATTCCAAGTCCTTCACAATAGGACAGAACAAACAAGACATGCAAAAAGCATTAAATAAAATAAAACAAAATAAATAAAAACCCAAAACAAACAAATCCAACAAACAACAAAAGAAATGCACTCAGATAACACTGCTGTCATAGTCCCTAACGTAAAATGAAATTCTCTATGAGAATCAATCTTCAAAAATGTTGAGGTTCTGTCTTTACTCTTTTAATGAATGCTATTCATAACAAAGTAACTTGAGAGCTCATTCCACCAGTGGACTATTGCTGGGGGTTTTGGAAGCCTTCCATTTTAAAGCTCTGCATTTCCTAGCTGCCATCAAAGCAAGATCTATGTACATACTTAAATATTTATTCCACTTGTCAGACTTATTAATTCCCAAAAGACAAATGAGGTGAAAGGGGAACAGATACGTTTAAACACTGAGATATCAACTTGGTAACAAATTTCCAAAATAACGAAAGTTGTTCACATGACCAAAGCATATGAAAAAAATGTAGCAGCAGAGGAATGATATCTCACTGTTCATTTTATATAATTTCTCTGGAGTATAATAAACCCTGTGCATTATCTTAAATAGTGCTAATTTATGCCTTAAATTATAAGAGCAATGTACTTTCCTGCAAATAAAAAACCAATCTTCTTGCTGTATTTCCATATTTCTTTATGCATTTCTGCTAGCCAACCACAACATTACTGCTGCATCGCTTCCTGATTTCCCAAACTACGGATCAGCCCGAGGCCCAAATCACAGAATGATTGTCAAAATATCTGTGGCGTTAAAAGGAACATGCGTTGTCTGCAATATTGTGTTACTTTTAACAGCCCGAGAGCAAATAAATAAATAAAAAACACTTCAAATGCAAATTAGTGTCTAAACCCCTCCACAGTCAGCTGTCCTTCCCCATGAATGAAGATGGGATGTAAGTGATAATGACAGAGATGGCCTGACAACTTTGTTCAACTCAATGCATTTTTAATGTAGACATCCCTGTGTTAAATCTATACATGAAGGATCAGATTAATCCATCATACATAAAGGAAAAGATTGGGTTAGGGAACCATAATTGCTGCTCATGTGAACGGACAAAAAGGCTCAAAGTGATTTGATGTATGCAATGTCATTTAAACGGTGTCGGTGAGAGAGGCTGGACTCGAAAAGGCTGACACCGACCAGCTCAACTCGGGCTGAGCAAAGACAATTAGGGGGGAGAAAATGAGAGGACGGTTAAACAAAGAGGGGATGAGATTAGCTTTAGCTGCTGCTGTGAAGAGATAAAACAAAGAGTGGATGGATGGGTATTGCTCACTGGCCTGTGCAAGTGTGAGAATACCTCAGAATGTATGCGTGTCTTTATACAGACACATTTACATTAAAGTGCCCATATTATGAAAAAAACACTTTTTCTGGGATTTGGGGTGTTATTTTGTGTCTCTGGTGCTTCCACACGCATACAAACTTTAAAAAAAATCCATCCATGCTGTTTTGAGTGAGATACGGTTTCTGAATGTGTCCTGCCTTCAGTCTCCTGGTGAGCTGGTCAAAATCGGACCGGCTTGTGACGTCACAATCCGAAACTAGCTGGCTAACCACAACCGTTAGCTCGTAGCGTTAGCATGCTAACGTTAATGCTAACGCTAGCATGCTACCTCGTTCTCAATAGCAAAGCACTGCTACAACACACACAAGTTCACCATAATCTACAAAAGAACTACTTACATGTGCGCCCTCATTTAGAAGTCTCCCAGCTAATCCTGCCTTGTAACTGACCAAAGTTGGAGAGACAGGCTCTCTTTTACTGTCTATGGAGCTAGCTAGCTGACATGATCTACATCTGAGCTACTGAGCATGTGCGAGTGCAATCAAAGATAGTACAGAAGAAAAAAAGAGGTCTCACTCTGTAGCTAAAACAGAGCTGTGCAGTACAACAAAAATATGGTGTTTTTGTTTTAATTAAACCATGTAAACCTATTCCGGTACAACCTTAAAATACAGTTATGAACCTGAAAATGAGCATAATATGGGCGCTTTAACCTCGGTTTGTGCCATTTGTTTTGGGAAGAGGAATCAAGAACCATTTTATAAAATGGGTTAAATTACGACTTCACTAAACACCAGAGGAAATGTGTTTTGTATCATCAGGATAGAAGAAAAGGCTCACAGAGGCGTTAGCCTCGCTTTGCCAGACCCTCAGGTCTGGCTAGTCCACACAGCATTCCGGGATGGGAGAAAAACAACTCTGGTTTATTGGCATTTCTTTAAACCAATCCCAATCCTTTTAGGCGGCGATAAGCGCCGGACAGAGCCCCGGTGCCACTGCAAAAAAAAATTGGTGGAACATGTGTATGTTTAAAAGTTCTTTTAGTCATGCAACGAAAAGAGGGACATCCGGCGTGGAAGTGGAATGTCTTGGATATAGACTACTGAGTCGTTAAATCCTCTAAATTTTACTTCACTTTTGAGATTAGATTAGATTAGATAATACTTTATTCATCCCACAATGGGGAAATTCACTTGTAACAGCAGCAGTTTTTCCATAATAAAAACAAACCAACAAACAACCAAACAAACAAACAGGCAAACAACAGACAATGTGCAAAAGTACTGAATGAATGTAAAGTGGCATTATATAAAAAGTAATGTAAAGTAAAGGGAGGTGGCCATAGTACGAAAAATATTGTAATGCAAGTGGGTAATTGGCGTGAAATTAGATTGAATAATATGTAATTAAATAACATAGCTAAAGTAATTAACCATAATATAAATGATATTGAAGTGTGACCATAATATAAAAAATATTGAAAATGTAAGTACTCGGAATGGAAAAATATAAATACAGATGGAAAAATATAAATACAGACGGAAAAATATGAATACAGATAATAACAATAAAGATATACATAGAGCCATGGTGAGTGGTGGGTAATTGAAACAGGAACAGAAAACTACAACATTATCGGAAGAAGCACAGCAGTGTTTCGTTGGCTTTAATAAAGCCACCTTGAATGTGAGTCCATGCGTGCCATAAACTGGGGCTATGTGGGGATGGATATTTTATCTGTACGTGGGATAGAGGGATGTGCCAGAGTTGTTTCATGTATGTTAGTGTGCCACGCTTCCTGGAGTCATACGATATTCTGCTCTCTGCTGCTGCTGCTGTTACTACCAGGCAGTAACAGTGCTTAGGGCCGTCTACAAATTACAACACCGAAAAGAGATGCAACAAAAATATTTATTAATTTAATGATTAAATAAGGTAATGTCTCCAAACTTACCTCAATTATAACTTGTCTCCTGCTAGTTATTCTACAGCACTTACTTTAAAAAATAAGTTAAATTAATAAATATTTTTTTGCATCTCTTTTCGGTGTTGTAATTTGTAAACGGCCCTAAGCACTCGTCTTACAGCAGCAACAACAACAGCAGAGAGCAGAAGCCAGCAGGCAAGTGTTATTTACATAAACTTCTGGTGTACTTACAAACTTTACAATCCATCGTTTTATGAGTGCATAACCTATTTGTACTACTGTAGACGTTTGGTATCATTTCGGGCATTATTAGTGGGGTAATGTTAAGAGACACTTCGGATCCATTAGCCCCTGCGCTAAGCTATTCAGCTGATAACGCTACTCTACGCTAACTCTCCCAATGTTAGACCCAGGTGAAAAAAGCTTCTGGGGGAGTGTTTGGCTCGAGGTCATGGTGCAAATTACTCCGAACCATCACTTTAAGTTTAGTAAAAAATATCGTGGTTTGGATTACAACACTGCCAATGAACGAACATGTGTTTCCTGGGTGAAAGTCTTTTGTTTTCGATCCCCATCTTAAAAAGCTGTTTCATGAGCCACCCCAACCTCCTCCTGATGCAGTCCACTGTGTTCTTACAGCAGCAGTCAATGTGGTGCATTCAGCAATAAATACCTGGAATACATACAAATTACTGTGCATTACTTTTCGTAGCTATATGTACGAATGGTTCATGAGAACAGCCTGTGGTGTGTGATTAGCTGGATTCTGCTCTCTTAGTCTCTGGACTGAACAGACTGTGGCCAGGAGCCACGTCCTCCAGTCTGTCTCTATTTGGCTCCTGCGCGTGAGAGAACTGGAGCCTGTAACATTTAATTGAGCCCACCTTTCAGTGCTGCGACTTAATAAATGGAAAATATATAGCATCATAAAATATCCAGAAGCTTTATACGCCTGTTTTCTCCTGACCATCTATTTTTTATTTCCGCACAAACCACCTTCTGTTCCCGACCCGCTGCTTTAAAAGGGTGTTAAAAATAGTAGGAGTTGTTGGCAATAATCACGGGGGAGTTTTCTCTGGTGTCACATGGAGGGTTGACAGGCAGTGCAGTTAGAGTACATTTTCACACATTTTAAACATTTTAATAACAAATTCCAGAGCTAGCCAGTTAGAAATGTAACTCTAACTCTAACTATTCATTCTATGATTATGGTGGCGATATTTGTCACAATGTGCCAAATGAATCTTTAAATAGCATTCTTTAGCAGCTTTTACACCAAATTTCATTTGAAAGTTTCAAGCTCTACAGTTCAATGACCAAAACCACCAAGATCTTAAAAGTGTAACGTAAAAATGTGGCTTTAATCTGCAAAAAACTTAAGTTATGACAACCACAATGCTGATGCATGTAAAAAGAGGATATGATTCCATCAACAGGCCAAATCTAATGGACCATTACATAAATGTCATATTTCTCAGGGTTTGAACATTGTTGGAAAGTACCAGGAGCGGTTCTGGGGAGGGGGGGCAAGGGTGGCCAGTGCCCCTGAAATATTAGGCCTCTGCCCCCTCTCTAACTGTTATTTTTTTTAATACATTTTTACCCCACCTTTATCTCCAAAGAGGGGATATTATTCATGTGCAGTGATAAATAAAATGTAGGTTAACATGAGTTTTCTTGTGTTTACTGATATATGTGTATCGTTAGTCTGTTGAATTGGGGGTGTGTATCAATCAGGGTTACCAGGTCTGTGGTTTTCCTGCGGAATAGGGCTACTTTTATAGTGTTGCCGTCGGTCCAGTTTTTTTTCCACTTGTTGGGTAGCCCAGACCCACACAGACACGGCGTGCCCCGCAGCCCAGCACCTTCCTCTCTAGCAAAGGCAGCAAACAGACTAGTATACAGTTAACAACAAAACAAGTTAGTTTGTGCATCAGTGAAATGCTGTACATTCACAGAGATTTCTTTATTTATGATAATATAATGTATCTAAACAAGCTTTTCATGCTGGTACACTAAACAAGTATGGTGTTTCGATGCAGATATTACAATACATTTGGCAATTATAGTAATGCTGTTGGAAGCAGTGTAAGAGTTAGTGTAATATGTTTTGGCAGGGAAATATTTTGAGTTCTGGTGTTCTGGGGAGGTTTTATTGGCCGTTGGGCTGGTTTTGATTGCCCATTTGGTTGGTTTTGTCATACAGACCTGGCAACCCTTGTAACACTTGTGCTTTGTATTTTTGGTACCCCTAAAATCGCATGTGACCCCAGCCTGGCCCCTCTATTTATGGTAGGTCGCTTTGTGGTAGGTGCACAACTCATATAGAACATCGGTGTAGTCGTGTTGAGACATTTTAAATGTGCAAATCAGTATTATATTTAAATTCTGGGGCTCTTTGTTCACTAATCAGTATTTCTTTCAACAGTGTACATGTTGACAGATGAGATAAGATCCATAAACCTGTCGGTTCATTTAAAGGTCTGTCCATAAAAACACTTTCTCACCGCTTAGTGCTGCTCTGTTTTAGCTGTGAAAGTCTGGGGATTAAGTCATGGTGTTTGTGTCTTTGTTAGCATGTGCCTCCACACGTATCAGATGTCCCTGGGTGATGATGTCATGCTGATGTCTCCACGAGCTCTATTGATCAGTTTGTCATCTCTGCAAACGCGTTGTGGAGAAGAATCGAACAGTCCAGCTTTAGTGGAGGCTAATTGCCTGTCCCAGCTGCTGTTAGGAATCCGATACCACCATTGTTTTTGTGTAGATGGGAGAAAGATGTAAGACCTTGAGAGACAAAGAGATAGATTGATCACACGAGCCTGTCTGGGATAATGTCATCTGTGTCGACTGGCACTCAGGAACTCGTCACGAGGGTCACATCTATCAGTCATGCTGCACCAGCGAGCTAATGGGATCAGCCTCCATTCAGCCTGTTCTCCTGAACCATTCGTTCAAAAAGCTAGGAAAAGTTAAGCACTGTAATTCGTAAGCATTCCATGTTTGTTTTTTTTGCTGTATGCACCACATTGACGGCCGATGTATAACAACGCGGCTGGCTGCGTAGGGAAGTGGTCAGGGAGGATGGGTGAGCGTTAAAACACAGGACTTTCACCCAGGAAATGTGTGTTTCTCAGGAGTGTTTTAATCCAAACCACGATCTTTTTCCTAATCTTAACTAGTCGTTTTGGTGCCTAGTCTTAACTTTCGTCGCGGCAAAATGCTCATATTTTGTGAAATAAATTCAACCCTAATCTCCGCCGAAACGAGTCTGTAGCCAGCGTCGCGAAGCTCTGTAGTGGCTTAAACAACTAGCAACTTCAACTGCCATTCGGCGTCACGTGACCAGCCGGCAGTCTCCTAATTTCGTAGGACATCATACGTTTTGGTATGCATACATTTTCGTATGATATCACACGGACCCGTTAATGAGAATGCGTTGCTCCATTTCAGTGAGAAACCACTAGTGTTAGCATAATGTGCATAAACACCTTCTAAAAGATTATTAATTTTCCCACTTCGCAAAACATGTGAAAAGTGGATGGTTGGATTAAGAGTGTTATGGAAGGGGCAGTGGTGAAATGTAACGAAGTACATTTACTCAAGTACTGTACTCAAGTACAAATGTTGAGGAACTTGTACTTTACCTGAGTCTTTTCTTTTCATGCCACTCTATACTTCTACTCCGCTACATTTCAATTTCAATAAATATTGTACTTTTTACTCCGCCACATTAATCTCACAGATTTAGTTACTAGTACAAATTACAAATTAAGATTTTTCCACACAAAACACATGTAGTTAATAAAATACAATGTTTAATTATAAATTGAACTTCCGCAACAATATATAGGCTTACAAGTACATCTGAAATGATTAGCCGGTTAAACACTTACAGTAGTTGATTGACACAAGTGTTTGGATCGGTTCCAGTTTCTAAAATGTGAGGATTTTTTTGCATTGAGTACTTTTACTTTTAATACTTTAAGTACATTTTCCTCATGATACTCACATACCTTTAGTTTAGTAACATTTACAATGCAGGACTTTTACTTTTAACAGAGTATTTTTACAGTGTGGTATTGGTAATTTTACCAGAATACTTCTTCCAAGAGTGGGAAAGGGAGCCCTGTACCACAGCACTTTTCAGGAGTTGGTGTCACCCTGGATCATAGCCAGAAATGCTGCGATTTGGGAATGGTTGGCTGTAAATGAGGCGTGATGTGCACAGGGATTTGGCTGCTGTGTGGGTTCTGCTTGTGATAAAGTGAGAAAACAGAAGCCAGAGAACAGCTGACAGCCGGCTAACGTCAACATTCACATGGAGGGTTTGCAGCCCCCGGGGCGATCAGCTGAGCTGCTGCCGAGTGAACTCTGACGTGCCTTGAGATCCAAACAAAAATTAAAGTCAAACGCAATAACTGCGTTCATTAAAATTTACTTAATGGGGTAATAAAATGTTTGGTTCAGTGCAGGCAGTTTGAGCCAAGCATAACACCCCATAAAGTTTCTTCTCTTCTGTGATCAAGTCTCTCTGGGACATTTTCAAGCAAACAGTAATTTGGTGTGCCTTGAAATGTTTATTGTGCAACCAAAGTGGGCCTCAGGCCAGCAAAAACACCCCAAGCTGCTCCAGTAAGAAGCACAGACACCCTGAGGGGCTAAAAAGGGAACCCCTGACCCTCCATTGTAAATTGGATAGTTTTTACCAAATTGCACCTTGGTAGTAAATTGCAGGAATTGAAAAATAGTTGAAACCCTGGCTGTATGTTCGTATGTACAGTATTCCACTCATTTATTACTGTATGCAGCATACTGACTGATGCTGTATAAGAGCACAAAGAGCCACTTAGGAAGGAGGTTGAGGTGGATGTTTGGGTCCTAAAACACAGCGGCTTTCAAGCGAGGGAGCACACTTTGTGTCCCTAAAGAAGTTAAGTGGAAAACACAAGACTTTTACCCAGGAAATTAGTGTTTGTGTCCAGGGCATACCTGTCAAGTATCCCGTTTTGGCCGGGAAAGTCCCGTATTTTACCCTTCTTTCCCGCCGTCCTCCCGTATTAGTATTTTCCCGTAAATCTCCCGTATTTTAACCTGCGTTATTAAAAAATAATACCCAAATTTATACAATAACTCACTAAAAGAGTAAAGAAAAGTTAAGTGAAATGAAAAGAAAAACTGTAAAAGAAAAGCAATATGAAATGAAAATGTGTGGAATGAAAATAAAATGTAAAGACAAGCAATGTTATAAATTGTAAATGTTTTCAGCATTCTGCATCAAGTGGTGATTTTAGCTTTCTTGTACACCTGTCTTAAAATGTAAGGGACACTGGAGCTTGGTTGGGGGGGTGGGACTGCTTGCGGTGGGCGCCGGAAAATTTCCCTTATTTTCAAATCCAAAACTTGACAGGTATGGTCCAGGGAGTACTACTCCAGCAGCCCGGTCTCATGGAAGTTCGTGTAAATGTGACGTTATTTGAATCTATTGATACGTGTTCACGGAGACGTTTTTGTCGTTTTTTACGTGGTGGACAACACGAAAATGTGAACTAATGTATTTCAATGGGAAGCATATTTCGTGGCCCCAGCACGAAATTGTAGGGAGTAATATAAAAAGCCGAAAATCCGCGTAGGGAGGTTGGTAGGGGTGGTGGATGGGTCAAACAACACAGGACTTTCACCGGGCGAAGCGGGGATCGCGTCCCGTTTGCGGCGCTTTGTTTCCGGGGATGGCGTCCCTGCGTGTGGCGTTTTGTCCCGCGTGTTACTGTGGCGCTGCCTCCGCCGTTAGCCTTTCTCCGGGGTTTAAGCCCTCTTCCCCGGGCGTTTAGTTTCCCTTCCCGGCGTTTAAGGCCCCTTAAGGCCGCTTTCCCCGTAAGTTTTATCCTAAACCCAACCTTCGCCATCCCGTTATTGTGGGCGTCCCCAGCGGGCCGTCCGCGGGCCGTTCTCGCAGGCGCCTCCCGGCTTATGGGCGTCCCTTTTCGGCCGCCCCGGCGCGGTCCCCAGCGGGCCCCTCGGCGTCCCGGCTTATGGAGCGACCTTTTCGGCCGCCTCCCGGCGTCCTTTCCCCGAGAAAATAATGTGTCATTTACACGTAAAAAATAACGTGACAGTTACACGTAAAAAACGAGAAAAACGTCTCCGTGAACACGTATCAATAGATTAAGAATAACGTGGACATTTACACGAACTGCCGTGAGACCGGGTTGACTCCAGGGGACTGTTGTTTCAACCCAAACCACAAAATTTTTTTACATCTTAACTAGTCGTTTTGGTGCCTAAACCTAACTGTCTTGGCCGCAGGACAGTCAAACATTATAATATATAATATATTACATAATATATATAAACACTATTTCTCGCTTAAAATGTTTTCAGAAACATGTTTCGGTGAACTATTTTAGTACAATATGAGATCGTATTCTGAACAAGCCGCCATGACAGTCTGTCTTTGAATTTCCGGAGAAACAAGACCTACGTGACGCGTTCGTCCAATCAGCTGCCGGTTAAAATTTTTGGGCAACAATACAGATTAGTGCCACGCTTTGGTGTGTGCCGAGGCACTTTTTTGACCAATTTGTGGAGAGTGATCTGCCCAACTGCATTTTCTGCCAACGTTTGGTCGTCGGCTCTGTGTGTCCGGGCCTTAAAACGACCTTAAAACTGTACCCGGCTCACAGTAACCTTTTCTCGGACAAATTTAACTGTAAAGACCGTTAAATCTAACTGTCATGTGACCGGCCGGTGGTCGCCATAATTTTGTAGGATATCATACGAATTCTTGTGCATAACAGTGTTTTTCCTAGGTTTGTGAAACGCTTAGGTGCACGTAATTGACGGGGGGTTAAACATTTTTTTTAAAGTTTTTTTAAATAAAAGGAATATTTAATTTCACATCATTTTGGACCATTATTATTACAATATCTGTGTCTGAAACTTTGGAAAAGCTAGAGCAGATAATAAATAAATAACACTCAAAAAGCTTAAAGACAAAACTTGCTAAAGAAGTCCACTGGGGACCAACTACAGTACAATCATTAGATCTGAGAAAAGTAATTTAGTTACATATGTTTTTGTACAAAACCATACGAACCCATTCATGAGAATGTGTTGTTTTGTTGAAAGCATGGATTTGTAAAAAAAATAATAATTTATTTTTCACTTTTTCCCTTCCCTCGTGTCATGTGCCAGTATCTATGGTGCTGAATAATAAAATAAGGGTGGAGAGCTGTACACGTCTCCCGGCATTAGCTGGACTCAGAGTCACAGTGAACAGACAGTATCCGGAGCCCCTCGCACACCCTCGGTGAACGCCCTGCTTTGAACGCGGCCCAACTGTAGCGTGACTGCAGTCAGAGTTCAGGAGTTGAGCAGCTGTGGCAGCAAGTTAATGAGAGTGAGTCAGAGCTGCAGGAGGACGGAGGGCTGGGCGCATGGCAACCTTCGCCACTCTCCAGCCATTAGTACAGCTGTGGAGATCGTGACAAGTCACCAGATCCACATAATGAACATTCAACATGGTTTATAGCAGCTCAAAGAGCACTTTGTTCTGGCCTTTCATGGAGAGAAATATGCTGTAGTGAAGATGCAGAAGCAGGTCATGAGATGGAAAAGTTTGGTGTTCATGACTAAACATATTTGGCGTTAAAACAATCACTGCAGACATGCAGTATATTAGCAGTGGCATTTTTAAAGCAAAACACATTGCTGT
Organism: Perca fluviatilis; assembly: GCF_010015445.1. Taxonomy (NCBI): domain Eukaryota; kingdom Metazoa; phylum Chordata; class Actinopteri; order Perciformes; family Percidae; genus Perca; species Perca fluviatilis. The sequence goes on from NC_053120.1 coordinate 5,953,725, forward strand.
TCTTGGAAACGTAAACAGTAACTGTTGAGGAAAACAATCTTTTACAACTATTTTCAACAAATTAAACTCGAGAACGCAGATGCTGAAGACAGTGGGGCTTAAAGAAACGGGGCCATATTTGAGCAATCTGAGCGCATGGTGCAGGAGCGTTTAGGGCGTGTCCAAATCCACTTTTGCTAGTTTGACGGGCGCATGGTTCTAAAGGGTTGTACTTAGTGTCTTCATTAATCAGAGGTGTGTTTTGGGCGTAACATGCAATCAACCAATCAGAGATCATGCCCCATTCCCTTTAAAAGCCAGGCGCGTTTGGACCTTGGAGCATTGCTATTATAATGGCAGATTTGCACTTTAATGTTTTTATTTGTAATCTTTTGCATGTTTGTGTGCTGCTGTGCTTCTCTGTGTGTGTAACAAGCATAGTGTGCGTGCTGTGCAGGAGCCTAGGAGCATTTTACTAATGTGCTGTTAAAATAACAATGAAATGCTGCGTTATTGACTTTAGACCAGGTTTTTGTTGGTCAATTCCAATGATCACTTTCCGCTGCCTCAAGATAGCAATACGCCCAGAATGCACCTGAACACACCTCCCTGTAAGACCAGCACGCCCAGAATGCACCTGAACACACCTCCCTGTAAGACCAGCACGCCCATGGGCGCACAGATGGGCACAGGTGCATTTGGTAGTTAAACGATGTGGGCGCTGGATGGTCTTAAAATAGCAAACACACTTGCGTTGGGCTTTGCGCGGCGCTCCGCTGGGTGCAAGATAGGGCCCAGGGTCTAAAAACTGAGCATTTCAGACAGAGGCTGAATCCAGGAATATTCATACAGACATGACAAAAATAAAGTGTTTTTGAACATTAAAACATATATTATCTAGTAGAAACCCAAACCTAAATATGAACCTGAAAATGAGCATGATATGGGACCTTTAAATTGACCGTTTGCAAAAGCCACGCCCCCTAGTTATTGTTACTACGCCTGTCAAACAATTGAGAACCAGACACATGGCTGGGTTGAGCTCCATACCTATTGGTATAAGTGATTGGTTTTGGAGTAATGCAGCAGACATATCCTCCAGGGCACGACAGAAGGGGCTGCAATATGCAGTGGAGGGATATCTTCAATGACCGTCAACCTCTTGCTAAATTATCTGTGTTGATAGCAACATGTGATTGACAGGCTAAGAGCTATCAGGCTGCCTGAATTTCCTACGGAATAATAAAGTATCTAATGTTTTAACTTTACTACTTTCGATAATAATGCTATATAGAACCACAACTGTTAACTTAAGTCCAGTTTTACAGATTGTAACTGTTATGTACTTAGCTACTTAAAATACTTTGTGTAGCTATGCTTATTAATCTTCGAGGCATTTAGCTGTGAGTGAGGTCTCCCACACTGTTTAATCCATTGTCGGCATCTTTCCGCTTGGGTCTTGGGCTTTGGAAAGGCGAAAAAAACGACCCCTCCCTCTAAGCTTTTGGGGTACCTGGTGTCAGACTTGCAGGTGCCATAGGCGCATCGTTTCACCATCTTGCTGAAATTGCAATGTTTGACGGGAGTCCTTCTCCTTAGTTACAGTTGCTGAGCTAGGATTGGACGAGGATCGTTCGAGGGAGGGGTTTTGCGAACGGTCAATCATCAAATAAATCTGCACTGGGCTTTTTCAACAATGTACATTTAATATTAGATTTTGGTATTAGTTTGTATTCATTTCAATAAAGACTGCAGCATTAACATTTCCTTATTAAGTTTTCATGTTAAATGGATTTATTTTCGCGGTTGTTCGGAAAAGGTTGTTGAACATGAGCATGAATGTTTTTTCAGTACCATTAAATTGGTTATTTTCATAAGACCAATATTATTGGATAATAAAAGCCGACTGTAATGGAAGAAGATTTTTTTTTTTATTTGTATTGAACAGCTGGCGTGCATCTCCCTCTGTCATGTTTTAGTCAAATCCATTGATTCTATTCATTAGCTCCCTCTAATAATCGCACAGGGGAACAATCCTCCGATTGTAATGAGTCATTTACAGCTGACCTTTTCCCCCGCAGATCTTAGAAATTGTTCAATTCCTCATGATATAAGCTGATGTGTCAGAACACAGAAATATGCAGCAGCAGCAAATATCCGTCATAATAAAATGGGTTTCAAAAGTCAATTGGTCATTTTACATATGCAAATTACACATTACATTCATATATTGTAACCAGAGTAATAACACATGTTCACTGCTGCAGCTGCAGAGCAGATCTGTTTAGTTCAGCTGTGACATTTACATTAATATTGAATGTTGGAGTCTAGTCAGTCCTTTTCTCTGAATTCATAACCCTGCTGTTCTGACCCTCTGAGGCCCCTTTTCAATAGAAATCTGATAGATAGTACACTAAGTATTGCATTTTGATGCCGTGGAAATTAACTCTTTGAGTGATCAGGGTTCAATAAAGGTTACATCACACACGTTGCAATATGTCCCTTATTATTATAATTTTTAACATCCAAATCATCGGTTTGTTGTTGGACATCAACTTGGCCTTACCTAGTTCTGCTTCACAACGTTCACTACGTGTTTAAAACTGCAAAGATTACGTTAAATAGAAAGGAAAATTAAGAAGAGCTAATAACTTTACAATAAATGTATCCCCCCAAACACACACACACACACACACACACACACACACACACACACACACACACAGTGTGTTTGAGTGGTGCTGAAATCCCAATTAAGCAGTTTCAGCAACTCGCTACCCACCATGCTCAGACACGTGCACACACACACTGCCAAAGGACACATCAATATTAGATGGACCTCAACCACGTACAGACATGTAGAAACTCAATGTTTCTATACACACACACACACACACACACACACACACACACACACACACACACACACACACACACACACACACACACACACACACACACACACACAGCCATATTAGAAACATGGAGCCCTGAGGTGATAGAATTGAGTGGGCACTAACTCTGACAGCATTAATATAACAGTTATCAATATCATCTCCTTGGGCAAATACTAGATGTGTGTGTGGTTTTGTGTGTGTGTGTGTGTGTGTGTGTGTGTGTGAGAGTGTGATGAGGTCAGGATCACACCAATCAAGCCTCTAACGACCCAGTAGGGTAATTAAGTCTAACAGCTAACTGCCCTGCAGGAACATACACCCACACACACACACACACAGTTAAATACTGCATTACATATACTATACTTTTTGGGACACACATGTAGGCTTATTTGCTTTCTGTCTGAGAGCGTAGAGAAGATCAATCTCACGTTTATGAGTTCGGTACGGAGCTGGAGTGTCGACGTGGTTAGCCTAGCTTAGCATAAAGACTAGAAGCATGGGAAACTGTTAGCCTGTGATATGATGTGAATGTAAATATGCCCAGACTATTCTCACACCCTGAATCTTATTTGTTTGTTTGCTAACATGTACATATACAGAAATGTAATACCAACAATTTGTGTTTAAAAAAAACAAAAAACAATACAAAACAAAACAATATTGTACTGGCAATGGAAGAAAACTAAGTTCAAATCAAATTAAGAGAAAATATATATATTTTTTTCATTCCTGGGAAACGACTGAAACAATAATGCTGAACAAACTTTCCAATCATCTTGGGCGGTGCTAAGCGCTGGACGGAGCCACGGTGCCACTGCAAAATAGTCTCGGGATGGAACTTGTTTTGGTGGGACATGTGTACGTTCAAAAGTAGTTTTAGTCGTGCAACAGAAAACTCTGATTGGACAGATAGTCTAGCTAGCTGTCTGGATTTACCCTGCAGAGATCTGAGGAGCAGTTAACCGTAGTCCTCAGTGGTGGTTCAGAATTACAACACAAAGAAAGCAGAAGGTAACGGACATCCGGCCAAAACATCCAGCGGAATTTCACGGAAGTTGAACGTCGTGGATATAGACTACATTTTGCCTAAACAGAGACCAAGCAACCAAAGTTTCCACCCCGCACAGCCGGAGATATATTGTGTAGAAATACTGGATGGATGGATAAACTGTCGCTCATGTCATGGCAGCTTCTGCTGTGATGTGGCCCATCTGTCTGAGGCAGCACTCACTTACTAAAACCAAGGTGTTCCTGGTTTAAAGAATTCCCTCAGGTCCCTACTGCCCATTTATCTTCGCAGTAATCAAATTAGAGGAGCGGTGCCATGTGTCTGTCAGGAACACACTGTCTTTAATTGTTTCAATCTCCAAGTGGGAAGAAGTGAGAGAGAAAGGTTAATTGGACCATAATTTACTGCCAGGGAAGTAGAAGTGGAGAAAAAGTAGGAGTAAGGAAGTGAGTGATGGGGTGAAGGATCAGTTTCTTGATGGATGGAAAACAGATCACTGAATTAATATATGTGGAGGCGAGGAACACTATGGACATTAAAGTCATGTTCTCAGTATTTTTCTGCAAATTTGGCAGTTACAGTTACAATTACGGACAAAATAATTTGTATTTTTGTTAAGTCTGATCATGTTTATGCTACAAACAAGTTAAACTAAAATAAAATGAAGGTAATTGAAACATTATCTAGACCATAAACCTAACCTTAAATTAATAAATATGTGATTGAAAACAAAATACTTTTCAGATTGTTGGCTACATGTTCTTTGTCCAGCTGAAACTCCAAAATGTTAAACCTCTCTTTTATCCCATTCTTTTTGTGTAACGTTGGTTTGCAACAGTGAAATAGTTCATCACCACCACCATCTGGTAAAAAATCTGGTTGGATGGATATAACTTTTATTACAAACATGGTTTGGCTTGATTTCTACATCCTCCAGTGTTTTAGCATAGCTGCTTTGGTCTTTTTTTAAACAACTATTTGAACATAGAAACAGAAATATAAATTATCGTCTATTCTGAAACACAACACATGCAAAAAATAATTTTCTTCAAGGACACATTCATGTACAGTTCAGTTTAGATCCAACTGTCCAAGGACACATTATTTTGCAATGAGGCAGCATAAAGCTTACAAAAAGATAATACAAAAACGGATGAGGTAAAGGCCGGTATGATGTATTTAAATATAATTAATATTTAGTGTTTATTGCACATGTAAGGAATGAAAATGACACAAGAGCAAGTAAAAATTAGAAGATATTACATTTTTGATTTTGGATTATGTGACTAAAAAATATCCGATAGTGTTTTTTCATGAGTATTTATTTTAATTATTCCTTTTAATCCTTTGTTTTTTTGACAAAAATGGGCTTGTATAGTTATTTAAAAAGCTAATTTTTCAGGGGGACATGATCTGAATGAGTAAAGACATCAAAAGGCAATAAAGAGGAAGTAGTTCTTCCGAGCATTGATGAAAAATAGGTAGAGTACAGAAGGAGGTATGGAGAGAGTGGGGTTCTTTTGAGTAATGTGATGTGGCGTGGTCCCCCGAGTCTCCTGGGTGGAGGGGTGAAATATTAACTGTCGAACCAAAGCACCCCTCCCCCCCAACCCTCCACCACCAACCAAACCTTTCTCCATCTGTCAGACACCACGGAGATGTCCACAGGCCTAACAGCAGGATGTCCACACACACCTGCATCTAAACATACACACAAACATGTTCTACTGTCTTTGTGAGGTCATTATATATATATATATATAAATAAATATATATATATATATATATATATATATATATGGAAGAGTCCACGTTTGATTTATACTATGGCCACAATGTCATCCTTCACTTATTATCGGGCCTCTATTATGTAAGGGATAATGTAGAGCGAGCCGATCATTATTGTGAATATGAGTCGGGGTCCTGCATATGTATTTAACTATTGTTTTCAGAAGTCATGTATATTAAACTGCTGGTAGAAATGGTACTGATTGAGACTATCAGCCTTTAACTGACTAACCTTATCAAACAAACACAGCAAACACACTTTCACTCTTATACTAAAAACATGGTATGAGAAACAGTAAGCGTATTTGGACCAGAGGCATGTTCGTTTGTGAACTTTTATTAGTTCTCTAGAACACTGTTTTAAACTCTTATTTCAGAGTACTACTAGCACAAGAGGAACCTTGAGTGACATAAGTGTACGGTGACTGGCTGAACACATGAGCCGGCACAGACAGACGCCATTTCTAAAAACCTGTTAGTTGTGTTAAAAACAGACAAATGGTAGATAGATTGCATTTCTATAGCTTTTCTAGTCCTAGCAACAACTCAAAGAGCTTAACACAACAGGCACCATTCAACCCATTCACACACCAACCAGTTCTCATTCCGAACTCGTAAAATAAGTACGTTTGGGCAGTGTCCTTCAGCGTCTGATGCGACGAAAAAGGCACCCTTCGGCGTATTTGTGTAACGTACTGGGGAGAGCCGCAGTTGGATGAGATTTAACGAGTGGTATGTATCCTGCATGAGGATGGTGGTTGGGGTGGCGGATGGGTAAAACACCGGACTTTCACTCAGGAGACTCGGGTTCGCGCCCCGTGTGTGACGTTTTGTTTCCCCGTCTCCGGCGTGTGTTTCCCGGCTTTTGAGGCGTCCTTTCCCCGTTGTTTTTCTTTTGTTTCCCCCGTCTACGCCGTGTGTTTCCCGGCTTTTGAGGCGTCCTTTCCCCGTTGTTTTTCTCCTAAACCCAACCTCCGCGATTCCGTTATTGTCGCGCTTCACCCGCGGTGTGTTTCCCGGCTTTTGAGGCGTCATTTCCCCGTTGTTTTTCTCCTAAACCCAACCTCCGCGATTCCGTTCACCCGTCCCGACCAAGCGCGTCAAAAGGGACGAAAAAGGGACGGCAAAAGTGGCGACCAAGCACGTTTACATGAGACGTGTTGAAGTTAAAAAGTTTAAACACAATGTACTTGCTAGATCTAATCAAATAAATACACTAATTAGCATTGGTCAGGCTCACACCGTCTGTAGCTTCTAAAGAATTGATTAGGTCATGGCTGTTATTTAGCATAATGTAGGAGACTCATTGTCCCCACAGGAAAAGGTAACTTTTGTCTCCCTTAGGGGAGCCATCCCCAGACGTGATTAGAACAAAGGAAATGCAAACTCTGTAAACTTGAATATAATCAACATTTCCATGATAATCAACCTTAGTCTGTGACCTGGAGTAAACCTAAATTCAGGTGTGTCCTTATCCTGAGGGACAGGATAAATGGGGGCTCCTGAGACGATCTCGGGACCACAAGCCTGGGTCCCGACAAGGGAACAGGTTCTGTGGTCCGCTGTTTACAGTGTATTGTTTGTCATGTCGCATGGCTGCTAACTTGTGTCGCGACAGGGGAAGCATGTTTGCAGTCTGATGCTGGTAGTGTTTTATGTTTTATGTTTAATTGTGTTTTGACTATCGTTTCTCATGTTGTTTTATTAAACTATCTTGCTTAATCTTTCAATTCGAACCTAGCCTCTCCTTCGTCCTCAGAAATCTAAGAACACGTCATTTAGTGAAATACTCTAACAGACGCTAAAGGAGACTTTTAACGTCAAATAAAAACGAGAAAGGCTCCTGACCGAACGTCCTTATTTTACGAGTTGGGTGTGAGAATGTGTTGCACACACATTCATACACCAGTGGCCGAGGCTGCCATTCAAGGTGCCACCTGCCTGCTCATCAGAGAAACATTCACGTACATTCACAGCTTGGGTTCAGTACTCTTGAAAATGTTATTGATTGGATGGTTGGCCGCTCTATTGATTTTTTTCTGTAGTTTTATGGTAGTTTGTAATTATGGTGGATCAGCAGGACTGTGATTTCAATTTTCCCCACAGGAACAGTAAAGTATCTCACCATATCACCTGTCTATTATTTTATTATATTGTTTTTGATTCACAGGACTTCACAGGCTAAGGACTGATGTAGAACACTGATTAAAACTGTAATCAGGAACCATGTTTAAGGTGTTCAAATGTATGATTTTAATGGACACCTGTCATCTGTGTGTGAGCACAACAGGTTTTCATGACATTCTGGGGACTTACCTTCCGAAATAAAAAAAGAGGTCCCCACAAGGTTAATAGCATGCAGTAGTTATAGTTTAGGTTAGGAATATAATTAGAAAAAAAGATGATCAGTGGTCTTAAGATCCGAGCGAAATGGACATTTCTTTAGCTTCTATGCTATGACGTACCAGCAAACAAAGCCACATGTTTGGATTTTACATGAAGAAACATGATTGAATTATTTTAGAGCAGCATCTAGAGGCCACAGGATGTATAGCTGCTGAGGGCATTTTATCATGGCTGCTTCAGTCACTCACGCACACACACACACACGCACGCACACACACACACACACACACACACACACACACACACACACACACTTTCCTAAATTAAAACAAGGTCACGCCCCCTATACTCCTGAAGCCAAGGTCAAGGCTCAATCATTTTCACCTCAACACACCAATTTCCTTTTTTCCCTCAGAGGAAATTTCATTTCTTTTCTATATATCTTCCTTTATTTCTTTCCACCGCTCCTTTTCTATTAACTTTCGTTCTTCAACCCCACCCCCTCAACTCCCCTTCTATGACACAAATGTTGAAAACAGATAGTGCAGGCCGATTTTCAATATAACAGCGTTGTCTGTCTATTTTGTACACCTCTGGCAAGAATCTGAATGATCAATAGGTTTCCCTGTTGGGGAATCAACACTAATGAGCCGTTGTTGATTTACAGTTGTTTAGAGTATTCACCTGCACACAAGAACACACACATACAAGCACAGAGACCCAGAGGACAGCAGCATGTATCCTGTTGGACTGTCAGTCAGAAGCCAATAACGATCAGAGTGCTTTGAGAATATGACTCCATGAAATTGCTGAGCAAATAGTCTGTGGCCCGGCCATCTGCTGCTCAGTGCAATATTGGCTGATGGGTGCCCTCGAGCCGGATTTGACCACGAGGTGAAGCCACCTTTCGGAAAAACATAGGAGCAGAGTATTGTTTTATCACAGTCCTTTGTTCCCTTTCACCCGTGTTATTCATGCAGGTTACCGATCAAACTCCTTACTCCCAAGCACAGCAGCTAATCACTGTCTTTATCTTCTAATTAAAACAATGCAGTCTATTGTTTCTCCCTACAAATCCATATAACAGAATATATAAGGGAGATAATAGTCAACAATTTGTAATTCCACAATTGTAATGGATTTAAAATAATGGTTCGCCTCTGGAACCAGTTAAAATTGTGGAATGTGTAACTCGAAGGGTATAACCTTGGACATTGGACACTTGCCAACGAACTGCTATAGTTCAAGCCAACTAAGTACAACACACATGTGGCTAGTAATGTCACAAAACCGAAAGTATATACACACACTCTCCGTGTTCTGTTGTGGGTTAATTGCCATTGGGTAATCAATTCATGTTAAGCATTTGAACTCAAAACAAAACAAAGCGTCAAGACTAGTTTGATACTTAAAATTAAAGCTGGGGAAACACGCACGCACGCACACACACCAACACACACGCGCACACACACACACACACACACACACACATGGGATAATACACACTCTCCTGTGAGCTGAAGAAGATGTAGTGTTGAAATAAAATATTACCACATGGCATTGCTGCATTAAAACACACACACACACACACACACACACACACACACACACACACACACACACACACACACACACACACACACACATTCAGCAGGAATGGGCTCTGTCAAAATGTACAATCCATTCTGCAGCAGTGGCCTGAGGCGTGGCCGTTAAAGAGACAAATGGAGGGAAATAGAGTCTCAACAGCCGCTGCTCTGCCTTCATCCTTACACTCACACTCTTAATCACACACACACACACACACACACACACACACACACACACACACACGGTCCCATGCGTCCAACAGCCTCTGGTCATCCTGCAGAGCCATCACACTCTGGTTCACGTGAACTGCCACAAATTAACCAGTAGCCTCTTAACCTTTCCAGTGCAGGAAATACATCAGGGCTGCCCCCAGCTCCACTGCATTACATCCCTTCTGCAGGGTACTTTAGACTGGATAGTGGGCTTTCACATCGATAATAACACAGTACAGTATATGCAAGGGAAATAGAATGTGCAGTACAAGTATGTAAATATTTCTAGTAGTGCATCAACTCTTCAGAAACCTGGCTACTATACCATGCCTAGGCTACTTTTTTAATATATGCAATGCAATCGGTGTGTTTAACTAAAAGGATTTCAAGAGTTTCACTGCCATCCTGAAGAAAGAGACAAATGGCTGAGCCGAAACAATGAGCATTTGAAATCCTAATTAAAGCCATTAAAGAAAATATGCACTTGAAAACACTGCAGTTAAACTTAAGATACTTTCTGTGTTGAGTGAGATGGATGGGTTAGCAGTGGTTGTGCCACAGTTATGTTCTTAGGAGAGACTGTCCTCCCCCGGAAAAACACTCTCATAGGTTGTTGGTTTAAGCAGCAATTATGTCTCATATTTACATTTATAATGGCAGGCCCTCTAGCGGCAGTAGTAGTTATGACGGGAGCAAAACATAAAGTAATGTGACAAATATAAGAGTGCCAAGTTCAGTGTAAGGAGGCAGGTTGGGGGGATGGATGGGTTAAACAAACACAGGACTTTCACCCAGGAGACCGTGGTTCATGTAACATAAACTGAAAGTTTTTTTTTTTACTTTCCGGAACAAACTGAGCAGTTTCACGTTCTGCGTCACTGGAAGTGAAGTAACGTCTGATTTGAACCCGAACCACAAAGGTAGTTTCCATGTCTAAACATAGTCTATTACCATGACGTTTTGACTTTCGGGATTGCTCTGGTGCGCCAGATGCATGTATTTTCACCGATGTCCGTTACCTTCCGCTTTCTTTGTGTTGGCGTTCTAAACTCCGGAGGATTTCTGAGGACTATGGTTAACTGCTCCTCAGATCTCTGCAGGGTAAATCCAGACAGCTAGCTAGACTATCTGTCCAATCTTAGTTTTCTGTTGGCACTGTTATGGAACGACACAGAAGGTGGCACCCAAAAGCAGACGACCAACACAAAAAGTAAGATTAAATGATTTAATGCGTGAAGTATATACAATAAATGTGCCGGTGGTAAAAAAGGGGAACTTGAGTCGAGGGAATCCAGTGGTGAGTGGTGGGTGCTGTGTGCTCTCCAGAGCGTGCCCCGTGACATGGTTGTGATGACCATGTGGTAGGCCTCCTCCAGAGTCCAACAAACAATTGAGTCCAATCCTTACTGAGATAGAGAGAAGCAGGTGTGAGGAGCAAGCAGGCAGGCAGGCACACGAACGAGCAAGGCAGGCTGCAACATGAGACAAACAGAAAATCTGTTTTAGCTGCACAAGCAAAAAACACCAGGAACACAGAAACTACAGGGAGCTAGGATGCCACTATACCACACTAGAAGACTGTACGATCCGGCAACGAGTGGATCACAGAGCCAGCCTTAAATACTGCAGGAGGTTGATTAGGGAATGAGCTTCACCTGGAGCCACCTGCCAGCTAAGCCACGCCCACAGCAATCAGCACGGGAGGGAGAACATGAGTGAAAAACAAACAAAAAAAACACACAGAACAAGAAGCAGCACAGGCTGCCATGATGACATCATGACAGGCACGACTATTTAAAGCGTAACTCTCACCAAAATGCAACCTAGGGTCTTTTTGTGAATGTACCCGAGTCAAACTTTCGATTAAAAGCATATTTAGGACGGAAGCGCCACTTTTAAGATTTACCGTATTTTCGGTCAAATGGCCTTTTGAATGGGAGTGCTAGGGGCACTTTTATGCTAGCATCAAAATAGCTATTTTTTAAAACACTAAGAAGGCTCGACACAACATGAAACTATGCTCGAAGTATCACCAGGGGCTCTACACCTTAACGAAAGCATTGACAACATTGTTTGTGTACCCAGAGTTTACTAAAAAGAAAGGTTTTGAACAACTCACCGTAGCTCTTGTTGTTTCCGGCCGCTACCACCTCGGCAGTCAAAACGAGTCGATATCCGAATGCGAATGAACGGACTCCATAGGAGGAAATGTCATTATTATATGAGGCTCCTTTTTCAACTGCAAGGTCAATATTGTTTTTCACTAATGACAAAACAACAAATTATCCGTGCATTTATATGGAACTAAACTTTAGGAGCTTTCCATCTTTACTCTCCTCCCCGTTACGTTGCATTCGGAAATCAACTGTTTTTGACTGATAAGATGGCTGCCGCCGGAAACAACAAGAGCTACGGTGAGTTGTTCAAAACCTTTTTTAGTAAACTCTGGATACACAAACAATGTTGTCAATGCTTTCGTCAAGGTCTAGAGCCCCTGGTGATACTTCGAGCAAAGTTTCATGTTGTGTCGAGCCTTCTTAGTGTTTTAAAAATAGCTATTTTGAGGCTAGCATAAAAGTGCCCCTATCACTCCCATTCAAAAGGTAATTTGACTGAAAAACGAAAATACGGTCAATCTTAAAAGTGGCGCTTCCGTCCTAAATATGCTTTTAAACAAAAGTTTGACATTCACAAAAAGACCCTAGGTTGCATTTTGGCGAGAGTTACGCTTTAACAGCGGCTCCGTGCGCAGCTTAGCGCTGCCTGTGACGATTGTGATTGGTTTAAAGAAATGCCAATAAATCAGAGCACGTTTTTCTCCCATCCCAGAATGCTGTGTGGACTAGCCAGACCCTCCTCCGCTCTGCAGCATGTGGATGGTCTGGCAAAGCGAGACTAGCCTAAACATAACCAAACTGTGACCGTTTCACAACTTTGGTTTATATATGAGAATGAAAAACAGTCCTGTGGGTTGTATTAGAGGGTAGGAATAAACGATGGTCGTATGGTTTGGAGAACTTGTTGTCTTTTGAACAGCTGCAAGTGCCCACAGCAGCCAATCCACATAAAATGCTTCATTCTCTTCCAGTGGGTTAGCAGCTCCATAACACATTGCTAAACGTTAAACGAGACGAAACACTATCACAAGACTGAAACATATTGTTTTTTGAAAAACATCTTTATGCCTTTATATGCCAAGTTATTGCATCTTGAGTCTTAAGACATTGAAAACCTGAAATATTACCTTATTACCATGCTACATGCTTTTTATGCATCCATGCAATTGGGGTGTCGCTTTTAAAAGTAAGGACAATATATAGCGTCATGTGTTAATGTGACACTTACTACTTGCTTACAACTCAGATTGTTCTTAAATGGAATATTTCTCAAGTCTATCTTTATACATTTCTCATATGCCATACGCATGTTAATTGGAGGAGTTATTAGTCACAATAAGCATTCTTCCTCTCCAAACATCGACAACACTAAGAGATGGGGGACAAAATCCACAGTCCATGCAAAAAAAAGGCATTTGGAAGTTACAGTATGAGGCTTCAGTCTGAGTTATCCTATCAAGTGGGTATTGTCCTCAATTTTAAGCATGAAATTACCTCCTTGTGCATCTACAGACAGTGTTTCCTTGCTGTCTAAGTCTGAGTGCTTGCGAGTCTTGGATGAGCTTTGTAATGCATTTTTGCACAAAACAAGGACTGGGTTTTGACCACCATCTTTTCAAAATGCAGTCTCCATAAAGACAAGGAGAGTTGGAACAAGTCAACATATGTTTAAATGTACTGTATATGGTGAGTATTCTATCAACAAAGAAAATCTAATGAAAACAATCTTAATGCATGCTTATGCACAGAGTACATATACTGATGCCACAGTATTTACTTGCTATTTTCCACCATTGCCCACACACACACAACCAAGCCTCCATCATCATTTCAAACCTTTAACTCCATCACTTGATCCTCCCCCTCCATCCTTTTCTTTTCATATTCTTCACACAATGTTTTATTTCTCTGCAGAGTACAGTTTAAAAGAGATGGGGAAACAGAAAAAAGGGGTTTGGGGGGTTGCAGATATGTTTCTATAATTTGTCATGCATTAGGGATCCCTCCCAGGCATTTGTATGACAGAGGAGGCCTTTGAAAGCAAATTGGGATCTTTTTAGGCTTCATCGGGCACAAGCCTGTGTACTCCAAGGTCACATCTAATTTGATATGGAAGTGGTTTTAAATATTCATCCATGACCCCAGGTGCTCCACTATGTACAGGCAGGCAGAGCATGTAGTGGCGGCTACCAAGGCCCCCCTTGTTAGCTGCTGTCACTGAAAACACAGTGTTCCCAAAACTCGCTCCAGGCACTCAGGCAGGGAAACAGAGGAATAAACCCAATGTTCGACTTGAATCGCGTTGCGGGGAAATCCCAGTGGCATCCTAACAGGTGACGTTTCTCAACTCATTGAATATCGTTTCCCCCACCAAAGTAGTCATTTGCATGTACATTTGGGGGGAGTTGCTTCACAGCCAATTAAAATCCCGCCCAAGGAGTGTGCTATTTTATTAATAGTTTAACTGTAGGCAGGAGGGTTTAAAAGGTTCTTGCGGGCACTTGGAAAATGCATGAACACCACTAAGGGTTTAGAGCAGCCAACAAGGATCTTACAACTGCAAAAGATACCTATAACCCTATCTATTAAACCCTGCATTGCTGCATTATTCAAATGTACTGTATGCTTCATTAGTTTGAGCTTTTTCTAACTGGTTGTCTTTGTTGGTGGAACTGTGGCTTTGGATTTGCAGAAGCAAATTAACATTTTAGGATAAAATCGCTTATTTGCCTACAGTTATTCATGTTTTTTGGAGCCACTAGTGACATGTGGTCAGTTGATCTGATTAACCGACTACAGCCAGCTAATTCAACAACTGCAGGCCGCATTTTAACGTCATTTGTTGATGTGATTTTAAAATTGATGTTCATGCTCCATGAGCAGTTGAAGGATAAAATTGCCCTGAAGTCAATTCTAATTTATTTATATATCAAGCATACAACAAGCATATCAAACATACAACTTAGCAGGTCTGCTGCGTTGCAATCAATTCCAATAGTTTTTTTGATATTTCAGTCTGGACTAAAGTAGTGGAACGACTGACCAACAGTGCCATCCATGCAGCAAAATGGAAGAAGGGGAAATTAGATAAAATAAGATACTTTAGTAATCCCACAATGGGGGAATTCCTTTGTTACAGCAGCTCAAAAGAAAAATTCACACATATTAGAATAACACAAATACACATTAAATAAACATAGGAAATAATATACAAAAAGTATTATATAAAAATATAATCTGAGTGGTTTGTTTCTACTTGCTCAGACCACTTCATTGCACAAAGGCAAAACAATGTCCATGAGTTTAGCTGGCGGATAAGTGTGATTAAAGGCTAAGTCCTACCAGTATCACTACCAGTGTCATTAAGCAGAATCTTGCTTGTATAACGATGGATCGCTTCTTTCCATTTAGTTAAAGACAGTAGCCAACATACAAGCATAAGAGGTGTTTTATCTGTTCTTGTACAATTTATCCACAGACAGCAGTGTTCAATTCAGTAATTATATAAATGTTTGTGTGTGTAGTGGTTGAAGAAATGATCTATGCTGTTGTTTCTCTGGGGAGGACGGTAACTACAGAAGTGTTGAGTCGCTGCACACCTTCATTTTCTGTTTAATGACTAATGAATACCTATTGAGACTATTGAGTGGAGTAAAATGTAGAATATGTCCCTCTGACATGTAGGAAAAGTAGAAAGTCATGTTGGAGAAGAAGTAGAGTCTCTTAAAAGGAAATTGTACGAGTACCAGAACCTAAAGTTTGTATATAAGTAAAAGTACTTTCAGAAGTACTGTAGTCGGAAACAGAGTTCTCTAGAGACAGTGAATCCGTGGACAGCAGACATGGGGGACTCGAGTCACATGACTTGACTCGAGTTAGACTCGAGTTGCAAATTTTAGGACTTGAGACTTGCATGATTAACATTCATAAAAGACATGACTTGACTTTGACTTGATATTCATGACTTGAGACTTGACTTAGACTTGAGTCAAATGACTTGAAATGACTTGACTTTCTGTTTAATAAATATAGTTTTTCCCCCTCTGATATTGAGGAGGAGTTAACGTTACGATTTTAGTGCTGTTGCATGCGCAGGAACCGTTGATATGATGACGCGGCGCGACGCGGCAGACCGTCAGTAAACAACACTGGCTATGGCTAGTAACTTAACGTCATGGATCCCTCTCATGGGCGCCGATACAATGGGTGCTCTGGAGCTCGAGCACCGACGGAAAATACTGACCACCCACGTGTGCCAGACTGCTAGTTCATTTTTACATTAATCTAAAATTAAACACTGCAGTTGTGGAGCATCTGTCATAGTGTGATTGGCTATGTCGGTGGCATTGATTCTTAATTTCCCACGAAGCAGATCGCGGTTACGTGCCAGTTAAACTTTTCATCTCCAATCCTATCTGTATTTGTGAGAAGTGGCGCTGTCCTGAGTTGAAAGATAGCCTATAGGCTAGGCCTACTTTACGGCTTTATTATGGCGTGTGTGTTCGTGTCGGCCGCTGTCCGTTTCCTAAGGTTCTGAAATGCAAACACTTTTTTTAAAGGGTGTGCGCGTGTGAGCACCCATGGAGGAAAACATAAATCGGCGCCTATGTCCCCCTGCACAGAAAATAATAAAGTTTGGCTATAAGGATTACACATCTGACTAGGCAAAAAAAAAAAACGAATGGCAGTTTGCAAGGTCTGCAGTACAAAGATTTCCGACGTCGAATTTCATCAGACACTTCCAATCCCCATATTCAGCTGAACCACTATTTGGACGTTTGTGATGGACAGAACTCCCTTCAGTTTTTGGCCATGAATAAGCACACCCTCCCCTCTTCAAGGTGGCGGTAAGAGCGAATAAAACTAGGCACACATACACACACACAACACAAACTGCTCACACACACACGTATGTGAACAAAGCTAGGCACACATACAACACACTCTGCAGTCTCACACATACGCACATTCACTCACCAATATTAATAACTTTTCACTCACTCTTTCTCAAACACGCACACATTCACTCACAAATACACTGACAAATATCAACATATACTTTCCATTCCATGTGATAAGCAAATGTGGTGGGATTCAGCTCCTCTTAAAGAATATGTTTTGTTCTTTAAGAGAAGGAAAGGTTAAAGGATGTGTTTCTGTCTCATAAAAGTGAGGCATGTTTGAAGAATATTATTTGACTTAGGAACCATTATACTTGAATTGTTTGAAGGAATTTCATGATTTGATGCCATGTTTGAGGCATATTGAACAATGTTGATTTATTGTTGGCCTAATATCAGTTTTAGGCTGTGCTTTTTTATTTGTGTTAATTTAAACTCTTCAGATGTATGTGGACGCAATGTCTTTTGAATATTGAGTCAAACATGCAAATAAAACTCCAGCAGTTCATAATCACTGTCTTTAGCTTGTTTAAAAATGGAAACTTTGGTATGACTTGACTTGTGACTTGCTTGACCAAAGTTATGACTTGACTTGACTTGCTTGATTGTCACAAAAAATGACTTGGACTTGCTTGAGACTTGAAGGTTAAGACTTGAGACTTGCTTGTGACTTGCCCATGTGTGATTTACTCCCATCTCTCGTGGACAGTGTGAGTACACTTGTAGGAGCTCACTGACAAATGAACACACACACACACACACACACACACACACACACACACACACACACACACACACACACACACACACACACACACACACACACACACACACACACACACACACACACACACACACACACACACAGCGTCGCTGTGTTTCAGCCCGAGAGGGGAGTTCTGTCAGATCTCTTTGATATGCGTTGGTAAGATCAAACAAATATATTACAGCTACAGCTAAATCACCGGCAACTATTTTTGCTTCTAAATGTATTATTCAAAATGAGAAGCAAACATAAGCACACATAGATACATATATTCAGACATACAGTACAATACCGCACGTAATGTATCTGTGCACACATTTATATATGCATTTAAAGAGTTTGCATTGATGCAAATTTACATCATGAATATATCTTCTTAGGCATTTGACAACTGTACTGAGGTTGAGTTGTTGGCTTTAATATGCTATCACACACACACACACACACACACACACACACACACACACACACACACACACACAGTGTTTTTGCAGGGATGTGCAACTTCCATGTCAGCCGTAATAATCACATACACATATCACACAGAGTGGGTCCAAGTACAATCATAATGTAAGTGATAACTCCTGTGTTCTAGTCAGTGGTGGTGCGTGGCAAATTTTACAGAGGAAGCCAGTGAGCTTAGTATGGAGATCATATTTGGTTACATAATGACTGTTGAAACAAATTCCGGAAGTCGAATGTTATTCAAAGAGTATGACATAACAGTCGATACTAATCAAATGCTGAAATTACTACTCAAATGTGGCCAGCGTCAACAAATCTCGCCCATCTCACGCCTTCCCCGCATTTCAAAACGAAATGCTTTTGTCACGTCACTTCTGATGAACAATAAAGTAAGCGGGAGTGAGTAACACACGATTCAAGATTCCTTTATTATGCACCAGCACCACATAAAAACAAAATTGTGTTTCACACATCCACTAGTCAATAAAAAAGTCAACACAAGACATTGTTATATCTTAGGGCACGGAGCTAACTTTACGGTAGAGAGATTGAGTTACGTTAGCAGTACTGTTTTAACATGAATTCAAAATTGAAATCGACCAAGTCAAAATGCTTTGGTTGTCATTAATTAGCTTGTTCTTGTTTTCCTAACTGCGTCGCGGCTTAACGTGAACGTTATAGGAACTCAGCTGGGAGCGTCTCGTAGACAGCTAATGTTAATCCAGCTGTCAGAATCCGCACCGACTCATTAACGGGACATGTGTAAGAAAACAGGTTGCTTATAAAACCCTAAAATGGTTTGGTTATCAATGCCGTTAGCATCGTGGCTAACACTATTTTACTCGTTAAATCGTTTCGACTGTGCTTAACATGCTGTCATTGTGCTAACCGAGCACCGTTAGCCTTTACAATAGAGCCTACACTTGTTAGATAATGCTTCATAACAGGGTTCGCTGTTGATTTGTGTTTGTCGCTGACTGCTAGTTGTGGAAAATGAATTCAGAAATGCAATGCGTCATAACGTAAGTCGCCCTTCGGTGTAGGCCTACCATCAAAAGCAAGTTCAGTGAAGTAATTTTTTTACAAAAAACTCAAGATGGCATACATTGTGTAGTCTTGCCGCTATAACTTACTGTTAGCCGACGCTGGCTGGCACCGCTGCGTATGTGTAGTTACCATTGTTACGCATCTGGTCTGAGGCATGTGATTGGTGAGGAGCCAGGTTCAACGTAGCCTCCCTGTTTTTTTTTTTATTTACGATGAATTTACCATTCAGTGTCGAGCTTGGTCAAACCTGACCTCAATCTGATTGGCTGAAAAAGTTTACTTTTTCTCTTAGGGATGCCAGGAAGAGCTGAAAACAGAACTGATTGGGATAAAGGGGTTCTGTTTGTTTTGTTGGCAGCACGTGAAGCCATTCAGGAGTCCTTGGGCTTCAGCCCTGCTCAGCTCGTGTTTGTGCATACACCCCGTGGCCCGCTCAAAACTTTACATGACAAGTTTATGTCGCTCAAATCATCGCCGGCCAAAAACTTATTAGATTATGTCAGTCACGCATGCAGTGGCAGATGGGGCGCTGTTTCGCTCCACAAGCTAAAGAAGAAAATGATAATGGAATGTTTTGTTATGGGAAATGGCAAAATCTGTAAAACACACAACCGTGGGAATCATACATTTAGTTTTTATATTTTAAATAATGTTTTATATTTTTATGGGGAGGCCTCCTAGAGAAACCACGACTGGTTCTAGTGGGATCACTACAACAGAAGTCACCCCTGCTGCACTGCTAAGGCCTTTTGTATGAAGAAAACACGAGGAGGGACGATGTGTAGACTGGCTGATATGAATAAATAATTATTAGTCACACAGGCTTCAATAATAGTGAATGAGAGAAAGGGAATATTAAGAAATGATTCATGTGTGACTGCACCTTCAGCTGTGCTATGCTGCGGCATGGTGCCGTGATTCTTGAGGACGGCTGAATCTGCTCTTCCTCCTGAAAATGCCTTTGCTCTTCCTTCCTGAAATGATATAAGCTCACCGAGACCAAAACTGTAGCGTTGTCCGAACTAAAGTCAAAATCCCCACGTTTATTTCCTTGAAGTTTCATCCATGGATGTTCACGCTTGTCCACATACTTTGTGACATACTTGTCTACTTTTGTTCTGGGGCTGTTGTCCTGCTGGAAAATCTTGATGATACAAACATCACGCAATGATATTTTAAAGAATAGTGCGTTTCCAGCTTTGTATCAACATTTATTGTTTGTCTATTTAAACATGACAATGTCCCTGTCAACTTATTCTCTGAATACAGGGTTAGTAAAATGTATTTTCTATTTTTTTTATATTGTTACTGTAGCTACTTCTTTTTCATATCTGTTACTTATTTAATTTTCTGTCAAACTCTTATTTGGAAACGATGTCCGGACGCTGCTTGCACGGAGACGCAGAGTTGCTGAAGTTACCGATGGAGGCAACAAGTGTCACAGCATCGCGCCACAAAAGGGGCTAACAGATTAACATGTCTGCCCAGGTTTTGTGCCGATCAGAGTTCGAGCCGATAAATAACCGTGACTACTGCACGGTCATTTGTCCCGAGAATGAATGAAAATTGTAACCTTTCACACCAAAGACAAAAGCCAGATGTTAGTGGGAGTTGGTGGGTTTTTTGTCCAGTGGGAATTGGGGATTTAGTGACCCCCTGGCCTGTTCCAAAGACTTTAATTTTTTTTACGCTCTGGGAAAGTGTTACTAATGATGGAACTCCACAATTTAAATACTGGCCTTGTATACAGTTTAAGGGGTTTCTGTTCAGCAGTACGAAAAACGTGTTTTAGGCGTTTTATTGCTGCAGTGCTGCTATCAGCGACTCCATACACCATATCCAGCACTCTTAAAAGATTATTCCGGTTTATTACAACTTTGGAATTTTGATAGTTAAGGTTAGGGTGGTTTCTATGTTTTGTAGTAAGATGTACTCAAAAGATTTGGTATCCCCTTTTTCAAACAGTGTGCAAGTGAATGCACCCAAACTGCCATCTTTGCACAGGAAAAATGTGTGAACACAACTACATTAAGTAAGTAAGTACAAGTATTGTGGAGTTTACGTCTAAATAATTTATATCTGGCAGTGCCTTTTCATTAGTTGCGTTAATTTCTTCCCCAGTGACAGTTGACCACAGCAGCAGCACGATGAAGAGCACACCACCTGGAGACATGAAGATGTCCTTCAAACTTCACATTTCCCATAAGCAGCATATGTAGAATATCTTTGCTCATGGAACATTCATTTAGTATGTTTGATAAATAAAGAGCCATGGTCATGTATTTTCTTTTATATTTCTAATATCTTTACATCTTCAAGTTAAACTCTGCTCTGGAGTCACTTATTCTTCTCCTCCCATATAACCCTAGAGATGTCCGTCCTTTAGCTCAAACAGCATGTCAATACTTTTCAGCCATAATACTCATACTGAAGCATAGCCTGCGCACAAGGATGAGAGAGAGAAAGGAAGGTACAGCTAATTATTTGTATTGGTATTCTACTATTCCCATACATGCAGCACAGGGACAAGGTCAAAAGCCCCTTTGTCTTTCACTCCCTGCAAACTGAGAAAGCACTAAACTTGGAAATTTGTCTCAGCTCTCAAGAGGATGTTTTTTACCAAAGAGAAGTAATTAGTTGTGAAGGCGAAGCAAGGAAAAGAGTTTGAATGCCTCTGCCTTTCTTTTGTTCTCTCTCTGCATCATATAGGCTCTATAGGATACTACTTACTACCTTCTTATCCTTTGTGCTATGCAGAAAAATGTCCTACAGTGCCCCCTAGGGGCCCGCACGGAAATGACACCCCACCATTCCAAGTCTGCTGCTGTGAACCAGTTTCTTTGTTCCAGCTGTTGGATTGAAATGAAGCTCTTTGTTAAGCATCGGATAACAAATTCAAATAGTTTCCAACACAACAAGGACAATAGAAGTGACAGAGGATAAGACTTCTGAGGGGGCGAAGGGATTCCCATTATTTATAACCTCCTACAGGTACCTGCATAATCCCAAATGTCTCTGCATGAAACACAAACACACAAACATTGTGACAAAGACAGCCACATCCATACAAAACCTCAATTCACCTACAAGAGGACAAGGTTTTTCTCTCTCTCTACGTCTCAGGGTTTAATTTGGTTTCTGTAATAGCTTACAGGCAGTCCTCCAGTCCCTGAAGCCCCAGATCCCCAAACTAAACTCCCCAGAAGGTGAAAAAAAAGCCCCAACAATCAGATTCTAATGTGAAATTAGACGTGTTTAGTTAAGAGTTGATTCCGTAGGAGTTTGCAATTTTACAGTCAGTGAGCATGCAAATAGGCAGGTTGTGTTTCTGTGATGGGACAGAGAGACATAAGGGGGGTCTCTGTTGGTATGTATAAACACTGAGAGACACACACACACACACACACACACACACACACACACACACAGACACCCCCTGGGGCTCCTCACGTATCGCAATATAGCTAGAATATAGTTTATTCTGGCTATCTATCCATGTTAATGACTCTGCTGTGTAACATACTGATTATTTGACCCGCACTGAGATGAGAAGAGGCAGCATGTGTATGTGTCTTTGTGAGTGTGGGACCTTGACTGTCAGGACATTTTAGGCATTTAGACATTTTTGGAAAGTATTAAGACAAGATGTTTTTTGCTTTTGCTAAGCTGATGAAAATTGATGCATGGACATTTTTGAAGGTGTGGACATTTTTTGGAGAGTGAGGACATTTTGGACAGTGTCCACATACTGTATGTCTAAACTTTAGCTGGCTCCCTGCTTTTACCGTATTGCGTATAGTCCATTTAGTCCGCACGCACGCACGCATGCACGCACACACACACCCCTAGGGATTGCAGAGATATGATCAGTCGACTTCAAGCTCAAAACTCCATGTAAAGTCGACTAGTCGCTGATCATGTGGTTTTGTCACTAACAACACAGACCTGTAGCACTGTCCCTGCCAAAATTAGTCAAAATGCCAGCTCATTTGGAACTTCATTTGAAAGCCACGGAATGTTTGGGACGAAAAAGGAGGTGGCGTGAGAGGACAGGAAGAGCTGCCTGTAGCTCTTTGTATTTCTGCTAGGCTAAAGGACTTTTTGCAGTCAACTGTTTGTTTAACGACATGCCGGAGCCATGTGCTAATGCTAACGTTACCAGGGCTCTCAAGTGTCACGCATTGAGCGTGACAGTCACTCATTTCGGTCTTTTGTCACGCACTCCCGCCACACATTGTATTTCTCACGCAGAAAAACTATTTATAATAAATTGAATATGCCGCAGCGCCCAAAATGTCTCTGCCGGCGCCGCTCTCACTATGGAACCGGCAGGAATCAAGCGCGTCTCCCCTGGAGTTCTTAGTCGAGCCTGCCACTTATCAGCCAATCAAAAAAAAGAAAGGGGCTACACAATAGCCAATCAGAAAATAGCATTATTGTATCCGGGTAAGATTTAACGCAACAACCAATGGAAAAAGAGCAAAGAGCAGCGTACAGCCACTTCCCTAAACGTTCGCTCATTCAGAGACCAGAGACCCAAACGGGGCTCTGTGTCTGTCAGACAGTCTGAGATCTACCGTATCAGTAGAGCAATCACGTAATGCACAGCAGACTATGGTGCAGGTAGATTATTTTCTGAAATATATTGACTATTATAACTTTATTTTTCTCAAAATATCACGACTCCTCCAAAACTCAGATAACACAGATATATTTTGAATGTGCACAAAGTTTTGGACATGAGCAGAAATCTTGCTCAAACAAATCTGAAATATTATAGTCCAGGGGTTTATTAATTCATTAAAATGAATGAATTTATCATTGACGTGAATAATTGTCATATGCACATTTAAGGAGTTTAGGCTACTTCCTCAACAAAAGATGGAAAAGAAAAGGGAAGAGTAAATGATGCTAGGCTGTGCAGTGTGCTGACTCAGATATAATTAGAAAAGCTGATCTACAGGAGAATAAATAGATGAAAACAATACAATACATATGTGTACCTTTTTTTTAAAGATTTCCAGCATCAATTAATTCAGAAAAAGGTATAAATAGGTGCATACAAATTCACCAGAATGCAGGAAATGAAGAGTTTAATGCTCAAATTTTTCCCTCCAATTATTAATAATAACATAAAAAAATACTAATAATATTAATGAAACACACCTATTTTTTTTTGGGGAGATGTCACTCTTGCCTGTCTTCAAAACTTGAGAGCCCTGCGTTACAGGCTGTCCAGCATCGGATCACTGGTAAACAGCACGGAGCTCAACGTAGGAGGTAAGAGTCGCGCTACACTTAATGGCAAATGACTGAAAAAAACGTCAATGACATCATAAGCGACAAGTCGGCGTGAACTCATCATCACATCAGAGTCGACTTTAAAAAGATCTGAGGTCATGCAACCCCTAGTGCGCGCGCACACACACACACACAAACACACACACCACAGTGTAAGGGAATCTCTCTCAGGAGACAAACCAGGATCCACCTGCCTAACTGACTGTATTTCTTTTTCCCTCATATCTTTTCATCCCTCTCCTCCTGATTTACTCCCTCACCACTGTAGTGGCCTTTTCTATCCCCACTGAGGTTTCCACATTGAATCAAAACCTCACCTAACCGGCTCTACCCAATCCAGGGGGGGATACACACACACAAACACCGAGCAGTAAAAGTTGGTTCTCTTCAAAAGACAACAACAGATAACTGGACTAACAGCCCCCTGGGGTCCATGTCTCTGAGGAGGGGAGGGGATGACTGCCACCGCTGCAGCATCATGACCAAAACAAACAAAGATAATTTGTGGGTCAACACGCGGAAGAAGAGAAAAATCCTCCTGCGGAGCCATTAGCTGGGAGAAGACAGTTGGAGGAGTTTAATATCTGACTGGACGTGTGTTGAGATAAGGCAGGTAACACATTTATTACCTCCGCCAGGGTTATGTTTTCAGTTTGGTTTGTTTGTCCGTCAGCAGGTTTACGGAAAAACTACTGGCCCAATTTCCATAAAACTGGAAAAACTGTTGGAAATAATGACCGGGACTGGTGTGCGTAAAGTTGGCGCTGGTAAACCCAGTAGTGCGAGTAGCGTGTTGAAGCGCAAACTGAAAAACGGGTAACTTCAGTTAAGCTCACTGCAAAAGTGCTTGCTGATGAATTGGACAGGTTGCAAAATGCTAGAAAGGCTAAGCTACACAAAGCAAGCGTTGTAAGAGAAGCAATACTAGGGTTGATATTAAAGGGGGATGAAATACAGGTATAGAATGCAAAGTTTTCCCTCCTGGGATGTTTTTTTAGGCAAATGACTGAAAACGTCATAAGCTGTGCGCGCACACACACACACACACACACACTTTTGGTCCATCTACCACTTTGGTCCAGACTGAAAAAATGTCTTTTGTCTTTATTAGTTTTCAGTTTGACGACGTTAATGTCTTTGGTTTCTGTGTTTAGTGCTCATCGTTGTGTCTCTGCAGGCGTTTGTCTTTGTTGCAGTAATCCATCCTTCTCAGCTGACTTACATAATATGAGCCCTAAAAGCATCACTACTGTTGCTTTATTTCCCAAGTGGATGTCTTTATACATATAATGTGTGTGTGCACACACACAAACACACTGTATGTCTACAGATTTGCACAGAAAAATAGAAATATGCAGTAATATATGCAGGACAAGTTCCATACCACACACTATAATAACAGAAAGGCATGAATAGACAAGTGGATCATGCATCCTATTATTTGTTTAGAGGCAGAATGAAATGTGAGTGTCTTCTAAGAGCTGCCCTTTCTCTCAGTGTTGTGGTATGATAATAAAGACATCACATGTTGTTCAGAGGCCCTTTAACATATGGCTACATGTTTATAATGGTAATCCTTTTTTGTTTGCCTGTTTGAAAGTTGTATGAAATGTGTGATGAGATTTAAAACGTGAACTCTCTTTCATGACACCATGAAATGAACACTTAATGAGGCAGGGCAGTAAATCAGGTAAAAGTGATGAAAAAGCCAGTTAAAAAATTTCACGGCAAGATTTTAGAACCTACATCCTAGCCTGATAATCAGATTAAGAATGGCTGAAACTGTACAAGATGGTGTCATGTGATGTTGGCCTTTTTCTGTTAAGGGAAAGTTTTTATTTCAATCCAATCAGCAGCGAGCAGTCTCCCTTGCCAGACCTATCTCCACAGCACTGCAAAGTAAGGTCTGGCCCCTCCATAGATGCATTCTGGGATAGAGTTTATATTTCTTTAAACCAATCACAATCGTTTTGGGCGTCCCTATACTCCGGCCGCAGCGACGGTGGGTCTGCAAAATAGTCTCAGGAAGGAATTTGTTTTGGTGGAACATTTAGAGCACGCACAAGAAAACGACCCACATACAATGTTAAATAAAGTTAACTGTTCACACAATACAGTAACGTGAGCTATTTAAATTAGCTGATACATGGTTAATGGTCATTAGCTCTTACCAGTGTATCTCCGTGTGTACTTCGTCCACAGCAATCCCACCAATCGGTCCCAAAACATCCCAGTTAGAGAGGAAATGCTTCATACATATTCTTTGTAAATCTTTACAATCATTCAACGAAAGAACCAAGCTGGCCTGCCTTGTTACATGATCCACATTTTCTTCAAAACATTTTCAGCGTGTAGCTTTCTAGCTTTTGTTGTTTCCCAAAATTAACTGATTTTTGCAAGGTGTGGGACATCCGATTATCCGGTAAATGAGTGACAAATATGTTCCCGTTAACATAGTTTTCAGTTAAAATATAAGATGCAATAATAGTTGCTAGGAGCAGTTTTTTCAACATTGTACGAAAACGCGCGGATTTCAAAGTTATTTCTGTAAATCGACTACATACGATGATCACATTTTCCTGCCTCTGGCACAGGGGGATGACGTCTACATTCTTAATCCCGCCTACTAAGCTCCGATTGGTTTGAATGTTTGCCGACTGAGGAAACAGCCAATGACTCAATGAGCACAGCCCCAGAACTTTTGAATCGGTGGAACGACTTAAGATGAGGGCAGAACAATGAGAACAATGGATTTGTTTCCCTTATGTTTTGACTGTGACTTGTAAGATACATTGCCAAATTCTAACAAAGTTTTCTTTCTTTCTTTCTTTTTGTCTTGGTTAAAATGACAGGCGTTCGCATATTACTGTCTGGTAAAGTATTACATAGACATTCATCTTAGAAAATAGACAGAAAAGTCAAGGAACATTTTCTCTTTTGAGAGGGACAGATGGAAGAGAAAACCCATGGAGTAAGAGAAGCTCCTGGAACTGAAGCTAGCTATGAGAGGGGGGGTGGGGCCTCAGCTCTACATAGGATCCATATAAGTTTCGCGAACAAAGAAAGCGACCCCTGCCACCTTGATTCCATTTCCTGTTGTCTAATAAAATCAGGGTTGACCCCGGCTAGTCCCTTGTTAATGGTTATCATCTCCAACCTCCATCCCTACCCCCACACTCAACACACATAACTCCCCACATCATCCTCATATACAGCTGCCCAGAGGGACCGGCCCTGATATTTACACAAAGACAAGACGACGCTGCTCGCCTGCTGCGCCAGCTGCACTCTCAGGAAAAAAGAAACGGTACGCCAGCGACGAGACTTTAAAGACCAATGTGAGGTTACCGCGCTCCCATATTTAGAGCCGGTTATGGGACACAGAGGAAGGCTTAGGGGAAATTACTATCTCCCTACACACCATCCTCTGTCTTAGATTGGAGAAAATCACCCCCAAGTGTGCAATATTCTGGCTTTACTGAAAACAGGATGTGCCTTTTTCAAAAGGGACTGTGATCAAAGGATAACAGTCCAAAAAGATAAGATAAAGATAAGTGTAATGGTTTAACCCACATCGGTTTCAGTTCTTTAAGTAAAGACTCAATGCATCATAAACTCTCAATGCATCATAAACTCTTAAGATTCTTCCTACATGATTTGGTTAATTGTGGTACTTTAAAATAATAAAACAGCTTTGCAGATGCATAACTAAACTGATTCAGAAACACAAATTTTATACCAACATTTTGGTTCCTCTGGACCGCCGCCAAGTGTATTTCCATTGCTTGATGAAGGTCCAGAGGGACCGAAACGTTAGTTTTCGTTAATCAATGGTGATGCTATAGCGAGTGCAGAGTGCGGAAAAGTCTGTGATATTTGCACCTGCACAGAAGAATTGTTGGATGTGCGAATTGATTTCTTGGAAAAGAATACCACCGCAGCTTAAAAACCGTTACTATGTGTCACTGAGACAGAAGCTAAACTGGGACAACATCTAGCAATGCAGGCGGGCAGTGTGCACTATTTTATAAAGAGAAACCACTCCAAAAACCCCACACTTATAGAATGCAGAAAGCCACATTTGAAATATTTGAAGTATAAGACTTCAGTATGAGGCTACTCGCTGCAAAGAGGCATAAGTGACGTCTCGCTGAAGCTACGATGCCATTCCGTTTTGTACCGGGATGAAACGTTACTCACACGAGCAATAGCTCTTGCTCTTTCTTTCGCTTCTCGGCTGATTGAAAGACACTGGATAAATCACATCAGGTACGATAACGTTACATGTGTTGTGGAACAGAGCTAAGCTAGCTAGCTAGCGAGCGAGCATCCAGCAAGGTGACTTAAATTGTGCGAGGCGAGAAATGTAGTTTACTGAGCATTTTTACACAAGATTGAGCGATACTACGACAAACATCTTTTTATTTATTTGATCATTTTTGGGGCATTTTAGGCTTTTATTGAAAGGGGGAGAGAGAGGGGGTATGACATGCAGAAAAAGCACCGCTGGTTGGAGTCAAACCAAATGGGGGCGCACACTCTACCAGGTGAGCTATCCAGGCACCCCAACAAACAGACTTTGTTTTTATTCATGTATTAAAATTATTTTTTGGGCATTTTATTATATAGGACAGCTGAAGATGTGAAAGGGGAGAGAGAGGGGGTCGGAGTCAAACCTGCGGCCACTGCGACAAGGTCTGAGCCTTTCTACATGGGGCGCACACTCTACCAGGTGAGCTATCCAGGCGCCCCAACAAACAGGCTTTCTTGACTTGCAAAATTTTCTTTTAAATTGACGAACATTATATGTGATATTCATGTCTCAATTCAAACGGAATCAAAACAATATTTGCCTCTATTGTTCACTACCGTACATATATTTTTTTCTGAAATAAGGTCCCATGGGGTCCACCGGAAAGGAAGTCCCTTGCCTTATCTATGTGCTTATTTTGTCAATTTGCATGTTTTCAGAATTTGCAGTGCGTTGACCTCTCAGGGCCACCGTAGCTAATGCTTAAAGGAATATTTCACCATTGGAAAGATGAATATATATTTAAATTGGGTCACTTATGTAGTAGAAATGTGAAATTCTTTTAGAAATTGGTGGCTTCTAGGCCGAGAAAAGCCAGAAAATGTGTTTTTGGCTCATGTGGATGAAAGACACCAAATCCCAGAATGCACTTGCTTCGCTGCTTTAGCGTCTACTCCCAAGCCACGCCTACCCTTTACAGACAGACAGTGAGGCAATCAACTCAACAAGTGTGTTTTATTTTCATTTCAACCATATACACGAAAAAACTTTTCACCGTGGCTCAAGTGGTATTACACATTTAAAATATATACTTTTTTGCCACAACTGATACATTATCCGGACTTCTTTCAGCGGATTGATTGATAGCTCCAGAGTGAAAGACTGTGTCCATGGCAACGCTCTGCTATGCATGGCAACGGTGTGTTATCCTTAGCAGCGGTTATGTAAGTTAATTAATTAATTAAATTAATGGACTTCGGCGGAGGCGAACCGCCCTCCGCTGCGCGTCGGACGGTTCACGCCTCGCCGTCGTCCATTAATACCTGACAATGGACACCTCGAAGGGCATTAACCCGCTTATACCATGGTCACTTGCCATATAACATATTTTTAAAACATTAGTTCATATTTTAATTAGTTTTACAATCGAAATCTAAAGTTTATCCAAACAATAACTCCGTTTCCCTGGTTACGCCTGACGGTTTGACTAATACCTGGAACAATCATTCCCATCCATCAGGTTCTTATGCAATGCAAACGTTGTTCTCTCCACCAGGAATTAGGAAGAACCTTAGATACGACTTGCCTCCCTTAGCAACCGGAGATATTTATATAGTCCGCTCAGCTGATAGAACCCTTCAGTTTAGCTACGAGCCAGAAAGCTAACGCTATGCTAGCAAGATCCAAAGTCAATAACATTGTGTACAGTTGGCAATCAGTAAAAATAATTTGACAGTATGTTGAACAACAAGACAAGCTAGCTATCCAGCCATGTCATTGTCCCCAAAACAATATAACGACTTTTACGAAGAATTTGATCCGCGATGTGTAACGTTGCTGTCGGCTGCAGCGGCGCAGCCTGAAGCAGCGACCTGAACAGTGAACGGGATGTGAGATAACGTTATTCGCTGTGAAACAAAGTCAGTCCTGAGGGCCAGTAGAACTTACTTCTTGCAGCCTGTGTGTTTTAGCGCCATCCTGTGGTGTTCAGAGGACGATTTGGAAATAATAAATCCACATTTCCTTTTTGATTTAATGTAGCGCATTCATATAGAACAGTAAACAGTCAGTTTCCCCGAACTCCTTTAGTAGGTGTCCTACATCACTTTTTAATGGACACCCTGCAGCCAATCAGAATCGAGTATTCACCCAGACCATGGTATAACAAGAAATAACAGACCGCATTCTACATTAGAATTCAACCAAGCCATGTAATAAAAGAAGGCTAACACATAGCTACTAGCATTAGCTCTTGGTGGGCTTTGGTATAAACATCGAGTATAAACACAGCCGTACATTTGCGTGGGATGTAGAATTGTCGGCATTTTACAGTGACAAACTCCACCAGCAGTTAGCAGTTAGTTGGATACAAATCACCCCATTTCTGCAACAGGCAGTCCGTGTTAACACAGCCCACCTCCAGTAGTCTTACCTGGTGACCGAGCAGCAGGCTGGATTGTCCATAGCAATATTTCCACAACAACAAAAACACAGCAGTCTCTGAACTCGCGTTGGGAGTTTCGTTGAAGTTGGATGAAGTCCAGTTTGTTTAATGAGCGGACACATGCAAGCAGGATTGGTGGAACAGGTGGCCGGCTAGCGTTAGCTTTCCACCGGCACACTCGTTCAACGCTCCCCGCTGATGAGGTCCGTTTACCGGCCAGAGCCATCGAGCACCACCGCTGGTCTCCATGCAGGCGAAGCTCGCGTAGTGTGTGGAGTACTGCGTCTGTAATAAAGTGTCCTGCATATTCTCTGATCTGTACCAATGTATCCCGGTGGTACACGTGTGCGGTAGTTTGAATGCACATAATTGTTGTTCTAAAATTTCCTTCGGGATGAACAGTTTCTGCTCCTGCTGAGAAGCTAAGTGAGGATTCAAGATGGCTGACACTCGTTTTTTCCTCGGCAATCTCCGGAAAAAGCCGACAGTCCAACCCCCTATGGGCTATAAGGAAGTGGCTCCTAATACAGGCTGTAGTCTTTTGCCTCTGGGCAAAAAAGCCTCAGATGACGCAAAAATCGTCATTTTGCGTCATCTGAGGCTTTTTTCCAGACCCACAATACAGAGATAATACTACGGGGTTTCTACTGATACAAAGCTTAATGCTAAATCGGTGAAGTGTCCCTTTAAATTGACACAGATGGTACATGTATCTACAACCCATTTCTCAGAGTTTTTTTTCTCAGAGTGGCTAGACACCTGTGAGACTCTCGGCAGGTTTCTCTGACGGCAGCAGCTCAGCAGATGTGCTTTGTTCAGCAGACAGACCAATTCCGTGGACATGAAGGGACGACTCCGTCTCTCAAGTTCAGGCGGAGACCTGCGGAGCCTAGAGCAACTCGATCCACACGATACAATCTGTTCAGATTAAAGACGGGAGCATTGTGTGTGAGTACGGTCGCTTTTCTTCCAGACAAGTTACTGAAGCATTCATAATGAGGCATATGTTGTGTATGCGTTTAGACAAACACAATTTTTCTACATTTGCAGCGGGGACAGGCAGGCAGGCTGGCCCGCAGGCAGATGCATCTGCTTCTTGTGGAAGACGCGCGGCACTGATTGGCTGAGTCAGCACAACCCTCTGACAGATACATGATAGCTGTCTGCCAGCTAATATATAGATACACACATGTACAGTATATGCAGACAAAGCCGTGTTCAGCAAAATAAAGCAATGATACGTGCAACTACTGCACTCAGAATAAACACGTTTTTGATTAGGCACGCATAGATCATGCACATATAAAGTGTGTAGATGCTTAAAAGCGCGCACATAGAGGCAGTGAAAGGATGCTCATCGCTCAAAGCTATATCAAAGGTCCGGAAGGAGTAATGAAGTAAAAAGTTCAAGGGGAAAGACGGTGAGAGGCGGAACATAGGCAGCGAGAGAGATGTATTGTTATGTGAAGAGCTGAGAGAAGAGCTTGTTATCAGGATTTCCAGAGCAAATGACAGGAGAAGGTGGGAGAAAGAACAAAAAAAAAAAGAGGACAAAGAGAATTTGTCTGAGCACAGATGGAGAGTATGAGCCCATCAAGGTCAGCTGATGTGATGTAATACGTCAGAAAGGACAAAGTCTCCTATGCCCTTCAATCATCTGTCCATCCCTCCATCCATCCATCCTTCCTTCCTGGCACTGCCAATGCTTTAACACCATCCTCTTGGCACACAAGCACACATATTTCGTGCGTGATGAGAGCCATTCATTAAGGGACGAGTGCTTTCGTATGCAGCGCCGCTACCTTGCAATCACCTCCGCGGCATCCCAATTACCTCCGGTCTAATTGATGTTAGATTTATTAAAGTTAATGAGCCAAATGGCCATCTGTTGAGCAGCCGAAGCAGCACAGGGGACGATCCGCGGCGAGGGCAGATGACGCATGACATAAAAGCTGCAAGGGCAGATCTGGCTCGCACGGGAGGAGAAAAAAATATAAAATGAAAAAAAATAGGCTGAGAGGTGAGACAAAGAGATTCACTGCCAACTCCTTTCCTTCCTCCCTCCCTCCTTCCATCCCTCCCTTACTCCCTCCCTCCCTGCAATCAAAGACAAGCTCTCACATCACTGTGTTTTTTCCACTCTCCCATACGTCTTGCATCCTTTTTATGGCGTTCATATTTCAACTATATGGCTCTATATATGGCGGGTATATATATATGGCATATGATTAACAGCCCTCAACCGGCTCTGTGTGTCCAATAAATCATAAACATATATTTTACAGACTTATATACTTCTCGGAGCCGGAAATGAAATTTTAATTTCAGATAGCAGTTCCGCTCCTGGCCAGTGTGTGTATGTATATAAATATATATATTAGTTTATCTCTCAGGCCTGGTGGCGGACTGTTGGGCTTCTGTTAACACCCTTTGTTGTGGTTTCATCCTCTAGTGGCTTTTCAAAAGTCTTCCGAGACTCCTGAGGGCACAAATCGAACAGCATGTGTTTGCGTTTTTTGTTGTTGTTTAAGTGTATATTTGTCCCATATGTGTGTTTCAATAAACAGAGTCCTCGCTCTCAGAGCAAGAAGTTTATTGTGTGTATGCCTGTGCAAACTGCTGCCTGCAGGAGCGACTACACTATTTAGATACCGTTATTAATCCCTGTCAGGAGCAAGCATATGGAAATCTGTATGACAGGTGTGTGTGTTGCCACCGATTATCCATTTTGTCACATTTATCTACCAGCCAAATATGGCAGCTATACCTCTTCGCCGCCCTCTCTGTCCAACACCACCCCACATCCCCAACAAAAAAAAGATAAAACATCTGGGCTGAGAACTGCCTAGTTATAAATTATCGCCTACGGCAGTTTTTTTTTTTTACCCAAGCATGTGGATCCAATCTTGTCCAAGTTCCAAGGTTAAAAAGTTAAAGGAAGTGGGAATGGGAAATTTGGTGTGACAGAGCAAGATATTTTGTCATGTCATTTTAAGCTCCCGACTGTGTAATCTACAGGAGACGGTTTGGGCTCTGTGAATTTATTAAATAAATCCCCACAGGGAAAATGTGGGGAGCTAATGGCCTTGGTAAGTAAATATCCTCCCAAGAGGCCGATATCAATCCTTGTAGGTGCCTCAAAGAAACGTATGACTTTACAGTAACACACCTATAGAAGCAGCTACAGGAGTTTATGTGCACATGAAATACTTCAATATGTTTTCTCTTTTATTGGGATGAATCAAATATGTGTATATAGAATGTATATTGACTTCACAGGTCTGACACTTGCAAAATCAGTTATTTCCAAGCATCCTCCGCTAGCTCCCATTCTGTGTTCACATCCGGATGACTATTTATCACTTGCCTGTAGGGTTAAAAAATAAAACGGCCACGTTAAAAGGGCCATTTCTGTATAAGTATGGTTATTTTCTCAATCTTTAATGTTTAAAGAAATATCTAGGGCTCATTCATTTTTAGTTTCTTATTCTAAAAAAAAAAAAAAAACTCTGGACACGGGCAATGCAACGTGATGGGCATGCAACCGTTCTCTCTCTACTCCTCTAATCTCTGAAGGTATCTACATAAGAGTGACATGACACTGTCATGAACATGTCATAAACATTATAAACAAGTCATAATCGTTTATGACATAACGCTTCTTTTACTAAGTGTCATTTGGTTTTTGTCATTACAAGTTATGGTTAGGGTTAGGGTTCATGTGTTCATGACAGTGTCATGTCACTCTTATGTAGATACCTTCAAGTAAAGTGTTACCAAAACATTAATTTTACCTCGCAGAACACAGGAGTTGCTAGTCTACATCTGCCTCGATTGTTTAGTTATAGTGTTATTTTGGTGTTTAAAGGGTCCAAAGTCATGCATGCCGACCGCCATCTACTGTAGCTAACACACTGACTATGGAGATGTAGCTCATAGAACCACACAAAAAAATATTTCTAATTTCAAAATCAAAAAATATAAACTGCTCCACAAATGAAGCAAGGTTTGAAGTCAGTGGTGAGACAAGAGTTAATGGTACATATACTATTGGGCAGTTAGTGGTCAACTTACAGTAGATAGCTTACTAACTGCCAGTTAGCATGGCAGGCTGGAGGGTGCTAGCCTGTTCCATTTACCGGCTAGCTCGCCAGCTTACGAACTAGTCCTGCAAATAATCAAATATAATCAAGCTTCAATCATCAACTTGAACTTGTAAGCTAGCTTGAGTTTATCAGCAGCAACATTGAATTACTTGCTAGTTGAGTATATTTACGTTTCTAGTGGCAGCACCCGCTAGTGGGCGTAGTAGTTATGATGAAGTGGTAGGTTTGGATGGTGGATGGGTCAAACTGACACAAGTAATGAAACATTTTATTTTTATTAGTTTATTTGTCAGGGACCATGCACAGTTCAAGCCCTGTACCAGAGTTAGCTATACAGCTAATTTACATCTGTGGTCCCATCACATTCAGCGTCACGGGAAAAAAAGTCTGATTTTGACACAAACACTGTTTTTTTCTAAACTTAACTAAGTAGTTTTTGTGCCTAAACATAACCAAACAGCGACCATACCGCAATGTAAAGGGATGTTTAAAATCGCGACCCTTACGTTCAAAACTGCAACTTACGTTCTCTAGTTTAGATATGAGGTTATATTTTCCCCCACCACTAGGGGCGCTATTTTATGAAACGCTCGTATGGGTCATATTAGAGGGTAGGGAACAAACGACCTGTATCGTTTGGAGGACATGTATTGTTTAAACTCAAAATGTATTATTCTTACAGTTATGTTTCGGCAACAACTAAAACAATGGGCTGCAAAGGTTATGGAAAAGATGAATTGTTGTTCTGAGACAGGAAGAGACAGCCAAGCTCAGGTGTCAAAGTCATATATTACCCTTTACTTTTCGTCACGCTACATAAATGTCACACTGCTTCCTGCATTGGCACAAAATTAAGTCCTGTTATAAATTGTGTCCTGCAGATTCATCTAATATACAGTAATCATAATTCCTGGGCAAGCTAGTCTGCATTGGGCTTTTCCAGCATGAAATGAGCAATAATGACATATTTTGCATGGTTTCTGACCTCAATAGGATACAGAAAATGAAAAATATCTAATACATATTAATGGAATCTAATTTAAGGCAATCACTATTTGAGATTTTAGGCTGAAGTCGCTTCTATTTCACATATTCAGAAAACACTGTTGCTAGATTGTGGTTCCTCTGTGTGTTCACGTGCTATTGCGTGTGACTCGTGTGTTCACTGGAGCTGAGATGTGTTGCAATGTCCTTCACCTCTGAACCGGTACTGTAGTGAGCAGCAGTTCTGTAGGGGGGGTGATTATCTGCCCCAAGGCATTTTGTACAGAGAGTCTCCCATGTGACAGCCAATCCCCATTTGCTCCATGTGAAAAACACAGGCACCACTGCAACTGTAATATCCATCTTTATTGCTACGTCCCATTTCATTCAACCAGTGAAACAACCTCCCAGTAAAATTAGTTCTCTTGTTTCTAAAATAGTAATATAATAGTAATATAGTTTCAGGACTTTTCTATAAGTAAAAAGTAACATTTACTGAAAATTTAAGGTAGAAGTGCCTTAAACTTGCATAATGCCTAGCGGCCAGCATGGGGCGACTCCACTGGTTGCAAAAATAAGTCAGTTACCATAGAAGGCTATGGGAAAATGACCCTACTTAATTTATTACCTCAGTTAACGTTTTCATAAAAGAAAGTTTATGGTCTCAATCGCCAGTTCCAACTCTTCTTTAATGTAGCATGATATTGATTTTGTAAATTATGGTCCCATTTATTTTAAAATAGACAATAATGCAGGGGATGCTTTAGGGCATGACATGTGATTGACACCAAGTCGGTGTCCTCAGGTTCTCAGTCCGATCCATCCCTCGCTCCTCCCCAGCTCCACCCTCTCATCCAAATATGATCATCATATAAAAAAAAATGAAGAAGACGACTCAAGGCTACATTCCAAAACCAATGGGTGACATCACAGTGGCTACGTCCAGTCTATGGTTTTAAGAAAGAGTCTTAAAGGTTGACTATACTTTAAAGTGTGCAGATTATAAGGTTTAATTTAATAATGTCTAGGCTCAGATGGACTTCGGGCCAATTTGCCCCTTTGAGTCAATCAGGAAATTGCAGTGGGTCATGGACTGGCATGTGCGTCCAGTATATGTTCAGCACAATATCAGTGGTTGACAGGATATCATTTCTTCTGCTGAACATCTCTAATGAACAATGGGGATTTTGACAAGATGTCACAAGGCAAGCATTGGCTGAATTACAAGGCCACCGCATTGGCTTGATGTAGGTGTACTTTATTGGTGTAAATTCCCTAAAACATAATTACAATTAATCAACTGATAACATGCAATGACGTTTGGGGCCCTGGGACAGTTGCCTGCTTTGCCCAGTTGGTAACCCAGATGTTAATTTGTTAATATGATTAATTTATTGTTGGTTTTAGTGTTTTTAGGTTTTAGTATTTTGATAACAATAAAAAGGACGATATAGGTCAATTCCAGCCTTTAACGTTGTAGCCATTTGATTATAAGTATTGCATTTTGGACGGCAATGATAAACAACCTGTCACTGGAGTACTTGTAATAATCAGGTCAGAAAACAAACCTAGTTTACCTTCACTCCAATTCACTCTACACTGAAGGGAAACAGAAACATGTCCCGGCCCACTGAGCCACCCAGACGCCAGCCTTTATTGTTCAAAGAGTTGAGGGGTCATTGCTTTATGGAGGGCGACATGGGGACGCAGTCTACTCCAGCTGGGCCTAATGATAACCATGTGAGCACTTGAAAGTCATTCTACTCTTCTTCGACCGGCACAAATGATTCCCTACTGTAGTCCCACGCTGTAAATTGCGGTCTGAGGTATACAGACAGAGGGGGGCAATTTCCCTGAAATCCTCCCCTAATGTGGGACAAAGCCACGGTGGACGCCACAGGGATGAGATCTCAGTCTCATCACCTTTGAACTCGTGTTTGGGTAAGAAAAGAAAAAGGGAAAATGAAGATGAATTGAACTGCGAAGGGGACACGGGAGAGAGAGAATGTGGACGCAAAGATAGAAAGAAGCAGGAAAATTAGAATGATTGAGGGAAGTGACAGGGGGATGCTGCAGATGAGAGAGGTGGAGGAGGAGGACGAGAGGGAGGCAGCCGATCAAATTTTATGGTTGACTTATCCCTTTCACAGCCCCTTGAAATAGCCAAACAATTTACAATCATCCAAAGCATTAACCTTTCACGAGCCAGAGGGACTCATTGTCCATGATGCTGCGATGAGGCGCTTTGCATGCCTGATGAAAATGTTGCAGGGGAATAACTCATTCAGCAGGCAAAACAAAGAAAATGGAGAGGAAGAGAAGGTGTAGGAAAGGTTGAGGGGTAGATTAGCCCGAGGAGAAGAACATGGGAGGCATGTTTGAAGATGGACAAGGAGTAATGTTTTTGAGAGGCTTTTGTTAGGGGGAGGCAGATGGGCTCGTGCATCTGGGTGAGGGATGGCAGGGAGGCTTCGCAGTGGCTCCACTGCCCTCCACGGTCCATACTTAACGTTTTTACAGGTGAGGGGGAGGAGGTGGGGAATAAGTCCAGAGCTAGAGTGGAAGAGGGGGAGAGGAGGGGAAGCGTTAAGAGCACAAGAAGCAGGCTTGATTCCCATCTCGTAGCGGGGAGCCAATGTCCATACTATTTACTGCATGACAGCCTCCCATATCTCCATCAATCCCCTACACAAGCCAGGAAATAGAAAGCGGGACTGAAGGGCCGAGTGTGTGTGCTGGTGTGTGTAAAAAAAAAAAGAAGGAAGAAGGTAAGGAGGAAGGGAAGGAAGAAGGCAAGGAGGGAAAGCATACAAAGAATAGGAGAAAGAGGGGCTGATGCAATATCAAAGAAAGAAAGAAAAGTGCCATAAAGTGTGAATATTGGCCACTAATGTTACAGCTTTCAGGCCTGAGCATTTTAGCAACTTGGAGCTAACGTTAATCAAACGTACACAACGTTGCCAAGCGAATTAAACAAGTTTTTAAAATTCCTTACAGTTTAACCGTTTGCCATAACTCCATCAATCAGCTACACAAGCCGGGAAACAGAAAGCGGGGCTGAAGGGCCGAGTGTGTGTGTTGGTGTGTTTAAAAAAAACAAAAGGTAAGGAAGAAGGAAAGGAGGGAAAGCAAACAAAGAAGAGGGGCAGATGCAACACCAAAGAAGGAAGGAAAAGAGTGTTAGCTACAGCATTTCAGAAAAAGAATCAGAAAAACCTAATCAAACTTGACATGCAGAAAACTGTTTTCAATTAAAGAGCCCAAACTCGGAACAGATCCGAGAACAGCTAGTCCCATCCGATCCAAAATAGACCCAATGATAATTAAATCAGAAACTAACCGACACTGGCAGAGACACGATGTTCCACCAATTAACAAGCATCCACGGTCAAAAAGATCAGCATACATGCTTTGTTCCTGCATTTCACAGTTCGAAATGGGAGAAAAACGTGCTCCAGTTGATAGTCCGCATATTGGCAATTCTTTAAACCAATCACAATTGTATTGGGCGGCGCTAAGCGCCAGACAGAGCCACGGTGCCTCTGTAAAATAGCCTCGGGAAGGAACTTGTTTTGGTGGAACGTGTAGGTTGAAAGGTTGTTTTAGTCGTGCGAGAGAAATCTCAGATTTGGACAGATAGTCTAGCTAGCTGTCTGGATTTACCCTGCAGAGATCTGAGAAGCAGTTTACCATAGTCCTCACAAATCCACCAGAGGTTAGAATCATAACACAAAGAAAGCGGAAGATAAGGGACATCTGGCCGAAAAGAGGCGGCACCGGAGCAATCCCGGAAGTGGAAACTCATGGATA
This sequence comes from Perca fluviatilis, assembly GCF_010015445.1. NCBI lineage: Eukaryota > Metazoa > Chordata > Actinopteri > Perciformes > Percidae > Perca > Perca fluviatilis. Next base: position 5,993,741 of record NC_053120.1, read on the forward strand.
TACAGTACCTAGGACAATATTAAGCCCTGGTCAATACTAAGCCCTGGTCACTCACTTAAAGAGACTGTACTCTCCAAGAAAACAGCCCTATAAATAATTTGTTCAAGCAAGTGGGGGGTGGTGCGCGATCACGGAAGGCTTGTATCATGTGGACGCGCCGACAATGTTGTTGTCATTCTAGAATTCCTTTTCCATTGTTTATGTAGGCTACTATACTGTTCTGTTAGCATTGAGTTATATTTTCTGCAAGTTACATGAAACGCTGTTTCAAAGACTTTTCAGACCAAATTCTGGTGGAAAAACACTGTCACTGTTATTTTTTTTTTTTGGCCTAAAAGCAGTGACATTTTGGTCATGCTTTTTATTTTAGCTGGGTACAGAGCACCAAGAGTCGTTTTTGTGAGTGAGCGTTGAAAGGCTTGAAAGCACCGTGTTTTATGACCCAAACATCCACCCCAACCTCCTCCCTACACGGTCCACGGCATTTTTATACAGCAGCACTCAATGTGGTGCATACAGCAAAATATATGAGGACTATATACAAGCTACAGTGCTTTACTTTTGGCCTGTGCTATGTGTACAAATGGTTCATGAGAACAGCTTGACCAATTATATGGACAATAGAAACAAAGTTGGAAGACTGTTGACTGTGATTGTAGTTTGTTTAGTTGACTGCGTGTCTGGTCACATGTCCACTTGGATCCACTTGGGTAATGAACATACTGAAACAGAACCGGGTCTCACAGCAAAGAAAAATGTACCACATATTTTGTTAATTCCTCCTATATAGAAACATGAGACATTTAACAGATTAGAAGGTGTAAATGTCCTTTCGTAAGTACATTAGACGCATTGAGGATGAGGAAATGAAAGTTTCTGAACTCTAATCTGTTAGCGGCAACAGCCAACTTATTAGACTTGAGTTACGCTAATTATTAGGCCAGATACAATTACAGTCGCAGAGACAAATTGAGATAAGGACGAGGGGGGAAATGGATTGATAACCGAGAGAGAAAACCTAGTGAGAGACAGAGCGGCTGCATACAAATGACCCCCTTTAGCTAATTAGCAGCACAGCTAAGATCCCTGCGAGAGTTGGCCCCACATATGCTGCTGCTGCAGCTGCACAGTGGCCCCATAGGTGGAGAGATCGAGCCCGGGGGCCACAAGGGCTCATAAGCAATGTGTGTCATCGGCGAATACCATCAGTCATAGAACAAAGAAGGCACACGGGTCAGAGGCAGCGATACACCACTGCAGACTCCTCTTCCTCCTCTTTTTCCTGTCCTTCACTTAATTTTCCATTAACCCCTTCCTCCCCGTCCCCTTTTCTTCATCTCTTCTCCCCCTCCTCCTATCTCTTCCCATCTTCTTTATAGCCGTCCTGTTCCTTTGTGTGTGAGTCAATTAGCCAGCCCCTTTAGTTTTGATTTATAGACCGCGGACCTCCTATGGCCTAATGGATTGCTGTGATTTAATATGCAATGCTTATGTGTGTGTGTGTGTGTGTGATGAATTAAAGAGCAGGAGACACAATGGAGGTCACAGAGGTACCTTTCTCTACACTGACGGCGTTTGAATCTGCGCTACTCCGGGCCCCCCAATTTCCATCCCTCGCTTGAAAGAAATGATCAATTTGTAACGTCGCCATAACGGATGATGACCAATAATAAAGTGACTGCTGTGATCGTTTGGATGACGTCTCTCAAAATAATTTGCCATGTGGACGTCATTAGGCCGTTCATAACGATTGGGACCAGCGATTGTTATTGTCTGAACAGAAGGCATTACTGGATGGCACAGCGACGCGTTCGGAGGACATTCATCAGCGCCTATTTTTTTTCTTTTTTCTTTGTTGACTGAGGCCAACAACACGGAGATTAGAGACTCATCCCGCCTTGGGCGGGGGGATGGGGGTCAGGAAAGGTGCGAGTATACATCACTATCATCAACCTCCTCATCACCATCATCAGACTTTCGTAACACACTCTATGACCAGAGGCTATTTACGCCAATCCATAGTCAAGAGGCCTCGTACTGGTGGTTTACGGGGTCATGAACTCTGCTGTCTACATCAGAAAACATCTGACAGAGGGCCTGTCAGCACCCTGCTAAACACACACACACACACACACACACACACACGCACCAAAATAATTAGACAGTAAGAGCACTCTTGGAAAGTAAGGACATTTTTGGAAGTGTGGACATTGTCGGAGAGTAACGCATGTTTTTGGAGCGTGATGACACTCTGGTCGGTAACATGTCCACATACATTGTGTCTAAACTCTCAGCTGGCTCCCAGATTGTATACTGTAATGTGTGTGTATAGTCCATTTAGTCTCGTTTACACGGGAATATCCAGTAAACTAAAGAACATGAGGTTTGACACTTTATCTCACACACAGACACAGACACAGACACACACACACACACACACACACACACACACACACACACACACACACACACACAGGTGACAAGTTTCATCTCCAAGATATCAACATTTCAGGAGCTAACTAAGAAAAACAACCATAACGAGGATGTGAGAGGGTTTCTAACGGCTCGGGGGAAAAAAAAATCTTTGCTGAATCTTGCCATTAAATGAATCATGTCTGCTTTCAACGTCAAAAGAATTCCCGTGGATTCTGAATTTGAACTCTCAATAGATTTATTTCCCATAGCTATGTGATTTCTTCCCGGCTTCTTCTGCTCCGTCAAACTCCTGAACATGTTGCTTTTATTACCCGTTTTTTAAATCAACATAGTAGGCAAAGTAGGTGCAATAGCGTAACACATTTATACTGAACAATCATTTTGGGATTTCCAACAATATCTAAAACAATATTTTGTGGTAATTAAAGCAAGATTAAAATTGTTTAACTCAAAAGATCTCGACCAGGTGAGCTACCCAGGCACTCAATAAGAGCATGATTTAAAGTGGTCATATTTGCTGTTTTGCTTTTTCCTTTTCCTTTATTGTGTTATATATCTTTTTTGTGCATGTAATAGGTTTACAAAGTGTCCCCCTCAAAGGGACTTACCATCTCCAACAGAAAACACTGTTCACCAACTGCTCCAAACAGCTCTATTGTAGTCCAGCCTTTACTTCAGAGACAAACGTGGTCACTTTGTAACACACGTTATAATGCTCGCCTAGCTGCTAGCATAGCACGCCCTCATACTCTGCTTCTGACTGGCTAGTAGTCCTTACTTAGGTACTGTCAGGGCACGCCCTCATACTCTGCTTCTGACTGGCTAGTAGTCCTTACTTAGGTACTGTCAGGGCACGCCCTTATACTCTGCTTCTGATTGGCTAGTAGTCCTTACCTAGCTACTGTCAGTGCATGTCCTCATACTCTGCTTCTGACTGGCTAGTAGTCCTTACCTAGCTACTGCGCATGTGCGACTCCCAACAAAGATGGAACAGAAGTGAGATGCCTCACTCTGTAGCTAAAACAGAGAGCTCAACACACAGGGTGAAAAGAGGAGCGGCAGCAATTTGCAGTACAACAAAAATATGGTGTTTTTAGAAAATTAAACCATGTAACCCTAACCTGGTACAACCTCGAAATACAACTATGCACCTGAAAATGAGCATAATATGAGCACTTTAAGTTCAAAACACATTGACCAAGTCACAGAGTGTCGTATGCACCAGTTGGTTGTAGTCAGGATGTGATAAAATTGCTGTTTTACTGAAAAGCTTCAACTTGTCATTGCTGGGAAATAGGACGGTAACATACTCTGACGAGTTGACACACATCATGCTGATATGTGGGCTTACAGAGATGCCCTTTAAAAGTTTAACGGCACGTGGCACCCTGTTAGGGATGTAAGGTGCCAACCATGAACCGTCCCCGAACCGTTTCAGGTCCGTCTGGGTACCGGTGTTGCACGTCATTCCCCATCTCGCTTCCCTCCATTGCCTGTCCTCTCGCTACTGACAGTACTAATAAAAAGGCATACAAATCGTCCTGAAAATAATAATCAATGACAACTTCAAAGGTATGAATTTTGAGGGGTGAAATTGAAGGAGGTATCTTGATTGCACAATTTACTAATTTAAGGTTATCACGTGCACTTTTAAAAAGGTAAAGGTACTTTATTGTCACATACACATACATGGAGCGAAATTCATTCTCTGCATTTAACCCATCTCTCAAGGGAGCAGTGGGCAGCCATTTACAACTCCAACTCCAGATCTGAGCCAGTGTCTTGATCAAGGGCACTGACTGGAGAACCTAGTACATGTTTTTTGATAAACATGGGGATAACATACAAACTCCACACAGAAAGGCCCGGAACGACCTGGATTCAAACCCAGAATCTTGTTGCTGTGAGGCCACAGTGCTAACCATTGGGCCACCATGCTTGGGATACTTGATTGATACGTTTCCTTTTTTATTTATTTTTTTGCAGCTCCAGTGTCAGGGCAGCGTTCCAAACAAATGGAGAACATCAACATGGAGTTATAAGAGATTCCCGCGTGTCGAGAAGAAATTACAGCTGCTGTGTGATGAACTAAAATGATTCCTCATTTCCAGGCTGACTACCATGAGTTACAGAAACTCTATCAAGGTCTCCAAGAGCTTTTTTAATGAGCACTAGGAGCATTAAAGCTGCTGAGCACACACAGGATGATATTATATCAACCTTAAAATCAAGTTGAAGGATGAACGAATGCTCACGTGGGATTTACAAAGTATACATGTAATGGCAGCGGCAGTAGATGCATAACTGTGGCAGCTGCCCTGGAGGGCCCCTGATAATACTCAATCTAACCGACCTCATTAAGGGACCCTTGTTTTTTACCTTCTCCATCTCGCCAAGAGACACTGCTTTCACCAGAGGTGATGAAAAAGCACACGTCTAATCATCTCTTCTTCCACGCGCCGCGGCCGCAGAGTGTGTGCGAGCGTGGACGCGGGCAAAGGATTATTAACGGTTTAATGGATAGGGAAGCCTGACAGGTGGTCTTCTCGCTGAGATTAAGGACCGGTGGGTTAATGACGGTGTGGGTGAGATTGTCATAACTCACAATAAGGCCATTACAGTAATATTACCGAGAAAAGTCTTCAGCTCTCCAACAAGGTGGCATTGGGCGGAGGGCTTCTGCTATTTTTCAAAGAGTTTTTTTTCCTCTCCTTTAGCCTGCAGCTCAGTATAAATGGGCTTCGGCTCAAGAAGAACATTAAGGCTGATGTATGCTTCTGCGTTAAATCGACGCCGTGGGTACGTACGTAGGTATGTGGAGATAGCGACCCTATGCCGGACCCTACGCCAAACCCTACGCTGGACCCTACCCCTTCTTCTCCATAAACAACATGAAATCAAGGAGAGGGTTAACTTTTCCTGCTACAGATTTCCAACAGTGGTCAGAAAGAACAGGGGAGACACTTTGTTTCTCTCACTTGCCTCTCGCTCTGAAGCTAATCACTGTCACTCTCTCACTCCCTCTACTACACTCCGCACACACACGCAAGCGCACACGCACAAGCTTTAGATTGCTATTGTTTAGACAACATACTGCCGATTGGCTTTGAAATGTGACAAAAATGTAGGCCTGCCACAGAACTGACAGCATCAGGAGGAGGTGATGATAAAATAAACATAAAGAACACTTTATTTTGAGTATTTACAGCCTTTCTCACCCCTCTTCCTGGACAAAGGAGAGCACATTCCTGCACTCAGAGAAACACTCATCACCAGTTGAAGCTTGCAGGGCGGGCAACAATGACTCTCTGACAGCCGGCTCTGCAGTTCGCTACTCCCCTCTGGTGGTCAGCGAGGACCACTGCAGTCTCCAGGGGCCAAAGGAACAAAGGAAGGACAGATGAACAATAGAGTCAACAGCAGAAAGCGGCATCAGAGCCAAAGAGACAGAACCCAGGCGAAGGTCCAGAGTGGGTGCTGCTGTGGGAGTGTTGAATAATCTTTAGAAAAATAGGTTGGATGTTATGTTTTATCCTCTAACATTTCTTCATCCTTCACTCAGGTTGCATAACAAATGTGGTCAAAGTCCAAGATCACACATTCAAGCAATTAGCTCAATGAATTGGTTGAAAACACTGCCTAAGGCGGACGTTTTCACGGCCAAAGTGTTTTGAAATCCTAATTCTGTAAAAGGGATCATAAAATATGCACTTGATGGCTACATATTGCGCAGAATCCTCATTTATTTAAGCTATTGTCGACAAGTTGTGTATATTTATAAGTACTGTATGGTTTATTTAACTAAATATCTTAATTTTTTGCTAAACTGCTGTAACAGTGAAATGCCCTCAGTGCATAAAACATGCATGTCCCAGGCAAGATGTTAAGAAGAGTAAAGGCTTTTAGGATCCGGACTGGGTCTACGGTACCGGTACCCTCAAATGGATACAGATACCAAAAGAGTACTTCATTTTACAACTTTTTTTAATTTATTTTTTTACTTCATTCGATACCCATCTTCTTAATGGAAGAATCTTGGCCACTAAACTGCCAACTCTGTCAAATACACTGCGCTCGACTTCACCACACCACAGACTATATGGGTTGTCAGTGTTTCTTTTAGGATTTTCTTTTAGGGGGCAAGTCAACAACCGTGACCTTTTTGGTGGAGCTGTTCGTTTAATAGTTGACTCGGAAGAAAGCTAACGTTTTGACAATAAACTCCATCAACACAACAGTATGTGGAGTTAAGCTGGACGGGCCCAATAACCTCTGAATAGTTCTACTTGTTAAACTGCAATGTGAGCGTCAGCCAACGGCGTGCATTATGTCGGCAGGATCACTTAAAAGGCAACTGCGACTACATTTTTTGTACAGCCCTATTTCTGATACCGTGGTGGCAGAAATTTTGCCATGGTGGGCCGCCACTATAAAATCAACATAGAGGAAACATTGGGTTGTAGCTGCTGCGGCAGTGGGTAAGCAAACTATGGGCACTTTTTTTCTAGATCTGGGTACAAAAAGGATCAAATGCAGGTATAGTTTGACTGGAGGAGATTTGGTTCTACTTGGTAGGCTACTGGGTTATTTTTGGTCAATAGAGTATCAATACCCAGCCCTAATGTGGACTAACTGTTATCTGGCAAACATATTGCTATCTCAGGTACTGTTGGCTGGGGTTGCTGGAGTGTAAAATTCCTCAATTCTTTTTGTTAAACATAAAAACATCCGCGAAATTGCGGTCGCTGATCCACCAGACTCCATGTAAAAAAACAGTGATTTTAGCACCGTAAAATACACTTCATTCAAAGTCGACAGAAACTAAATAAAACTGTGAAAAGCTGTTTTGAGTTGACTTTCCACTTTTCCAACCATCACAACTCTAGTTTTGGTTGAAATAAACACATAGTTTACAGATTTACGTAACAAATATGCTGGCTCTATACACGCTAAAAGTATTGTTTTTTTAAATGGACTCTGGTGGGTTTAGTGCTAGTGACCTCAGAGCTGTTTCTGCTTAAACAGAAAGGTCTTTAACATGCCTCACTCTGTAGGGATCCGTTTCATAATGTTCTCAGACAATGAGAATAATAATCTGAGCCTTCAGTGGTAAAAACTTTTAGTGGACACCGATGCTGAACATTTGCCCTATAGGGTTACACTGCAGCCCGGTTTGTGACTGCCGGTTACAGTGTTCACGCTTATAACTGGATCAATTTCAAAGACTGTTGTTCCCATCAGTCACTTACACACAAAAACATAGCGAAATAGGGTCCAGGTTGAAAAGAAAAAAAACGTAGTTACCCTTTAAGGGAACATTGATGGTGTGGTTTTAAAATAATGATTCTTTTTAAATTTATTTTCTGAGCAAAGTAGCCGCTCTATGGTGTTTTTTGCCCCCAACTGCTCCTTCCAGGCAGCGCTGCGCTTCAAGGCACCTAACCCTAACCATAACCAGTGCCTCCCAACGGTGCCTTCCAGGCAGCGCTGCGACCGCTGCCTTCAAGGCACCTAACCCTAACCTTAACTCTAACCATAACCAGTGACAAAAAACACCAATAAACAAAGTAGCCTACAAGCCAGTCTGACAAAACGTGAGTTGGCTCGTAAGAAATCAACTCAAACAGCTAGACAACAGTGAAGAGAATCATACTTTTATAACACTATTGTAAGAAAAGACAAACACACGTAACAGACTCAAGGCAAAAAGGTTATGACTACATCTTTGAGAGAAGGAAAAATAATCAGAATCCTTGTTGATTTTGAAGAAGGCCTAAGGGCCTAAACATCAAGATGAATAGAGAAATGCATATGGAGCGTGCTACTTTCAAATCTACTTCCAGTGATCAGCCTAGGGTGACCAGATGAGAATGGGTCAAATTAGGGACGAGACGGGGGGGGGGCGACTGTCATGTCTGCTCTTTAACATCAGCAACATCCAATCCAATCACTCCTTCTCGTGACTCCCTGCACTTAACATGAATTTCAAAACGCCGCACCAAAATTATTTATTATTTTTATTCAGAAACTCAACTGTCTTGTCTTGTAAACCCGAAAATACAAATAAAAAATCATTAAAATCATGAACTCAAGTGGTGACAGGACGACTCAATTAAAAACCACCATGGACAGTTTTTAATGTTCAATCGGACTATAACTATACTCGAGAGCCTGCTCTTGAGACTTTGCTCTAATTTTCGGGACAATTAGGCCAGGATTCGGGATTCGGGACAACTGCTTGGATTTCGGGACTGTCCCGAATTTTTCGGGACGTCTGGTCACCCTAGATCAGCCCCTCACGACAGCCCTTGGTGTGTGTTACTCATCTATATTATATGACTAAATCTTTACCAGTATAGTGCAACATATGACTTAACTCACTCTTTTTATGACTCTGCCGGCTCATGTTTGGAGAGTTATTTCTGACAGGTAAAAGCAGAGAAACTATACACGCACATCTTTTCAAACCTCAAGCTCCCTGAGCAGGTGATCCTGTGCTGTGGATCTGTGTCACGGTGTGCCTGCAGGGGTCAGAGCGGCCACTCGCTCCTCCCCTCTGTACCTGAACCTGAACAACATCCACCTGCTGTCACCTGTATCCTCAGGGACCACACCCAACCGTCCGTTCACTGCACCAGCAAGCCTGAAGAGAGGCACTCATCCGATTTTATGAGATCAGATTCTTGTATTCTCTGTGGACATCATACGGATATATTTAGACAGAGTTGTCTTCGAGGAACAGAAAACTCCTGGATCTTTTTTTATTTGTTTTTAAGTGTTTAGGTCTCTTTTTTTTTGTTGCTTTCCGAAACCCAGGACTGTTAAACTGGTTTAAATCTGCTTTAAGTTGGCTATATACGTACAGCAATATTAGCACACTAAAGGGTAAGATTTGTAATTTGCGTCAATGTCTCTGCCACGTGTAAACACGTTAAATGTTCCTTTCTCAGATGGCTTTCTTTTTTCTATAGATCTCCCATTAACAGATATCTTTACCGTTTCTCACAGCTGTGTGTGTTATCATTAAGGCTCATTGTCAGCGGTGTCATTTTCACAGTAATTTCGCTGGGATGTGGGCTGGATGTAATAGCGCAGCATGCATGAAGATGGCAAAAACTGTGTGTGTGTGTGTGTGTGTGTGTGTGTGTGTGTGTGTGTGTGTGTGTGTGTGTGTGTGTGTGTGTGAGCGATATAAGGTCTCGGCTGATGAAAGAAGAAATGCAGTAATTTATCTTCTCCTTTTATTACAGATTAAAATGGGCTGCTTCACATTCATCAAATTGATGATGGTCTTGTTCAACTTGCTTATCTTTGTGAGTATGTTTCTGCTTTGATTGCATGCTCATACAGTATATACGAGGAGGCGGCGGGGGAGGGATGTTCACTGACTGTGTTAAATCTTAAGATTAAAAGTCATAAAAAAAATAAAAATCATTTCACGGCCGCCCTTCAATGCAAACATACGTTACATAAACATTTCAGATCACTGAGCCAGAAGGCCCTAAATGATGCTCCTTTCTCTCCACCTAGCCATTTTCATCTCATTAACTTCAAAGGCTCTGATTTGGCCAACCTTCATCTTTGGCTTAATGTTATAACTAATGTGGTTTGTGAAATGGAGAGAAATTTTGGCAAGGGCAAGCGGAAGTTGCCTGCCGAGTCGGGCCCACCTGGAGTCCCACTGTCACAGATGAAGCTCCCAGCACAAGTCATCACTTTTCCTCACATTTCCAATTTCGACAGCTCTTAAAGGCACAGCAGCACATTGATTATGATGTCTCTTTGTTAGCCAGCAGAGCAGAATGATAAAATAATTCTCACGCTCATCAAGGCGATGATTTGATGTGACTGCTCCAACACTTCAGCTGCATTTCAAGCTCGGTGTTGCAACTTTACTATATCTCCTCTCCATGAGAGGAGTCATCTCTAGAGGAGATCTGCATTCAGAGAATTTATAGGGGCAGGAGTCAATATTCTTCTGTGAATCAGTCAGTTCATAAATTCCAAAACTTGACTATTGAACATTAATAATGGTCTGGTTTCTCTTTGCTAGATACGCTGTGTGTACTTCAGAAGTCACAGAGTTACTTGTGCAGCTTATGCCTAGTATAGGCTACACTAGAAGACTCTAAAAAGACTTTAACTAGAGTCTTTCACTTTCTTACATCTAAAGAAAATCTGTCATAATGCCACTGAGTTTTAGTCTCAGACTAGAAGATTTTGCGAAGACTGAGATCTTGCGGAGTCACAATTTAATAATTTTTTTGAAAATGTAACCAAGCTAGCTAGCTAATGCTAGCATTAGCAGGTAACTTAAGAGAACTTTGCCAAGTTTCTGCCCTTGATATTTTAGTCACAAAGTAGAAGATTTTGAAAGGGTGGAGATTTTGCATGGTCACATTTTGAAAGACTAGATTCGTTTTGAAAAGTATAACCAAGCTAGCTAATTCTAGCATTAGCCAGTAATTTAAGAGAACGTTTGGAGATTTTCTGTTGTGCCGAACATGCAGACGAATGGCGGCAGTACCCGGAGGTCTGCGTTTACCCGCCGGTAAATCTGGGTTGATAATCAGCAACTTTTTCCTCTTTAGCATTTAGCTTAGCCATTGCAACCATAAACTCTAGCTGTTTGCTGCTTCCTCTTTGGTGATGGAGGGAGCGCACCCATTGGTTGTGGACAATACTCACATGATTTCACTTCACTACCAAGACTTAAAACTTACAATAATAACACTTTGATTTTGTCTGAACGTTCAGACGGCAAAAAGACAAGTTTTATGACCGTCTTACACCAAACGACTGAGACAACGGGAGCGCCTCCGAGATTTTCATGATTTAATTCCGATATTAGAAAATTTGTTTGCAAAATTGCTTCAAAAGTCGTTTTATGTCAGATTGGCATAAGGAAAATATTACCTCAAACAGCACAGTCTTCAAAAATAATTTTTGATTGAACACTTTTCTGGTGCATCGAATTTTTCAAAACTTTCTTGAGCCATAAATAACAGCTTCAGATGTTTTCCTGTCTATCTACTGAAATTAGCGTGGTAAAACGTGGGGGGAGGTGTCACTTTAGATAAAATCATGCCCACTTGCTACTTTTTAATAACTCGTTTGAGGATATTAGTTGGAACCCATCTGAAGATTGAAATGCCGGTTTGGTTCCGAATTGTAATTCTGTAATTTAAATGTTTTGTCACAAGTCCTTCAAAATAGATACTAGATACTTGAGAAGACTATTATACACCAAAACGGTATTTTATGACAGTTTAGTTTGATAACTTCCTGTTGTCAGTCATCTATTTTCAACCAGTAAAAGAAAACTTAACAGACTTTAAGGAAGTGTTATGAAAATAAAGGCGCAAAGATGTATTGTACAACTAAAAACTTGTTAGTTTTCAGACTTGGAGCAGGTTTAGACTGCAGGCTGCATTTTAAATGGGCTGCTCCGCTAGCTGGAATGAATCATATCCTGATCCCCTCCTCTTCCTGCTCTCAAACACAGCGAGCTTTGCTCTGTCTATGTATTTCCTTGTTCCCTCCCCTTCAGATCTACAGTTTGAAGATGGGTGTAATTTTGGTGTGAAAGCTGACAGGCCCCCTCCACTGCGGAAACACATGTTGCTCAGATCAGAGCTCAAACTAGTTTCATTTTTCAGAAAGTGAGAGTCAGGCAGTCGTTGTCAGTGAGAGGTGAAATGGAGCCGAAACGAGTTAAGCTGGACCGGGATGCCTTTTATTGTTCGATCTGTCTGGATCTACTGAGCGATCCAGTGACTACTTCTTGTGAACACAGCTACTGCATGGACTGTATTAAAAGCTTCTGGGATAAAGAGGATGATGAGAGAATCTACAGCTGCCCTCAGTGTGGGCAAATCTTCACACAGAGGCCAGTCCTGGTGAAAAACACCACGTTAGCAGATTTAGTGGAAGAACTTAAGAACAATGGACTCCAAACTGATCCTGCTGATCACTGCAATGCTGAACCTGAAGATGTGGCCTGTGATTTCTGCACTGGGACAAAACTGAAAGCACACAAGTCCTGTCTTGTCTGTCTGTTCTCTCTCTGTGAGCAACACCTTCAGCCTCATTTTGAATTACCCATCTTGAAAAAGCACAAGCTGGTGGAGCCGTCCAAGAATCTCCAGGAGAACATCTGCTCTCGTCACAATGAGGTGATGAAGATGTTCTGCCTTACTGATCGGCAGTGCATCTGTCATCTCTGCCCTGTGGATGAACACAAAGGCCACGACACAGTCTCAGTTGTAGCAGAAAGGACTGAGAGGCAGAAAGAGCTCGAGGGGAATCAACAAAACATCCAGCAGAGACTCCAGGACAGAGAGAAAGAGGTGACGCTGTTTCAACCGGAGATAGAGGCCATCAATCACTCTGCTGATAAAGCAGTGGAGGACAGCGAAAAGATCTTCGCTGAGCTGATCCGTCTTATTGAGAAAAGAAGCGCCGATGTGAAAGAGCAGATCAGATCGCAGCAGAAAAGCGAAGTGAGTCGAGTCGCAGAGCTTCGGGAGAAGCTGGAGCAGGAGATCGCTGAGCTGAAGAGGAACGACGCCGAGCTGACGAAGCTTATACACACCGAGGATCACAACCAGTTTCTGCACAACTACCCCTCCCTGTCGCCACTCGGCGAACCTACAGACTCATCCAGCATCCATATCCGTCCTCTGAGATACTTTGAGGACGTGACAGCGGCTGTGTCAAAAGTCAGAGAAAAACTGCAGGACTTTCTGAGTGAGGCATGGACCGACATCTCACTGGCAGTGACTGATGTGGATGTTTTACTGTCCCAACCGGAGCCCCAAACCAGAGCTGAATTCTTAAAATGTTCATGTAAAATCACACTGGATCCAAACACAGCACACACACAGCTGTACGTGTGGAACAGAGGAGCAACATTCTGTAAGGACCAACAGTCTTCTAGTCACCCAGACAGATTCACTCTCAGGCGTCAGGTCCTGAGTAGAGAGAGTCTGACTGGACGTCGTTACTTTGAGGTGCAGTGGAGCGGGATAGGAGTTTGTGTAGCAGTCGCATACAAGGATATCAGCAGAACAGGGGGCTTGAATGAATGTGGATTTGGAGACAATGACAAATCTTGGTCGTTAAGTCATCGCAATAAAAGTCTTACATTTCAGCACAACAAAATCTGGACTTCCGTCTCAGGTCCATGGTCCTCCAGAGTAGGAGTGTACCTGGATCACAGTAGAGGCCTTCTGTCCTTCTACAGCGTCTCTGAAACCATGACTCTCCTCCACAGAGTCCAGACCACATTCACTCAGCCGCTCTATGCTGGATTTCGCTTTGATTATAGTTGGGGAGACTCTGCTACGTTGTGTGAACTCAATTTGACAGAAGACGTTTAAGGGGCAGTGGGTTAGAGTGTGTGTTTTAAAGCTAATGGTGTGTAGTTTCTGTCAAGGAATTCTATGTAATGACAACAACACTGTCGGCGCATCCACATGATGCAATCTTTCGGTGATCGCGCACCGCACCCACCCGTCCACCATGCAGTTGATAGTAGTTTAACCCATCAAATCCAGGAGGACACGGAGGATAAAAAAAAAACATGATGGACTCTTCAGAAGAGGTAATTATCTTATAATTGTTATGTCCTCTTTGTCTCCAAAGCTGAACGCTGCTGTTGTCCTTTCTCAGCGGTGACGTAAAACCATTGACATATATAAAATGGACCAATAGACCCCGTTGCTCTGGACGGAGACCAGTGAAGGATATTAGAAGCACTTTTCCGGTGATGGCCAGCTTTACTGCTCAGCCTCCAACTGACAGAGACAACGTAAATGTGACGTGAGCAACCTGTCTGAAAGTGTGAAGTCTTCTTGTAGCTGTGCCGAGAGAAGTCTCAATCATTCCCAATCTTACAGAGACGGAGAGTGTAGGTATATTTAAGGAGATAACATGGGCACAGGCTAATTATTGCTAACTAACATGCTAGTTAACATTAGTAATTAAACCTAAACAGCTAACGTAAGTCGAAACTGCCTGCGAGCTTCTCCCGTACTATACCGTAATTCCTCTACTGTGCGACAGTAAGTCACTTGGTTATGACACAATCATTAGCCTATTTTTATAAAAGCGTCTGCTACGGAGCCATAACGTGAGGTACAAGGTAATGGAGCCTTTTATACATCGTCGTGTTTCTTTAGAAATAAACAACGGACAAATAGAGTCTTTAAACGCTTCAGATGGAAAGTTATTCACTGTCAAGTGACGTAAAAAAAAAATGGCGGTCAGCGGAATGCTAACAGGAGGTGATGGCCAGGTAGCAACAAAATGGCGCCATAGATGGCTCGAGTTCTGAAGCGAAGCTTACCCCCTTGCGTAAAACGCATCACTCGAGCTTCTGCGCGCAAATGTCGCCAGAGTACACCATTTTCATAAACATAACCATACAGAGAACTGTGGTACTGATCGGCTTTACAAGCTTTGTGCCGACTCATTTGGCAATGGCTTGAATGTAACTAGCGTTGAATAATATACAATAGCAACACATTCTCACACCCAACTCGTAAAATAAGGACGTTCGGTCAGGAGCCTTTCTCGTTCTTATTTGACGTTAAAAGTCTCCTTTAGCGTCTCATGTAAACGTGCTTGGTCGCCACTATTGCCGTCCCTTTTTCGGAGAAAAACAACGGGGAAAGGACGCCTCAAAAGCCGGAAAACACACCGCGGGTGAAGCGCGACAATAACGGAATCGCGAAGGTTAGGTTTAGGAGAAAAACAACGGGGAAAGGACGCCTCAAAAGCCGAGAAACACACGCCGTAGACGGGGGAAACAAAAGAAAAACAACGGGGAAAGGACGCCTCAAAAGCCGGGAAACACACGCCGGAGACGGGGAAACAAAACGCCACACGCGGTGCGCGAACCCGAGTCTCCTGAGTGAAAGTCCGGTGTTTTACCCATCCGCCAACCCAACCACCACCCTTACTCAGCAATTTCCCCTTACATACCACTCGCTAAATCTCATCCAACTGCGGCTCTCCCCAGTACGTTACACAAATACGCCGAAGGGTGCCTTTTTCGTCGCATCAGACGCTGAAGGACACTGCCCAAACGTACTTATTTTACGAGTTCGGAATGAGAACGGGTTGACAATAGTTGCGCACTATAGCTTTAACTCTTAAACTTATTTTGTCTCCATGTCTGTTGCTGAGAGCTGATGGTTGTGGCGTTTCTTACCTGCACAGAGATCAGCTGTCAATCACACATTAAGGGATGAACTTTAATATCGTCTCATTAGTCGTGTAAATGTTAGGAGTTTCTTTAACTGGCGATGCTTCCTGGGTCTGTTTAGCCATAGAGGTTTGTTTATATTTCTCTGCATGAAAAAGAAAACTTCTCTGTGCTCTAAATGTTTGATGAATAATATATTTATTGGTGGTTGTTTCTCTTCCAATGCATGGGTCCTTTTTTGTGTAAATTTTTAAAGAAATCTATAAATTTACATAGGTTTGTTTTTCTACTTTTACTTCAATTAAATTGTAATGGAGTGTACACTACACTGTAGTACTTCTTTTACTTCTGTATTATTTCTACTTTACCTTATGTAAAATATTTACTTGTAACGGAGTATTATACTGTAGTTTTCTGCTTTTACTTCAGTAGGATTTTTACTTGGATCTTGTAATGTATCACATTTACATACATTTGAATTTCTTCTTTTACTTCAATAAAATGTTTACTTGTAATGGGATATTATGGTGTGTTATTTCCAGAGGTGTATAAAGTACTAGAGACCCATACTTGAGTAAAAGTACAAGTGCTCTATCAAAAAAGTGACTTGAGTAGAAGTTGAAGTGCTCTTTAAGCACAACACTTAAGTGGAAGTACTAAAGTATTCAACTTTTTTGGACTTAAGTATTGCAAGTAGTTTATTTTAAAATCTACTACTCAAGTACTGAAAGTAAAAGTACAAGTATTGTGTTATTTAGTTATTAAAGAAAGCAGTCAAATTTTGAATATGATATTTTTGGAGTTCAATTTTTTACTTGGTATTAAGACGGTGCATTACAGGCTTACAAGCTGTACATTGCTGGATATGAAGGAAGTTTCTGAAATAAACCCAAAATGGTACATTAATGTCACAGTTGTTAAAACTACTATCTGATATAGGCTAACAGTTGGTTATTAATCACTTATTAACAAATACTAAAATAAAATGTGTGATGTACAGTGGAAAGTTAGCAAGCTAGCAAAATACAGATAAACTAGCAGCTTCACATCACAGGGTCAAAGGGTTAACATTCAGGACTCACTGCAGACTCAAACTACTCAGGAATAGTTTAATCTGCTGCAACAATAGCTAAATAGAAAGAGTACCAACTTACATCGTCTGACTTCTAAACGGGCGATCGCCGTAATGAAAAGAAACGCGAGGCGATCTCAGGGATTTCTTACGTAACTTACTTACTTAATTATCGTACGTAACTAACATAGCCGTAACTTCACACACCTACCCAGTCTCCGTAGCGTGAGGACTTCACAACAGTAACGAGTAACGATGCAGCACATAAAAAATGTGTCGGAGTAAAAGTATTAAGCTCATCGAAAATATGTACTCAAGTAAAAGTGGAAGTAGCCTAGGAGGAAAAAAATAATACTCCAGTAGAGTACAGACCCAGCCTTTTGGTACTTAAGTATAGTAGTTCTACTTCATTACTATACAGCTCTGGTTATTTCTACTTTAGGGTGACCAGATTTCCCGGAGCTAAAACCGGGACACTTTGCGCGTGACCGTAGTGCTCGTGCATGCACACACTTTTTAACGTGAACATGTGCCAGCCCAGGTCAGACATATACACAGACAGTTACTTCATTATTTTGATCGTAGGCTCCTCATCTAATAATAACAGTGTTTTTTCCTGTAAAATTAACAAAATTGCAGCAACAGCCTTTTTCAGTTTAGTGTGAGATTTATGTTGAGATTTTTTCTAAAAAAGATTCTTTGAAGTGTTATTTATTCCAATAACACCAAAAGAATTAAAATGATTTATTGAAAATTTTGAGCATAACCACTTCATTTCCTGCATTCTGGTGAATTTTTATGCACATATTTCTACCTTTTTCTGAATCAATGTATACTGCAACCTGCACATATCTGTAGCCTAGGTATCATTTACTCCTCCCTCCTGTTTGGCGTCTTTTGGTGAGGAAGTAACCTCCTTAAATGTGCATATGACAATTATTCACCTCAATGATACATTAATTCATTTTAATTTATAATAGACCCCTGGACTGTAATATTTCAGATGTGTTTGAGCAAGATTTCTGCTCATGTCCAAAACTTTGTGCACCTTCAAAATACAGCATATCTGTGTTCTCTGTGATTTGGAGGAGACGATGAGTTGTGACATTTTGAGAAAAATAAAGTTAAGTTAGTAGGCTATTACAAGAATAAAGTCATTATATTTCAGAAACTAATCTATACCTGCACCATAGTCTGCTGTGCATTACGTGATTGCTCTGCTGATACGGCAGATCTCAGACCTCCTGACAGACACAGAGCCCCGTTTGGGTCTCTGGTCTCTGAATGAGACAAAGAGTTTAGCTAGAGAAGTAACTGAACCCTGCTCTACATCGGAGGTGGAAAACGGAAACTACAGAAATACACAGAGCACAAACGCAACACATCTACCGCAGCATGTCCACAGCTGAGCGCGTCCATAAACCTGAAGCTGCGCTGCATTTTACAGAGAGTGGACACAAGCCGGTCTGCTTCAGCGCTCTGTGTGTCTGAGGTCTGAACCGTAGACTGGAAACGTCACGTCACGTCACAGGAACTTCAAACTAAATCATTAGCATTACGCTCCTAAACTTTGTGTCGATGGCGTCAATGAATTAGACTGATTTGGCTAGGATTCCTCCCAAAACTTCACCCGGCTTTCCTCACGGAGAGACAGTGGGTAGGTGATAGCAACAAATACAGCATGGTCGGACCCCGCACGTAGCTGCCCGTTCTATTCGCCTCGGAAAAAAACAAAAAATTCGGGGCTGAACACCCGGCAAAATTTTTTTTTTGTCCTCCTTTTTTTTTTTTCGGCACAACTGAAAAATCGGGATTGTCCTGGTCAAACCGGGACGTCTGGTCACCCTATTCTACTTATACTTTAGTTAAGAGTTTTACTTATAACGCAGTATCAAACTGTAGTATTTGTACTTTTACTTCAATTAAATGTTTACTTATATTGGAGTAGGCTACTTATAGTGTTCAAACAGCTAGTCAGCTAGCTTGCTACGTCCCACATGCTTTACACTGGTTACAGAAAATGAGATGATTTACAAAGTTGTCACTCATCTGCCGATAGAAATGTGCTTTCTACACTGTGACAGAGTGTGGATGAAGCATTCTGTTGTTAAATTTGACTTTAAATTCAGCGGCTGCAGAGTCCGGTGCAGTGCTCACTCCACATAAAACACAACGGGGCTACATTACCCTGGTTCTCAGTTCCATTTATGAGTTACCTTTTTAAAAAATAATGCAAACTAAAGCTAAACAACCCCATTAGAGAGTGGACAGAAACAAATATTCAAGTTTGCAAAATAGATACCCTGTGATTTTAGTTCCAAAGAGTACATCTCTCTGCCGTTTCCTTGAAATCGATCTAAATGCATTGGAAATTATACATTTAAAAAGTGTCTCCATGTATACTCTGTGTGTGCAGATCCACGGCCCAGTGTCAGAACTTAATCAGATTGTCTGCTCCCGGTAATATGACCCATGAAAATGGGTTTTTAAACTCAACTGACATCTTTCTCATTCCAGCCCTTTCAAAGAGAACCAATTCCATTTCAATTGGGGTGGGACGGGCCCGTTTCTCTTTTCTGCTCCCTCTGTATCTTTCCATCTCTCCATTTACCTCCCCCTCTCTGGAGGACGTGGTCTCCTATTCTGCTGCCTGTTATTCATTCCCTCTCCTCTAGCCCTAATAGGTTATGTCTCCCATCTCCATAGATACGACACTGCTTGTTCTTCCCCTTGCTCTTTCAAAAACCTGATTTACTTCCAGTCCTCTTTTTTTTCTTCATGTGGGTGTTCAACTGACAGGGCCATCAACCTGCATATGGCAGACCATCAAAAGGATTAAAAAAAGAAAGAAATAGTGCCAGCTATAATTATACCTGCTGAGGGATGATGGTGGCACACATGAACTAGGAGAGGAATATGCTTGTCGAATCGCATTTAGCCATCGGTGAACTGATGGCACCAAACAGGTTCAAGAGACGAGAAAAAGAAACCCTGAAGTGAAAGGTGGGGAGAGGCAGAGAGAATAAAGGAGAGCAAAAAAGAGCGAGGCCAAGGTAGGGAGACAGAGAAAAGAAGGGGGAGATGATCCCCACGTGGGAGACGTCAGCGTCTGACAGGAGATGTGGAGTGTTGGGGACCTGAAGGGAAGCAGAGTGGGGGCCCCCTGATGGCAAGGAGCGTGATGGAGCCTGACAGACAATATCAGGTTTCAAACATGGTTTCTGCAGAAGACGGGGGAAGAAGGAAAAATCACTCAGTGCGAGGGGGAAATACGCAGAAGAAGATGGAGGAGGGTAAAAGGGTGGAAGAGAAGGTCAGAGGTGGAGGGATGAGGAGGGAGAGATAATGAAAGTGGGATCTGTAATGTGAAACATGTGACATAGTCCTGATTTAGTTTGTTATGAGCAGGTTTTACAGGTTTTGTGTCCATAGATTTCTATAAATGCACATTAGTTTCCCCTAATATAATGTTGCCTTTGTGATGTTCATGGTCAGAGGTTATTAGGAAAGTTTAATTACTGTACATTCTCAAACCGTAGCCTTTATCACCTTACATTACAACTACAGGTTATATTAGAGACAGAACTTTATTTCTATTTTTTTAATTAACATTAATCCTACGTTTTAAATGTTATCATATTCAAGTAAGACTGTTTTTTTTATCTTCTCAGAACATAAAAATGCTTTGCACATCTATAACGTGAGGCAGGTTCGTTGGAGGGGGCCGATTAAAAAAAAGCAAAGAAACTCCTGCACACTGTCTAACTTGCAAAGATACATTGAGTGTGAAAATATTAATTTGCCTGATGAAGCTCTTATTGCGAAATGTTTTTTAGGATGAGGAGTGAGCAGTACATTTTCGCAGCACTTATTCTTTCAATACTGTCAATGAAATTCAACTCTTTCTGCACAAATATTTGACATTAAAAGTAATCAAGGGCACAATCAATCCGTTCTTTTTTTTTTTTTTTGAGGGCTTCAAACGTGCAATTGTTGCCCCAACGATCAAAATTGTAGCTGTTGGACAATCTGATGGTTTTCTGGTATTTCCATGATTTGATTGTAAAAAAACGGGAAGTAATGTATTCATCCCGAGCGCCACGTTGTGACCACTGGATTAATCTGTACAGTTTAAGCATAGAAGCTATACGTTTTGGCTCCGCAGGAACGCTCTTTGAACCGTGTAGTGAGAGTCAATGTAACATCTGTATCTTTGTCCACCATCTGATTCAAATTTAGCATTTCTGGTTTCAAGAGCTCATGTTTTCTTCAGGATTCACAGAGATATGACTCTAATCAGAGTCTGTGTGTCGTCCAGTGTGTTTTTCTTTGTATTTAGTAAAGTGTTACATGGGTTCTTTTTTTTAACTGCCAAGACGATGAACATTCAGTGTATACCAGCAGAAATACTAGTCACATATGTGGAGTCTAGTCCTTGTTGTCATTGCATTTCCTTCTTGCTGAATTAAGTCGCAGAGCTGACAAAAGCTGACGCTCCATGCAATAATCCCATAATTTACTTCAGTACACGCCAAGGCTGCCTTTATCTAGTAGCACAAGATGATGATCACTAAATGGCCTTCCATTATGCCTGTGTGACATGAGTCGGGAGATGAAGGCAGTCATGGAAAAGGGCAGTTATTTCGATCAGAAAGGTAAAAAGAGGGCAAGTCGGTGCTCGAGCCTCGATACATAATGGGAGGCCTGAGGCAGCCCTTTCTGTCTCACAAAAGAAATCCTCGCCTCTGAATGGAGTGAAAAATATTAAGGTGGCATGGCGTCACTAAGAGGTAATAGTAAGAGAGGGTTAGTGACTTAAGATGGCTTCTCATTTCCAAAAACCTATTACCCTCTGAAAAGCTGTTGAACCCAGATGATTGACGTTTTACTCGCTGTTGTTGTGTGCAGATTGCATCGTCCGGAAAACTAGTTTCTCAGTGTTACACTTTTACGGGGATTTGTGTGTACATGTTGATCGTGTTTTCGTGGATCCTCCTGCAGCTGGGCGGCCTGACCCTGCTGGCCATGGGGATCTGGGTGAGCGTAGACGGGAGCTCCTTCCTCCGGCTGCTGGGGCCGTTGTCCGGTCAAGGCATGCAGTTCGTCAACGTGGGCTTTTTCTGCATTGCCATCGGGGCCGTGCTGGTCCTAATGGGGTTCCTGGGCTGCTGTGGGGCCCACAAAGAGAGCAAGTGTCTCCTGCTCACGGTAGGTGTATAGGACCTTTTAATAAACAGCCACATTGTTGGAAACAATGACCAATTGAAAATATGCTAAATTCAGCTTAAGACTGTCTACATTTTCACTGGTCCATATTTCTTAACAATTAATCCAGTGTGTTGTCGTTTGTATTTAGTAAAGTGTTCCTTTTTAACTGCCAAGAACATGAACATTCAGTGTACCAGTTGAAAAACGAATCTCATATGTGGAGTCCTTGTTGTCATGGCATTCCCTTCTTGCTGAATAAAGTTGCAGAGCTGACAAAAGAAAACTGTTTACCGACGACAGCAAACCGACGTCGGTAAACGCCTCCCTCGCTTGACGGTCGATGCAATAATCCCATAATCTACTTCAATACACCCCAAGGCAGTCTTTATCTAGTAGCACAAGATGATGATCACTAAATGGCCTTCCATTATGCCTGTGTGACATGAGTGGGTAGATGAAGGCAGTCATGGAAAAGGGCAGTCATTTCGTTCAGAAAGGTAAAAAGAGGGCAAGTCGGTGCTCGAGCCTCGATACATAATGGGAGGCCTGAGGCAGCCCTTTCTGTCTCACAAAAGGAATCCTCCTCTCTGAATGGAGTGAACAATATTAAGGTGGCATGGTGTCACTAAGAGGTAATAGTAAGAGAGGGTTAGTGACTTAAGATGGCTTCTCATTTCCAAAAACCTATTACCCTCTCAAGAGCTGTTGAACCCAAGTGATTGACATAGGGTAGCCAGAGGATATACATGCCAAGATAGGTAACTTAAAATGCGACAATGGAATTGGAGTTGGAGACATCTTTAAATAGATATTTGCATATGAATGCAAATACATTAATATGAAAAGCTAAACTGATAGCCGATGGGTTCCAAAGTTTGCATTTCAACCAATGCTTTCCGTCTCTTTGCTCTCCCCACGGACTGTTTACCTGCAGGCAACCAATGCCCGCTCAAGCATGATTGGGCAATACTACTCAGACTACAAATGGACTACAAACTGAAACCAGAACACTTCCAGTACCAAAATATTGTCCCATTGCCTACAGATTCATATGCAGACATCCGTTTGTAGAGATTACCATCAAACGAGCTCTGATAAAGCGACGGTAACGGACCTGTAGCAACAAACAGGTGCTGACACCGCCGAGAGACGAGCTGGTGAACATAGTGAAGTATTTAGCAGCTAAAGAGCCAGATATTTCTCTCATTAGCTGGTTGAGACCAAACCAGAGCTAAAAGAGAGAGAATATTCGACTTACGTTCATGAAGTGGACACAAACACCACTCCAAAACTCCATGTACTTTCACGCGGATGATTTTTCACGGTGTCTACCAGACAGAATCAAGATGGTTAAAACTAAATCATGTCGTAAAACCAACAGTGACACAATACAGTCATCCATTCGTGTATTGTGTAGGGCTGCACGATATATCTTTTTTTTAAATCATCATCGCGGTAACAAGTGGCACAATAAACACATTGTAAAAGACTGCAGCATATCGTGAAAGACACTCAGATTTTTTTGTGTTAGTTGAAAGTACAGAAAAATACTTCGCACATCTACGTGCGTGAGACAGGTGCGTAGGAGGGGGACAAGTAGGTCAGGAGTTGCGAAGAAAAACTCCCGCACACTGTCTAACTTGCAAAAAATATAGAGTTTTAATAATAGGCAAAGTTTCAGTACTAGACCATCTTCAGGCAAATTAATCATTTCGCACTCATTCACATTCATTGCCTGATGGTCTAGTACCGAAAAATGTGTGTTAGTATGGTGTGTTAGTTGAAAGAAAATATCAGAAGAAAACTGCACTTGGTAATTTAACTGTCACTTTTTTTTAGTGCTGCCTTTCATGTTCAATTCAATGTTCAATTGTTAAAAAAAAGAAAGTTGGAAATGATGTCCTATCATTTGTTTTAAATTCAACAAGCAATTTGTTGTATTTAAGAATACTGAAAGCAGCACAAATGCAGAACTGAGTACACTTTAATATGTTTATCTATCCCAAGTAATATCGTTATCGCGATGGTCAATGTTATCGCATATTTTCCACGTATTGTGCAGCCCTAGATTTGTGTTCAGTTGCCATTAAAAAACAACTTCAACCACCGACATTGGGATGTAAAACACCATAAATGATCATGTGTGGGTACGTAAGGTGCTCCACGTTCAGTATCTCCCCCATACTTTACATTCGCGCCCAGCTCATCAACAGCTCAGATAATACCCACATCCGCCCCCTCCTGCCCCATTCATACCCGCAACAACAGCAAACCCCTGAACAGCACAGTGCACATTAGGCTCATTAACGACGAGCCTAACTACCTCTTAGTCCACTGCAGTGAGTCTAATGAGAAGCACAGGCAGCACGTATTACCCCCATCATGTCCACATCTCCCATCGAGTTGAATGATGACGGTGCAGCAGATCTCGCGACTGACAGCGCAGGACTCAGCGCATCGCTGGCTCACATGAGGAACAGCTGTAATGGACTGAATAAAGAGAACGGGTGAGCTGATAGAGGGGATCATTTAGGCTCTGTGTCAGGCTCTGTCTAATCAGCCGAGCTTTACCGCCAGTCACTGATCATTGCGCACTACAATAGCTGTTTAACATGACCATGGGTATTTACCAGTGTTGGTGGCTCAGAACTTTAAATTGTTTATTTGATTTTTGACAAAGGCGCCTTAGGTCCAATGCAATAGTCACTTAAAAAGTCAATCTTCATCAGAGCAAAAATTGATAAATTAGCATAATGACATAAGCCATGCTTTTTTATGTTTTACGCAAACATACATGCAGATCATTGGGGCTCTGTTCTTGGAAAACTGCTCACTATTTTTTTTTTTTTATTATTTTTAAATAACAAAATACCCAGAAACTCTCTCTTTGTCTTCCCTTCTTTCCTCCCTGCAGTTCTTCTCCATCGTCCTCATCATATTCATCGCTGAAGTGGCAGCCGGAGTCGTGGCTCTGGCCTACTCTTCATTTGTAAGTCCCCCTCTTCACCTCTCTCTTTCTTTGCGTTCACATGCCTCATCACATCCCCTCCCTTTCTCCTCCTCTTCACTCCCTTTCCTTTGTCTCCTAATTCTTCTCGTCCCTCTTGGTCCGTCTTTCCCTTTCACCCTCTCACCTCCTCGTCCCACGTTCTGGATTTTATCTCCATGTAAATTCCCCATCATAGCCGCAGCCATCATTGAATTACTGGCTTTATGTCCGCCTCACTACCTTCGGCTACTTAATGACTCTGGGGTAGCCCGGGGCCGTGTGCGCCGTTTCTAACTTTGAGCAATTTATTACTCTGGAATATTGAAGCTAAAGCATTTTATATGCAAAACAGCCTATTTACATATGTGCCCTCTCTCTCTCTCCCACACACACAATCTCCTTTTACATTTAGTGCCATGTATAATAATTACTAGGGTTTCAAATGAGCTGCATAAAAGGAGGTTATTGAAGATTGGGATCATAATAAAGAAAATATAGAGTGGATATTTTTTTATCCAATCATAAGATGCAACTGAGTCCCCAGGAGCAAGAGAGGTAATCTAACAAACATCCATCTGCAGGGAGGAGCTGATGAACGGAGGAGAGCGGACTGGGAATTTCACTTCTTTGTGCTGGGATTGTTGGAAAACCAGTTTGAGCAGCAGCAGCAACACGCTGCAAAGACTAGAGAGGCAAGGGATGTCCTGTGGGCAGGGGAACCACATGAGTAGACTGCTCATACGAGTTGTCATTGAAGGCAACAGCAAATACAAATGTTGGCGGGGAGTTTGGAGGATTTCTTTAAAATCCATCAGTTGAGTCCTTAAAAATCTGATCTTCTATGAGTGAAAAAAAAGATGCCTGAAGAGAGATTATTTCAGCTGTTTTTTTCTTTTTAATGAGTATTATCTTGTTTCAAGTATTATCACAATAGTGGTGAAGCCTATGGAAAAAAGAGGGAGAGAGAGAAAAAGGGAGAGAAAGAAAGAGAGGTAGAGAGGGGGGATGTAGAGAGAGGGAGAGGTAGAGAGAGAGGGAGAGAGAGAAAGAGAGAGAAAAAAGAGAGAGAGGGAGAGAAAAAAGAGGGAAAGAAAGAGGTAGAGAGAGGGAGGCAGGTAGGGTGAGGGAGAGAAAGATGGAGAGGGAGCAAGAGAGAGAGAGGGAGAGAAAAAAGAGGGAGAGAGAGAGAAAGAGGGAGAGAGAGAGAGGGAGGGATGGAGAGGTAGAGAGAGAGGGAGAGAGAGGTAGAGAGAGCGGGAGAGTTAGAGAGAGGGGTAGAGAGAGGGAGAGAGAGGTAGAGAGAGCGGGAGAGTTAGAGAGAGGGGTAGAGAGAGCGGGAGAGTTAGAGAGAGGGGTAGAGAGAGGGGAGAGTTAGAGAGAGGGGTAGAGAGAGGGAGAGAGAGGTAGAGAGAGCGGGAGAGTTAGAGAGAGGGGTAGAGAGAGATGGAGAGTTAGAGAGAGGGGTAGAGAGAGGGAGAGAGGGGTAGAGAGAGCGGGAGAGTTAGAGAGAGGGGTAGAGAGAGCGGGAGAGTTAGAGAGAGGGGTAGAGAGAGCGGGAGAGAGGTAAAGAGAGAGGGAGAGTGAGAGGCAGAGAGGTAGAGAGGGCGGGAGAGAGAGAGGGAGAGAGGTAAAGAGAGAGGGAGAGTGAGAGGGAGAGAGGTAGAGAGAGAGGGATGGAGAGGGAGAGAGAGCGGGATAGAGGTAGAGAGAGAGGTAGAGGGAGAGTGGTAGAGAGGTAAAGAGAGAGGGAGAGGTGTGTCATAGATGGGTCTTCCCACATAGTGTTTAGAGTCAATTTAACGCACTGTTATTAGCTTAAGCATTATCTGTTCATTACAAACACAAAGGACATCATGCTATATACGCGCAGCCACGTACAATTAGAAGTGTGACAGCACAAAAAAAAAAACACAAAAAAAAAAAAAAAAAAAAACCCGCCCTTTTTTTTCCCCCCTTTTTTCCACCAAAATCTTCCCTTTTGGAAGGCGTCCCCGCAGCTCATCTAACCAAAGAGCCGATAACCTTCAGGTGGTGGGAGTAACTGAGATTAATAAGAAATCCCTGAATATTTGAATAGTTGCTGTTTTTTCTGATCGAAGTGACCAGGGTGGAGATTTATTACCGGAGGCCGATATGGGCTTCACACTGGATCAATGAAATGGAGGCGATGGGAATGAATGAATCCATTCATGTGTATTTTTGTTTTTATTTTTTTTTTTTTTTTGTTTTTTATATTTTTCCATGTACAGTGAAGGATGAAAATGATTAACTCATCCATCATTACGTTTTTTTGATGGAAGAAATTTTTTTTTTTTTTTTTTTATTTTATGTCCCTCAGAAGTCAGATTGAGATCAGTTTTTTTTTTTTTTTTTTTAATTGATTTAGCACTTTTAAGAGTAAGGACAATGTTATTACAAACAGATATATGTTTTTCATGTAGGACTGAGACATAGACATGTAAGATCTATCAGAGACCAGTTCCCAGACAGAGGTACCAACAGGACTTACGTCCATCTAAAGGCTCTGACACACAACCCGGACCACCACCGCGCAGAAAAAGTCGGACTGATCAGTCAGAAACCGGAAATGGAATGAGACATCTAGACCTCAGAACACAGAGACTCGTTTTTTCCGAGTTGCTGTTTTTATCACCAGAGTGGCTATAGTAGTCAAGAAGGATCTGTTTGTTACGGCTACGCGCTGAACGGAAGAGAACTGGATGTATATGGAATTTTTTTTTTTTTTTTTTTTTTTTTTACAATTTTTGCGCACCGTAGTACTCACTGCTACTCGCTCTTCCTTATTCTGTCCAATCAGATTGGTCATTGAGTCTGACTGCCCACTGGCCGATCCAACAAGTCAACCATTAAGCCTAAATGACGGCGCCTCCCCTCGACTGACGACGGCACGGGACACACACACAGACTACAATCCGACAACGCCCGGCCGACCGACCAGACAGAGTCCGGATCGACCAACGACAGCCAACTCGCCACCAAAAAACCAAACCTTCTTAACTCCCCTTCTCCCCCTCCCCCAACAAAAAAAAAAGGAAAAAAAAAAAAAAACGTAAGTTATTAGTATTAGTGTTTTTTTTACTTTTTCTTATGTGGCTCTCTGTCAGTGCGCTGGGGGGAGAGAGAACGCGCCGCTAGCCTCCTTTCTCTTTTTTTTGTTTTTGTTTTTTATAATATTGTGTTGGTGGGGAGTGAACACAAAGTCTGTGTGTGCGGTGCGTGCACCCTCTTTTTTTTTTTGGTGTCCGTGGAATTCTTTTTCTTTGATCCTTCATTGAAATCGTTTACAAATAGGGCTGCTCCCTTTCAGTCTATTAGTCGACTAATCGGTCGATTTGGTCTTAGTCAACTTAGATTTTTTTTGTGGATTAGTCATGTTTTATGCTTTTTTTCATGCTGAATGACTTATTTCCAAGAAACGTACGAGCACATCTCTGGTAAACCCAAGAATTAAAGCGGTGCTTTTGCATGACTCTTTGCGGAGAAAATCAGATTTATAGATCTGTCGATTAAATCAACTAATCGATTAGTCGATACAATTGAAAGAGTGTTAGTCGACTAAGAATTTCTTCAATCGAGAACAGCCCTATTTACAACGTATCCTAGCA
Organism: Perca fluviatilis; assembly: GCF_010015445.1. Lineage (NCBI taxonomy): Eukaryota > Metazoa > Chordata > Actinopteri > Perciformes > Percidae > Perca > Perca fluviatilis. Next base: position 6,022,282 of record NC_053120.1, read on the forward strand.
ACGCACCTTGCTAGGCCACAGCCATTAGTTCCGTGGTCATTTACAAGAACGTGCATCGCTAAGACCAGGCGTAGTTAAGCCTAGGCTTAAATTTGGTTGATGCAACCCATGTGAACGTGGGTTCGGACAGATATTTAGAAATGATGTTTGAGTTCGGGTTGGGCTCGGTCACATCAGCGCGATAAGTTATTTGTTGTAAAATGGTGCTGCGGCTCCTTTAAGAGAGCTCAGTGCATGTGGGTGTGTGTGTGTGGAAAGTGGGCAGAAGAGAGATAGAGAAAGAGGAAGCAGACGTGTCGATGTGACCGGAGCAGAGTTGGTGGAATATGTCATTAGTAGGCTATGAGAAAAAAAATTGATTTTAACTGCGTTGGGCTCTGGCCGGGCTCGGACAGAAATATCTTAATGCCTGTCGGTTAATGCTCGGGTCGGGTTCGGTTACTGCTCTGTCAGACCCAGGCCAGGCTAGGACAGAAAAATACAGCCCGATCCACTCTCTGGTAGAGACCAGTCAGTGCAACCGGCTCCAGGTATTTTCAAAGTGATCTTAGTGAATTGGATGATAATAAAGAAGGTATGAAAACCTGCTGTTGGAGCCATTTATGCTATTTTGTGTTATTTCATATTTTGTTAGTATAATCAACTATGGTTTATTATCATATTGCCTGGTTCTGTCTGTCGCGGGGTGATTTGTGATTAGGGTACGGATATGATGTCTCAGCTCCGTCTACTTTGGCTGATTTGGAATGAGGTGGCGGGAGTAGAAGGGACACAGTGTTTCGACCGTGGTCGTGACTACGATATGTAACTGAACATAATAAACATTTAAGTTGTTTCCGAGACAATCTATACTCCTGACATACTGTCTCCGAGGCAAAATTGCGTCAGAGGCCGCAACACCTGCAGATACCTGTCAAGTAGGGCTGCAACCAACTATTTTTTTTATTTTTTTTTATTTTCATTGTTGATTAATATGTTGATTTTCTCAATTAATAGATTAGTTGTTTGGTCTCTAAAATGTCAGAAAATGGTGAAACATGTGGATCAGTGTTTCCCAAAGCCCATGATGACATCCTCAAATGTGTCGTTTTGTCTGCAACTCAAAGATATTTACATTTAAGAAGAATGGTTTGTTTTTTTATTTAAAAAAACTGACTCAAACAGATTAATCGATTATGAAAATTGTTGGCGATTAATGTTATAGTTGACAACTAACTGATAAATTGATTAATCTGTGCAGCTTCAGTGTCAAGATATAGTCCAAAAATATTTTATTGAGTCTTTATTTTTATTTATGACGTTTCAAATCAGTTGTTTTCTTTCAACTGCATTCATAAACACAGACAGGGAGATGGAAATGCAGCTTGTGACCTGACCCAAATGGAATCTGTGGATTAGTTTTTACAGTTTTCAGCAGTGATGCAGAATAAAAATCTGCAGTTGTTTAGCCGAATGTTTTTCTGCTTGGGGTGACGTGTTAACACTGAGTTTTGGTTACATATTTTATTTATTTTTAAATTTTTTTAGTGCTTAAAAATCTGTGGAAAGTTCCGCAGACCTCGCACACAACCTTCTCACAACAAAGCGACGCTCGGCTCAACGTAATAAGGTTTTCATTTATTGCTTTTCCACTTACAGTGAGAACAATAAGCAATTAGCAGCCGGCGAGTCGCTGCGGTAAAAGATATCGATAATTACTTCAGAAGAAGCGACGCTCAGTAAAGCAATGAGAGATCAATAACGCATGAGGCTGAAGATTTCTATCGTGTGTGTGTAGACGCTGTTCACTCTACTGTATTGATAGATGGGTTACCTCCTCTCTATCTCACTGTGCTGTGGGTTTCTATAGGCTTTGTCCTGTCTGTCCACCGTGTGTGTGTGTGTGTGTGTGTGTGTGTGTGTGTGTGTGTGTGTGTGTGTGTGTGTGTGTGTGTGTGTGCGTTTGTGTGTATGGCCCATATCAGTATATAAGCATGCGAGTGTGTGTGCTTAACAGGATGTGGTGAGGCGAGGGTGCATAGTGACAGTGATGAATTAGCCTGCTGGTAATAACCCTCTCTGATCTCAGCCGCTCTCACAGCTTCTTGGGGGGCACTTTTAATTGTGACACATATCCCAGCATACCCTCGGGCATCTCGTACGCCTGCCCCCTTCACTGTACAGTACACACACACACACTCTCACACACTCAGAGGAAGAAAAAAAAAAAAAGAAGCTCTTTCAGACCCACAAACCTGATAGACACACGGTTGCACGTGGCCACATGCACATACAGTAAAACACACTCTCCCTCCTCATCAAATGGGTCTTTGTGTGACTGTACCTGACGGGATTATTAATCAAAATGGGGGAAAAAAAACCAGACAGAGGAAGGGGAGGCGTGAAAGACAGCTACCTGTGTGCGAAGGAATCCTTTCACAACAAAAGACTCCTCATGCCTGAATTATAACCTGCCTTTTTTTTTGCTTTTTGGATAAACAAAATGACAAAATGTGCCCTGACCGGAGCCATCAGGAGCATCAATATATATGTTAATGCCCCCCCCCAGCTCACAATGTACAACCATAAAAGGAGAAGAAGAATGGAGAATAATGGCTCGGCCAGTTTTTTAAATTTATTTTCATTTTTTTTCCAGGCCAGGGCTGTTTATACCCAACATGCTTTGTGTGAGAGAAGATTTATTAAATTTGTGATGAATAGGTGACTCCCAGAGAATTACCTTTCCTGCCCGTGAAATTAGCTGCAGTATTTTATTGTCAGGGGCTCCCATAGTGTGAGGTGTATACTGAAGTGTGTGTTATATGGGTGACACTGGTAGACACTCTGCAGTGCAGTCATACATACTGCACCTTAAACGAGATAGTAAGGCTGCTCGATTATAGAAAAAAAATCATAGTCACAATTTTTTTTTGGTCAATATTGTAATCAATCAGGATTATTTAACACGATTACTTATTGACTTTTGGAAAGATGTTGCAATTATTGAACTAACACAGTGAAACAGTTAAACAAATCAACAGGGAAACACCTTGAACATTGACATTTCCCTTCATACTTTTCCCGTTTGAAATTTTTGAATTCTGCTTCAGAACACAAGATAAAATAAGAGTTTTCTTGCAAAATATAACGTGCAAAATAATAATTTTTCTTGACTACATTGTTTTTTTTTGTGATCGTTAGGAGACAAATTCGAAATCACAATCAAAATTCGAATAACTTCCAAAAGCCCTACGAGACAGCCTGACATGCTGGGGGTTGTTTTTTATAACCTTCGATTAAAAGTATTTTTTGAAAAGGATGACTTTTTGGGGAAAACATAGGATATTTTCAGAGAACAAAACAAAAAATGTCTTGGTAAGTGTGGACTTTTAGAGAGTCCTTACATGAGTGAGTGTGTGTGTGTGTGTGTGTTTTCCTCAGGCTGAGGGGATCGCCAGAGCGTGGGCCACCCCAGCTTTACAGAAAGATTACGGCAGTGACCCTGTGGTCACTAAGATCTGGAACGCCACCATGACAGAGGTACAGTATCTCTGAAACCCGGCACTGCATGTTCACAACTTGTACCGGTTCGGCATGTCTTCGCTCTAAACTACACACTGCATACGTGTATAATATTACTTAATATCCTTGCTGACCATTTTCCAAATCACGTAAATCAGGTTTTAAATGAATTTCCCACCTTCTTGCAGACATTGTTTTCACTTCCTCCCCAAGAAAATCTACTTTCTGAATCTTGAAACCTGCAGCACAATCTATTACAGTCAAACTTATTTCATTTGACATGATTTATGTGAGGGGTACAACATTGACAAGTTGCATGCAGGAAGTATGAACGCACAACGATACAGAGCAACGGCTGAACTGACAGCGTCGACTCCAACCCGTTCTCGCTCCCAACTCGTCAAATACCGACTCTCGGTCAGTGGATCTCAGCGTCGGATACCGACGCAAAAATCACCCTTTAGTGTCTGTAGGGAACAGCAGCAGCTTGAACGCGGCGCTGTAAGATGGCGTAGTATTAAGCGAGACAACGGTAGGGAGTAGTGAGTAGTGGTAGATGCTAATTCGGAGCCGCTAGACGTGTCGGCGTAGTTCGTTTTAGGCATAGGGAGTGGGGATTGGTTAGGGTTAGGGTAAGAATACCAGCCAATCAGAGGCAGAATAAGGCGGGCCACGAGGCACGTCCTGTGACGTCGACACGTCTACCAGATCCCATCTAGAATCTACCGTGAGTAGTATGAAATATCAACAATCTGCGTAAGGAGGTTGGTTGGGGTGGTGCATGGGTCAAACAACACAGGACTTTCCCCCAGGAGACCGGGGTTCCTGTCCCGCGTTTGTGCCGCTGTCGACGAAACATACATTTTCTACCCCCGACCCAAGATCTTTTCCCAAACCTGACTGTCAGTTAAACGTGCGTTTGTCCCGACCCAGAGCGTCAAAAAGTGACGCCAAGAGTCCCGACCCAGAGCGTCCAAATATGCCGCTTAATTTGTCAATAACAAAACGCTAAAGGCACCTGACCAAGCGTAGCTTTTTGACGCAATGGGAGTGGGAATGTGTTGTCAACTCGCACAATCAGCAAAGCTCTCACAAAACTTGAACCGATCGATAACGCTCAAGGATCAAAACTTTATCCACTCTCTGCCAGTGTTTTCCTGATGCGTTTGCTCCCGTCTCCCAGATAAAGTGCTGCGGTTTCACCAACTACACCGACTTTGTGGGATCTCAGTTTGAAAAGGAGAACGGAGGCAGCCTGCCGCCCATCTGCTGCTGGACTAACAGCCCCCCCTGCAGCCCGCAAGTGGCAAAGCGCAGTGCTGTGGAGGTGAGATGTACTGCACAACACCATTAGAATTGAATATAAGAAACATATTCAAAGTAAAGGCAGAGGAGGTAAGTCTATTTAGTGTTCTAAATGGAATGGACAAGATATTTAGTCTGACACGCCAGATGGTTTGGTAACACAGAACCAGCCGAGAAGCAGTCATTGGGAACTGTTTGGAAAAGGGCAGGCACTTTCAAAAAATTACCTGGCAGGTGATTGGATGAACCATCTGTCTATCACCTCCGCCTCTAGTTGTTTTTAAACGAACAGTCACATGTGCCACACACACACCCTAAACCACGCCCGTAGCTCCCAGTAGCTTCTCACCAGATGCGGATTGGTTGCTTCTGCTGCTGGACGGACATGTTACCTGAAGCCTTGAAGGATTTTCGTGCGATATGTTGATCTCATGATTTAACAGTCTTTCTACGTTCTGACCCTCACCCTGTGATCATGAGCTTTGGGCAGTGGCTGAAAGAATTAGATTGTGCGTATAAGCAGCCAAAACTTGCTGAACTCAGATAAGGTTAGGAGTTCAGACATCCGGAAGGAGCTCAGAGTAGAACTTTTTTGTACACACGAAAAAGGGACAGAAATAGTTGTGTCAAGAACTGGAAAATCACCTCCCCACAGCTGGCCTATCACAGCTTGAAGTGGGTGTGTGTGTCAGATTTTTGGGGCAATCACTCCATACATTGTTGAGATATTTCAGTCTGGGCCAAACCAACATTGCCATCCATTTAGCCCTGTTGCTAGCGTGGCTGCAAAATAGTTTTTAACAAATTAAAAAATTCAAAGACATTTGAAACATTTTAACATTGTAAATTTGGCCAATTGATTAATTGAAAAAGCAATACATCAATTGATAGTATTGTATTAGCTATTAGCCTTATTTAATTTCATTATATTGCAACATAGTGAATGTCTTTTTTTTTTGGTGCCTTTATTCGGTTTCTAGGGTGGTTTCTGATTTGTCAATTACTGATGATTATATTCACGCAAACACTTTTCTCCTCAGGGCTGTTTCAGACACATCCTGGAGACGGTCCAAAAGCACGCCAACATTGTGGGAGGCATCGCAGCAGGAATAGGAGTCTTAGAGGTAAAATAAGATGAAAAGGAAGGGCAAGATTTTCAAAAATGTGCTCACTTTGGCTGAAAGACCATATTTCAGTACATATTAAAAAGTGTAAAAATCCACAACTTCCAGGACAGCGTCTTGGTTAAAGGCAGTGACAGTAATAAATATGATAAGAGGGGATTTGAACTCCAGACAGTCTCATTAGCCAAACACATGTTACCTGGATAGATTTGTGAAAGCATTATGAGGGGAAAGATTGAAACATGTCTTTATTCAGACAAACGTTGCCCATAAAGTGCAAAATGTGTATGATATTCACAGTGTCTGTACACCGTGTTAAAATAAGGGGGTGTCTATAAGATAGAAAAAAGGGGGCTTTAGCGAAGTGGAGAGCCACTTCACGCACGCTTCTGGGACGCGCCGTGACGTGGCTGGCGCCCAAAGAGCTCCAAATCCGATAGATTTTACATTTTTACGAGAAAGGATGCACGTGAGAACTTGTCGATATACGTGTGTAAAGAGTTAACACTGCAGATATAAGAGCAGTTTAAAAAAAAATTATCGTTTCTTTTTTTTTCTTACAACGGGCCTCTGATCTGCGTGGTTTCAGTAAATAAAATGCAAAAACCTGATTTTGAACTATATTGTTTCCTCAGATTGCTGCCATGATAGTATCCATGTACCTGTACTGCCACTTGGACGGCAAAATCAGCTGAGAATCCTTCACGACAGGAAGCACACAGACGAATCACATGTGATTCACAAGTTTATTAATCTGCATTATTTAACAATCACTTAGGATACTCTCTTTTCTTTCTGGTTCCAATGGGTTAGGGTTCTCAGAAAGACATCTAGCTTTAATAAAAAAAAGTCATGTTCATGATGAGAATCCAGCGACTGTGTTTTATGTAGAGAGAAAAGTTTTATAAGCACCTGCAGAGTGTAAATATTTCAAATTTGCCAATAAAATATATCAAACAGCATTCACTGAGTGCTGACTGCATTTATCTGAGGTGATTAATGTAATGTACTGTAGGAGGGGAGGGGGGCCTTTTGCATTTCTGTTCCAGGTGCCCTTTGTTTTGTAATCCTTTGATTTAAAAAATGTCAGAAACCACAAGTTATCCTTGTTTTCATTACTAACATGACTGTACAACTGTGCTGCTTTACTTAAAAACAAGTTTTTGCATGCGAAAAAAGCAGCAGAGCTCAGTGCATCTTTTGTCCCCTGTACTATTCATTAATGTCCCAACTCTTGGCGTGGAAGGTAACATGCATTGTGACACAAGGCTGAGTAACTATTGACCGACAATAGCCAGGGGGCGGAGCACGTTCAGATGCGCAGGTATCGCTACGGAGTAGCGCTTTGATCGCAAAGCCTCAACCAGCAACCAAAAGCTTTGTTTAGCAGTTTCTGTATGACTGCAGAGGGAAACGCAACAAGAGAATGATATTTGAGACATAGAAAGAGAATGACAGTGAGGGAGAGAGAGAGAGAGAGAGAGAGAGATCGATCAACAGGAAGAGAAAGAAAAGAAATAAAACAAAAGGCATGATGATGTTTAATTCTGGTTGCTGATTTCTCTCTCTCATACACACACACACACACACACACACACGAGATGCGGTCTCGGTCTGAGACCCAGATAGGTCAGTCACCTGCTAATGTGACAGAGGCGTTACATTATATTGTCAGAGGTAACAAGCTAACCATCGCAAAGTGTTGTGCTAATGCTGGGAACAGGCACAACGTATCTTTATAGTTGTATCCATACGATGTGACAGACTTAGGTTCATATTTCACCAGGTTGTTGTTAAATAGCAATACGGAAGTATCAGTTCTCACATGTTTGCACCATGGTTGGTGTATTAACTTTCAATACAGATGTTTCCCTCAAACTTTGAACACTGAAAAATGTAATGCATGATGAGGTTGGGCTTTACAGACAGTTTGTAACACAGACAAACATGTATTCTATGTTACAGAAAAATGCACCAAAATGTTGAAAAATACAGTTATGAAATTGAAACAGAGTTCTTAATTTTTGTTTCTTCAGATTGCATTGCAGTAGACCCCCATAAAGTTCTCCTACAACTGATGTTGATACTGTACTGTATGGATGGGAGCTACAGGACATGCTTTGAATTCATAAGATTTAACAATACAGTGTTAGGGACAGATCAGATGGCCAGAGACTTGAGACTCGACTTGGACTCGTTGCAAAAGACTTGAGACTCGACTTGGACTTCTAAAAAAAAAATGACTTGTGAAAATCTGTGACACACACACACAATCAATATTCTATCTACATCTCAGCCACCAGCCTCTGAGAATCAGAATGCTCAATAGGTTAAAAATGACATTTAAAAAGGCGGCGGACACACACACGCGGACACACACACACACACACACACACTTTTATATACCGATAGGTTAGGTGTTCAGCATAAGTTACCATGGAGATGTAACCCGGTAACAAGTGACCCACCGTCATGATACACAAAACCCTGGGTTGAACCTGAAGTTACCTCGGTAACCTCAAATCTTGCTTCGTAGTACAGGCCTCAGGTTTATTGCCAAGTAAGCTAGGTTTTCATATCCAAGGAACTTGCCTTGGAGTTTTGGTGCATAACAAACATAAGGAAGATAAAATAAGATAAAAGCAAGAACTGCAACAGTCAAGATACAAATAAAAAAGAAAAATTGGCCATCAAATAAAAAAAAAAATATACACGTGTTTTTAAAATTAAGTTTTGTGCAGGAATGTGCAAACGTTCATATATAGTGTGTAGAGATAATAATCCAAAATCTGTGCGTTAGTGTAATGTACTGTAGGAGGGGAGGGGGGCCTTTTGCATTTCTATTCCAGGTGCCCTTTGTCTCATTATCCTTTGATATCAAAGATGTCAGGAACCACAAGTTATCCTTGTTTTCATTACTAACATGACTGTACGGCCCTGCTTTATTAAAAACACATTTTTCTCTGTATGACGAGCCATGCACGCGAAAAAAAAGCAGCAGAGCTCAGTGCATCTTTTGTCCACTGTACTATTCATTAATGTCCCAACTCTTGGCGTGGAAGGTAACATGCATTGTGACGCAAGGCTGAGTAACTATTGACCGACAATAGCACGTTCAGATGCGCAGGTATCGCTACGGAGTAGCGCTTTGATCGCAAAGCCTCAACCAGCAACCAAAAGCTTTGTTTAGCAGTTTCTGTATGACTGCAGAGTGAAACGCAACAAGAGAATGATATTTGAGACATAGAAAGAGAATGACAGTGAAGGGGAAGAGAGAGAGAAAGATCAACAGGAAGACAAAGAAAAGAACTAATACAAAGGGAGCGATGCCGAAAGTATGATGTTCTAGGTTAGACATTTCGGTAGCTGTAATTTAGTTTCAGGTTTCAGACTGCAGTCCTTAAAGGTCCAGTGTGTGGGAATCTCTGCCATATAGCGTTGAGATCATATATCTCAATCAACTCTCTCTTGCGCCACGCAGTTCAAACTATGTATTCCAGCTACGGTAGCCTTCACGCTTCATGTTTTACTGTTACCACTCTGTTGCTGTGTTGCTGAGTTTTTCTTTTAAACAGGATTCATGTTTTTTTGCGTTTAATTTCGGTTGCCGATTTCATTACATTTTAAAGCTGTAAATTCAACTCGACGCTTCCATGGAGATGATTCACATCAAAAGCGACGCAAAGGGCGTCATCCTACTGGGATTTTCTTTTTCTTCTTTTTTTTTTGACAGGGTTAGGGTAACACAAGACGTAGGAATTAGAGGATGGATATCCGAACCGAGCCCTGGTACCCGACGGGCCGGGCCAGGTTCGGACAGATATTTAGAAATGATGTTCGGGTTCGGGTCGGGCTCGGTCACAGATCAGCGCGTTAAGGCACTGAACATTTTTAAGTTAAAAAAGCTTATTATGTAGGTGCGCGCCTGTGTTAACGTGCGCTTGATGCTCCGTATGCGCCCATGCGCTCATCTGTTGACATTTCCGGATGCCTTCCTACAGTTGCTTAATAAAAGCGGGCTTTCAACACAAACAAATGTCCATGTGTCATTAGTATGAGAACAAAAAATTGATTTTAACTGTCTCGGGCTCGGGTCGGGCTCGGACAGAAAATTGCGGCCCCCGATCCGCACTCTAGTAGGAATACATTAGAGGAAGAAAACATGCAGTTATGAAGACAAAGCATACCAAAACTGTTGATGGAAAAGGAAGAATTAAAAAACAATGGATTCCAAGAGAGGCAAATAAGGACAGCAAAGTTCTACTTGACAATCATCATAAAAAGAAATCAGAGTAATGATGAAAGATGAAGGCAAGACGAGTAGGAGTTCCTGTTTCATCTTAGCTGCTGAGCTCCTCGTCTCTTTCTCACACACACAAACACACAAAAATCAATATTCCATCTACATCTCAGCCATCAGCCTGACAATCAGAATGCTCAATAGGTCAAAAATGACATTTAAAAAGCGGCAAACACACACACACACACACTTTTATACACCGATACAAACCAGCAACTTCTGACTGACAGGAATAAATGATCAGGTTTGGAGCTGGTGATGACAGACTCAGTGTATGTGTGTGTGTGTGTGTGTGTGTGTGTGTGTGTACAGTGACACAAATGCCTCATTTGGAGAGAAAAAAAAGCCAGTCTGTGCAGAACACACATACGCAGTAACACGCACAAATGCTATCGCTTTACATTCAGTCCATCTTCATTATCCCTGATGAAAATGTTTTCCAGCAGACAGGTTCACACACACACACACACGACAGGCGTCATTAACACACTAGTGAGGTCCCCGTCGATGAGACACATAAAGGACAGATGCCAAAACCGGCAGCTTTTCCTCCACGCACCCACAGCGGTTTTTAATCAGAATGGACTATTTCCAGTAAAAACAATGTGCTAAGATAATTCTAGTTAATTGACCCTTCGCTAAGCCTACTATAGGACTGGCTCTGTCTGAGGGCCGACACTTTCATGGCGGCATTCCATTGACTTATGTAAAAACCTTCAAATTTGCATCATTTTCTGTGGATTTTTCGCAAAAAAAGGTTGTTCCTGGGGCACTTCAAAAAAGGCACAGTCTCTTCCCGGAGAGGTTGAAAGGCAACGTTACTACAACAAAGTCCAACAGGTGAAGAAACTTACTACTTAAACTACTACTTAAAAGAGCTTAAGAAGGAAGTGAGTCTGTAAATAGTAGTCTAGCATTGCAAGACCTTCCTCCACAGCATCGTGGAGGAAGGTCTGGCTAGTCCACACAGCATTCCGGGATGGGAGAAAAACGTGCTCTGGTTTATTGGCATTTCTTTAAACCAATCGCCTTGGGCGGCGCTAAGCAGTGGACGGAGCCACGATGCCTCTCTGCAAAATAGCCTCTGGAAGGAACTTGTTTTGGTGGAAGATGTGTACGTTCATATGTAGTTTTAGTCGTGCAACAGAAAACTCAGATTGGACAGATAGTCTAGCTAGCTGTCCGGATTTACTCTGCAGAGATCTGAGGAGCAGTTAACCATAGTCCTCACAATTCCACCGGAGGTTAGAACGCCAACACAAAGAAAGAGGAAGGTAACTATGGAGGATATATGTATTCATAATTCAAATTGAAAGTCCAAAGAGAAAACGAAAAGAGATCAAATTAAAAATATTTTACTAAACTAATAGGGATTATAATCATGCCATAATTGAATTAAAAAAAGAAAAAGGAAACTGAAAAAGCAAAGTTGAAAACATAAAATGATAATTTGAAAATGTTAAGCGACAATGTAAAAAGTCAAATTTAAAACGCAAAGCTTAAATAGAAATGCTCAAACTGAAATCTCAAATTGAAAGATGACACTGAAAATCGCAATGGAAATAAGAAGAGAAACATCAAATATGAAACTCAAAATGTGAAATGGAAAAGCTTAAATGGAAATACTTCAATTAAAATCCCAAATACAATAATAGCAATAAATAGTTTTCTCTCTTGACAATATATCCTCCATTGGTAACGGATATCTGGGCGAAAAGAGCGTCATACGGCGAAATCTCCGGTGGCACGGGGGCAATCCCGGAACGTCGTGGATATAGACTACATATAACAATTTGTGACAGATGTTAATGACCGTTTGGGTCACACTTCGGTTGTTCACTTTGTTTTTGTCATCATGGATTTGTTTACAACCGGTCTGATCATCAGTCTGATCATGTTTCTGTGTTCGCATTTCTTGACCCCACGGCAGGTTTCATGTCGTCATGCTCCCAGATCAAAGCAGATCCAGATGGAATTATAACTTCTAACCCTTGTGTAGGAGCCACATATTGTATGTTGTTTATGGTCTCATTTATATTATTTACTGATTATTATATTGTGCACTTATATTGTAGGTGGTGTGTTCATCGCGTGTTCGTGGCGTGTTCATCGCGGTTTGAGCGGAAGTGATAACATATTTGTTTGCTTCACCTGTTCACCTGGGTTTTTTGGGGCTTTGACACTTTCTGTTGACCGCCGCACTAACGCACTTTTTTCGACTCACAAAGTAACTTTACATTTGGTAACTGCAGTGCTGGTTGGATTTTATGTGTGGAGGGATAAATCACTGCAATACAATCTCGAGTGCGTCACGGTGTTTACGCATCTCTCGGTGTTTAGTCCCTCGCGTCAGCACTTTGTTGGACCGCTTACAGCCATGTTGTCTGTCACTAAGGTCTATATAAAAGCATCCAAAGAGTACCATGTCATGGGACCTTTAAAAAGATTCAAGAATTTAATAGGAACAAGTTTACAGGGTGTACAGTAAAACCTTAGGAGCCAAATCTTCCACAGGTTTTGAAAATCAGAGCTCAGAGGGGCAGGAAGCCACATTTTGTCCTTGGTAGACCGTGGCGGATGCAGAAATCCACCGAGCCCCGAGGATTTGCATACATTTCCCTCGCTGCATCAGTTTCTCCTCACCGCTGCACAGCCTGGAACTCTCTGGGGAAATCTGCAGGCAGCACAAGGCCACACACACACACACGAACAGAAATCTGAGCTAAGAATTAACAATAGCTCCAAGTTTTCCCATGAATAATATGCACTAATAATAAATCCTTCTGTATGAGTTATTGCAACAGCGTACAGTACGGTGTGACCTCAAAAAGAACATAAGGAGCAGCACTATGAAACCTCCGTAAAAAAACATCTTTATTAATTTCCATGATAAAAGCTAAAGGAACTCATACACGTCAAACTGCAGTATGTCCATGAATCATCGTCACATACACGGTGTACCCTTTTAGTATTTCCCAAGTTACCTCACAGCATTACATCAAATCAACCGTACTGCTGAGGAGACGGCGATTTGGTTTTACCCAATCAATTCAACAAAGACAAGCACACGTACCACTGAAAACTAAGAATGAAATGAAAGGACAAATATGGAGGAAAAAAAAGTTGCTTAAAAGTGGGCAGATTGCACTTCTTCAAACTGAAATTTCCAGGACACAAATGGACATCGATTCAGTCAAGACACGGGCTGTAATACTGCCGAATAAGTTGTCCTTCTGACTGACTGCAGATAGGAAATATCTGGTTTTCTGAACACACAAAAATACACATATAAAAAAGAAAGAAAAAAAACTCAAACCACTCTGCAAATACTGATTGATGCATTGAAACGTGATTCACACACTCAGTTGTTTAGTCGGTACAGTGTTACGTCAGCCGAAAGCCAGAGTGACGTAGGAGACGATGAAGCGTCTCCTCGCAGAAAAACACTCTGCAATCCCCCCCAATTAGCATATATAAGTGGTATATTACCAATTTATAAATATCTATACCACACTAGAATGTAGCTATGAGCAGAAATAAGTGTGTCAGTATGGGTTTGACAATGTCAATAACTGTATATTCTCAATGAAGCATTGGATATCTCATTTTTAATGGAAGCGAAAATAGCAAATATATCGTGACACTGCAGGTACAGTGTCAGTGGTAAACAAGGTTCAAGACCCTAGGGTGGACGTTTCCCTCGTTCCACAATCTGAAGAAGAGCGCTCAACTCTTGTGGCTCAAACTGTCGTAGCCTACAAACATTTGGGTTACACTTTACTTGAAGGCATCTACATAAGAGTGACATGACACGGTCATGGACGTGTCATAAACATTATAAACGAGTCATAAACGTTTAGGACATAACACTTCTTTTAGTGTCATTTGGTTTTTGTCATGACAAGTTATGGTTAGAGTTAGGGTTCATGTGTCATGTCACTGTTATGGAGATACCTTCAAGTAAAGTGTTAAACATTTCTGTAACATTTTAAACAGAATATTAGCCTGGTTGACACAAGACCCTTCTCAGCTGTAACTGAGAGTGGGTCTGGGGAAGCTTCATTCACAGCCCATTTCCAAAGGGGCGTCACCAACGGACGCCGCTCAAATGCCTCTGGGTACGATTGGGTAGTCCTTCAACCAATCAGACCAATGTTCCGGGTGACGTAGCAGCGGGTTGCTGGCCGTCATGTTGAACGGAAACAAAAAAAAAAAACTGCTCGCCATTGCTGCGCTATCGTCATCGTGTAAAGCGCCTCAACGGTTGTGATTGGTGCCTCGATTTGGAAAAATTGAAAATGGGCTTGAATGGGCTCTTGGCCAGACAGAGCAAATCTCAAGTTTGCCGGAAGTAAATCAGGGTTTTCCCAGGCTACCAGAATATATTATACCACCTTACATTTTTGACTCTTGTCAAATGTTTCCACTTTTATTTTGTGGTGTGGTTACGTCTGGGTATCGGTGCTGATGCCGGACTTTCACCACTAAACACCAAAACAATACTTTTCCAGCTAGCAACTTTAATACAAACATTTCTAAATTTAACCAAGCAGACCAATTACTGTTTTGTGTATGCAGTTTGTGTAGCTGGGAAAGAACTTTAATTAGAATGAAAATGAACTGATTTTTTAAATTTAATTCAGGAGCCAGCTGATCAAATGTATAGAATACATAATAGGGATGTTTCTTCTCGTTTTGTTTGCACTTAACCCTTGTGTTGTCCTCGGGTCCAGTTTGACCCGTTTTCTAAGGTTTTTATTGTATCAGAAATATGAGTTTCTTTCATCCAACTTGCCCAAACATAACTTGGATGCATATGTGCGTTGTATGGAAGCCATACAACGTTCTTCGCAGGTAACATTAATAATTACTTCCATTGAATTTTGGGTGTTTTATTTAATTTTATAGCATTTCAAAAACTAATTGTAAAAAGGGTTTTAAAACAGTATACGGACTAAACATATACTAGTATGTGATTGTCTACTCAACATCCTCGGACTTTAACTATTAGTCAAAATAATTTATAATTTCAGCTTTTTTTTTAACTAAAAAACTAGGTATAATGTCATTTAAATTTGGTTTGTTTGATGAATAAAACAAGTGTTGAAAAAAGTGACAAGGTTTAAAACTGCATCAAAGGCATACTAAAACGTTGGAAAAAGCACACAAAAAAAATATCCTTTTCAGTTTAGACCCGGAAGGACAACAAGTTAATGGTGACGGGAAGACAACAGGAGGGTTAAAGCGCCGCTGTAAGAGCAGGCGTACTGTATGAGGGTTTCTAATAGAAGAGGATGTTGAATCGGGGAATATTTTCTCATGTTTCTCTCTTTCAGCCACCATCGAGTTTCCCCTCATGAAAGCTGATCCGAGGCAACTGATCCAAGCAGTCAACAATAGTCAAAACCCACAGGGCTGTTATCAACTCAATATCTAAAACGCTGAAAAATATGCAAACCCTTTTAATTTTTATCAAAAAAATATATTAGGCATGTATATACATTATTATTTCATTATCTGTAAACGTTAGGCTCTTAAAAAAAAAAACATGCACCGATCTTGATAAAAGTGGATTTCTAAAATGATAAAATGCAAACTATGAAACTCCTTTAGGATTGATAGATGTAAAATAAATAGATAAGTTAAAACATAAGTACAAAATGAACAAAGCACTCAGTTAAAAAACAACAAACGAAAGGAAGAAAACGGGCTAAATTCTGGCGAGTGTGCCTTTGTGTCATTTGCACCGTAGAATTGATATTCACCAAACCGCGGATCGGCCCACAGTTGTCACGGAAACTGAAAAAAAAAAAAGCTGTTGACAGTCATATACTGTTTCGGTCGTTCAGTCACGTTCAACCAAAACAGTTTTTTTAGCATCGTCGTTCCTCCTCCAGCTGTTGGACGGATATTGTAGTGCAGTTTGTAGTGTTAATGCCCCCTTTCATTTCAATATAAGAAAGAAACAAAAATGGGGACTCCATTTCCCAGGTATCCTCTGGTACACAAGTTCAACACTTAGGAAAAAAGTCAGTTTTGTAGTTGTGGGTCCCCCGGCTGGATGATCAGTGGTTGTTGGTGGAGAGAGAAGAGTTAAGGCCTGGGCTGGTCGAGGTGTGTGTGTGTGTGTGTGTGTGTGTGTGTGTGTCTACATCTGCTCCACCGGTGCTCCCTCTTCTTTGGGTGGAGGCTCTAAGTGAATGGGAGTAACGCCGGCGGGTTTCTTCACACTGCCCGTGGGACAAAGAGAGGGACAGACAGGAGGACAGAGAGTGGACAGGCAGTGGTGGAAAGATAAGAAAAGGGAAAAATTGTGACATATTTGTGCTGGGGGTTTGCTGCCGGTGGGGGAATTCTCCTCAAATTCTGTGTGTCATTCTGAGACAGGTTATATTTGACCTACAGTATGGCAGAAATAACAAAAACAAAGATGATTGTCGTACTACAGTGTATTAGGGCAGTGGTTCCCAACCTGGGGGTCCGGGCACCCCTTAGGGGGGCAGAAAAGATCACAGGGGTTTGAGGTAAAAAAATAAATAAATTATGATAATACACAATACAGCTTTTTTCTTAGACATAAGTAGGGGGGCCGCCAAGGAAAACAAGGTTGGGAACCACTGTATTAGGGACATTGTAGGTTTAAAAAAAAAAAAAAAAAAAAAAAAAAGGTTTTTGGTTATCCTTTACTTGACGGTATCTACATAAGAGTGACATGACACTGTCATGAACCAACGTGATATGATGACTTCGCGTAAACATACATGCCCACTTTCTTCAGCCAAGTGGCGTGTTCTCTATGTAAACGCTGTATACAGCGGATGTAAACATACACGCCACGTGGCGTGTTATCGCCAGAAGAAAGCGACGGTTGAGTTTAGGAAATGTCACACGCAGGTTGGGTTTAGTGAAAGAGCAAAGCGACGGTTGAGTTTAGGAACCGTGACACTATCGCCCTTTCATACTACTCGCTACGGCGTGAATTCACACGCAATCGCAGGGTAATGTAAGTCAATGGAGGCCAAACGGTGTTGATATACACGCCAAAAATCGAGTATGCGTCTTCATAACACTCCAATAACGTCATATATGAATTGGCGTGTCATACATACGCCATTTCATGAGATCAGTCTGCATGGACGTGTCATAAACATTATAAACAAGTCATGAACGTTTATGACATAACGCTTCTTTTAGTAAGGGGTCATTTGGTTCTTGTCATGACAAGTTATGGTTAGGGTTCATGTGTCATGTCACTCTTATGTAGATACCCAAGTAATAAGTAAAGTGGGTGCCTCCCTAGGGAGGTGTTCCAGGCACGTCCAGCTGGGAGGAGGCCTCGGGAAAGACCCAGGACTAGGTGGAGGGATTATATCTCCAACCTGGCCTGGGAACGCCTCGGGATCCCCCAGTCGGAGCTGGTTAATGTGGCTCGGGAAAGGGAAGTTTGGGGTCCCCTGCTGGAGCTGCTCCCCCCACGACCCGACACCGGATAAGCAGAAGAAGATGGATGGATGGATAACAAACCTTTTTTTTTTTTTTTTTTTTTTTAACAGAGCCGGGAGAGGGGGTAACATTCAGAGAAACAACTCAGAGAATTTCCGAAATTTAAGTGGTACATTTCTGAGAAAGTATTTACAAAATTACATATTCTGAGATTATGAAAAAAAACTAGGAACCACATTGTTTTCACTTCCACTGTGTATTATGTGCCCTACTGTACCACAAATCTCAGTTGAATTGCCCGTGGATGTATCCTTGAAATCTGTCCCCTGCCACCTTGCAAAGTCAAGTGCTGCGGTTCCTATATAATAAATACATACATTTTCCTGAGTTTATCTTGGAATTTACCACTTTAATCTCAGAGAATTTCCAAGAATTCTTTCCGTAAATGTGTGATTATAATCTCGGAAATTCTGAGTTTTTTCTCGGGAATATTACCAGCCTTCCTGTTGTTGTTTCTTAACCTACAATGGCCCTAATATGCCGTCATGTTGTTGCTGCTTTTCTACAAATACACTAACCTTAGAATAAAACTACATAAATGGAAAAAAGTAGGGTTGCCCGATATTGACAAAATGTGATATTGGGATATTGAGGGTGAATATTGCAATATCCATTCAGATATTCTTAAACATATATGAAAACACAAAAGTTGAAAACACATCAAAATTGATTAATAGAATATCAAAACAGATTTTCGTACAACACAAGGGTTTATTCAAACACACGCTTCTCAGTTTGCACTCTGTCCTCACGCTTCTCGTTTCTTTCGCTGTCTGTATGCACATCTCAAAAAATGCATGGAATATTGCATATTTTTCAGTACATTGATATTGCACAACGCGATCTTGCAAAAATGATATTGAGTCGACATATCGTGCACCCCTAGAAAAAAGACCCAAATAAACTGGCAAAAGACACAGTAAATAAAGTCTACAGAGTTTCAGGTGGTGGCCGTTAAAATAGACAGTAGTGGGACTAAAATGTATAACTTGGCAATAACAAAAGAGGAGTTCAGGTGCTTTCCTGTTTTTGTATAGTAGATTATATAATTCATAACAGTCATACGTATATAAGCCAAACAGATAGATTATTTTCTCTTCTTTAGGTGAGATTCCTTCTATAAGACCCTAGGGGTTTTCCTAATCTCACCTGCACAATCTTTATTTTATTACTTTATTTTCTTGTGTTACTTTGCCTTGATTTTATTGTACAAAATCGACAAACCAACATACGTTGGGTCAGGTTCAACGTTGCGTCGTTCCTATTGTGTCGGTCCTCCTACACACGTGGCGTAATAAATTCATCAGAGACTTTGAGCTTTAAATCACATTGTGTCCTCCTGGACACACCTGCGAGCTACGCCTCCAGAACCATTTTCTACGATGGTGCGACCACTGTTTCCCTATTCCTTAAGCGGGGAGGTGCGTTCCCAAACACACAGATCCACAGAGTTCACATTCTTACAGGCTGCCTCCCAGCTTGAGATGCATTTTTCAGTCTTCCGTTTCACAAGTGTCTGAGTGAGCAGATACACTTAAAAATGTAATTAATACAGCTGCCCGTTGCGCCTGTGCCTCGAAGAAAGCTTGGCACAACATAAAAGTCTCACCTGCTTCCAAGTATTTATTACTCTGATTTTTGGGGAGAATTTAGCTTCAGGGCTGCATACACTACACAGCCGGTGTAAATAAGGTTTTAGCCTGGCCCCTCACCTGGGACCAAATTGCCTTGGAAGACCAGAAGCTGTACTGTCGGAGGCCACAAAAGTAAATGCTGTAAAGCTACCGATAGCCACACTGCTACAGGCCGAGCCTTATTATACAAGTTCAGTGCTGCACAGATAACTAGCTACCAACAAAAAAGGTGCATCTGAAACATGACTTTACATGTTATCAAGTTACTGAACTCTACAGACTTTTAATATACTCTTTAGGAGGCCAGAAGTGTATGTGTGAAAGCCACGATCTACTTCAAAGTGGACAGCAGACATGTAGACGTGTTCATAAAAAGGCGCAGCCTGCGAGCAAAGTTTTGGCTGCACAGGCGTAAGAGCAAATGACGCAAATTACATCACGCGGACAACAGCATCTTTTCGAACGCACGAATAAAAGTACAATTTGAGTTTACTTACGAGTATGGGGAGATTGGCACGGCGACCACCAGGACATGATTCCTTTTTCTGAAGAGCCGCCACATTCCTCTGTGGTATCCCCGAACATCCAGGTCCCAAACATGGAGGCACTGAGCAGAAAACAGAGAAAGACAAGAACGCTTTCAATGCTACTGTTCCCTAGGGCGAGGTTCATTCCATGAGACAAAAACAAAAAAACATACTTGTCAATGATTTTTGTTCCTTTGACATTTAAGAGACAATATCAATAAAAAAATAATAAAATAAAAAGGAAGTGAACACTCCTTAACATCAACGGCCACGGCCGTGATATACAGCCATGATAAATAATGCAGTTCTGAATGGACCGACAGGGAGGAATTACAAAAGAGCTTGAACATAAAAACTAACCTAAAACTGCAGTCTGTTGCGGCCACAATGCAACCATGACAAAATATAGAGCCATCAACATGTTGACGGTAAATGAGCAAGTTGATTCTCATAAAAATTAACAAAATTCAGTTGCTTGATTTGGAAAACTGTCAGCAATCCTTTCCTAGTAGTAGTTTATGGGCTGAAAGAGGGGTATTCAATGTTTTTTAAGCCAAGGAGCCCTTAACTGAAAGAGAGCTGGAGCAGGGAGCCCCTATTACATACACTACCGGTCAAAAGTTTGGAGTCACTTAGAAATTTCCATTCCACTCCATTATAGACAGAATACCAGCGGAGATCAGTTGCATTGTTTTTTTAACCAGGGCAGCAATTTTCAGATTACATTATGTGCTTACAAAATTGCAAAAGGGTTCTTCAATGTTTTCTCAGTTAGCCTTTTAAGATGATATCAGAATAGTAAACAGAATGGGCCTTTGGAACATTGGATGAATGGTTGCTGATAATGGGCAATGTAGATATTGCATTAAAGATCAGCCACTTCTTTCTACAACAGTCGAGAACACTTTTGCAGAAGTCCTTTTGACTTTGGTAGTGTATATTGTATAAAATTAATTTGCATATTAAACTGGGTCTACAATAACGTTAGGCGGCCCAAAGCCTTTATACATACCTTATTTGCATAGAATACTAAGCTACTCAAATAGCCTAATAGTTGTTGGCATGATTTTGCAAATCATGTTTTAATGTAAAACATACATGTGGCACAGTGGATCCTGAGGATGAACTGTATCTGTGGATGGCCTTAGTGACTACCTTACCTACATTATAGGCCACTAAGCAGTGGGGATTTATATTTGCTAATAATATGTTGGATTCATGTTAAGAATTTAATATTTGAAATAAAAACTTTCAAAAATTAACAATACTTTGGAGGACCCCCCTGCATAGACTCTGAGGACCCCCTGTTCAAGATCCCTGGGCTAAAATATACACCAACACGGACCCTTTTTAAAAGTCCCCCAGCCAGTCTTCCTGCTCCGACTGAGTACCTTGGCGAGCTCCGTCCAGGTGGATGTGTCCACCTCGGTCTCCATCTTTATGAACATGACGTAGGTCTTCCCCTCCGAGTCTGGCAGGAACGAGTCCTCACACGGGTTCTTAGTGTGGTCCAGCACCTCCGCTTCCCTGGGATCACACACACATAAAGAACACACATAAAGAAAACACACACAAACACCTAATGTAACCTAAATCATCTGTAGTCTCAGTGAATCTCCTGTATCTCACTTACTTCAGCAGGCTTTGGATCTCCACTTCATAAGCATCTCTCTTTAAGCTGTGAAGAACAAGAACAGCCAGGCTGTCACTGTTTGGTCTATACCACAAGCAGTTCAAGAACTACTGACATGAAAAACAGCTTCATCTGTGAACAGAAATCACGTAACGCCCGTGTACACACCCTTCGACGTTCTTCAGCTGCACATTGGGAACAGTGTTGAACTTGTGTTTCTTGAAGTATACCTCCTATGAGACAGAAAAGAGAAGCTGGTTTACTCCAAGAAAAGACTTCAAATAGCTATATATGATCAGAAAACATCTCAACACAATAGGTTATCTCCTACAGGCTGATAAAGACAATGTCCTTTGTTACTTTAAACAAATATACAGTATGATTTTGGTGGGGAATCTAGTTGTACTGTAATACAGCTTTATAATTTTATCTATTAATCTAATCTATTAAGGCTTTAAAGTAAGTGTTTTGTTTTAGATCTTTCAAAAGTGGTATGACAGGATTGTTGAAAATGTTGATGCTGAATTATGGGCAGTCTGTTACAGCTTTAACGTATAACAGAGCCTTATTAAGTCACTGTTCCATTATTAATGTGACTATTATTGCCATTGTTCATCACATCCCCAACCGGCACCGTCAGACACCGCCCAGCAAGAGCCTGGGTCTGTCCCAGGTTTCTTCCCAAGAGGGACTTTTTCCTCGCCACTGTCGCACTGCTTGCTCTTGAGGGAATTACTGTAATTGTTGGGGCTTTGCAAATTATAGAGTGTGGTCTAGACCTACTCTATCTGTAAAGTGTCTCGAGATAACTCGTGTTATGATTTGATACTGTAAATAAAATTGAATTGAATTATTAAGACCTAACAAAAGCTCTGTTAGATCTTACATGGAAATATCCGTTCATGTTTAAGCCGATGATGCCAAAGTGGTACGAGCGGGACACGTCGGGGATGATGCACTCTCGGCCTTTCCTCTGCTCCGGCATTCGCATCCACATGTCCCAGTCCCACAGCTAAACAAACAAACAAACAAACACAGTTAAACCAAAGTTTAGAACATGTTCCAACACAATCTCACACATATTGAAAGGAGGTGGTTCTTCACTGTCTAACTTGTGTATACTTTACACACACTGTTGACCATTTTCCAAATTTTAGTCTCATTTCCACTAGTTTCAGTTCCTACACTCACAGATAATTAAAATGTGCTGCAGATAGATAATCCATCCCATTTACTTAACATCTTGTCAACTTTTTGTCATCACGAGTCCTAAAGACCAACATGAAACACCAAAATTCCAATAATAGTTTTCATATCATCTGTGAAACTTGTTCTTGCAGTATCACACATACATTAAGTTTAGATGCATTCATATTATGTTTTTGCTACTTGGAGGCAGAGCAACAAGCGGTCAAACAATATTTTACAAATTGTCATCTTTTTCGTATGGGTCGCCTCCACCTGATGAATGTAAGTCCAATATGCAGACTCCTTTTAGCTCTGGTTTGGTCTTCACCAACTAGTAAAAAAAGAAATCGGTCCCTTTAGCTGGTAAATGCTCCCCTTACTTCACCAGCTAGTCTCCATCTTTGCCTACCAAAGTAAATAAATGAATACATAAATACCAGCAATAAAAGGTGACTGATATTTTTTTTAAAGAAATGAACTGAAACCAAAGGCAGACTGGAAGGTTGGAAAACAATCAGTCAGCTGGCATTTCAAATGTGCACAACTGGTAACCGGTGTAGGAAAACATCCCAACGCACCTTTTCAGGTGTTGGCCACTTTGGCTCCAGTTCGTCCTTGTAGAGGCTCTTCTTCAGCACCCAGCCCAGGCCGGGCATGCTCTCCACTCTGTACAGCAGGGCCGGGTCCTCGGCTGTGTGCTCATAGCCCTGTACAACAACAACAACAACAACAACAACAGCTGCTGTCAGTGACATGTGCAACGTTTCTGTGGGAGTCAAGTCTTCCTGCAGGTCAATCAGTGGGTAGAAAATGAATGAGGCTACATCGGGGCAGGAGAAGAATGAAACAAGGAGAGAGAAAAAAAAAGACAGTAGGAGACGGTTCTGTGTTTAGGAACAAGATAAAGACATCCTGTGGTGTCTTCCACTGACAATGTTAAGTTATATTAAGTTACGTTAAGTAATAAACAATCCTAAAACCTCCAGAGATGTTTAGATGTCAGTCACCTTAACCCTCCTTACACCAAGCCGTTTGAGCGTGTTTTTTCTCCTGTCAGTTACTCACCGTTAGCTAATTTTTCACTCTTATCTACAAGTCTTGAATCTCAAATTAACAAGAACACTATGTCCAGAAGAAGGAATAGCTCCTTAAAGCTATTTCTGCAAATATTTGAAGATTGCCATGTACAATGCAACTTTTGTATCCAGTTAGTACAGCGCAACATTTCTATCCAGTTAAAGGGGTGATAGAATGCAAAATCGATTTTACTTTGTCATAGTTGAAAAACGACAGTTTGGTGGGTAAATAGGACATACGCAGAACCTCAAAATCCCATTGACACCTCTTTCCTCTGCAAATTTTTTTTGAAACCGCTGCTGAAAACGGGCGAATCTGAACAAAGCTAAAAGTTGTCAACTTCAGAGAAAAGTGTTTAGAACGAGTATATCGGACAATGGAGCGGGAGTTGTGGATCGAACTAGGGCTGCAACGATTCTTAGAATAATTCGATTACAAAAACAAGCAAAATTCTTTGCCTCGAAGCTTCGTTAAATCAATGTAATTAAGGTTGTACGGCTCACTGTGTTTCCGCACGGATGATTATTACTAGCGCACAAGAGGTGTGTGTTTCTGCCAATGGCTTCGCGGACACAACACAAGCACAGACAGTATATAAACAAGACTGACGGCCCAGATTACAAATGAAGGAAGACAAAAATAACGGAGAGGAGAGACAGGCAAGAGAAAACAACAAAGTTTGGGATCATTTTAAGCTGCAAACATGCTGAAACATCTCTGTAGCAAACCTCCAGTGTACTCACCCATTCCACGGAGCCAACCCGACACAAGGTAGCTAACGTCTGCTGCTCTCGTCCACCGCGCGGTTTACACAACTAGCCTGCAGCATGCTACTTTGCTAATAGCGATGTTTTACACAACTAGGCTACAACATGCTACTCTGCTAATAGCGATGTTTTACCAAGCTGAAACAAAAGCTGTCGGTTTGTAGTGTAACTTTTTATTAGTTTGCTTCTAATCGTTGGAAATGTAGCTGCTGCCGGAGACAAACCGGCTCCTCCCCCCAGCATGGCTACTTAATATGCACGTGAATGACGTCATCATGCATTCTTTATTCTTTCTCCTCACCATAGATATATCTATGCTCCTCACTGTGTATTAGGCTTCTGAAAATGTGTCCCCCAGAACAGTGTAGTTGAGTAGCCCTGCTGTAAACCCTCTGGTCAGTGAACAGCTCTTTTGCATATCCAGTGCAAAGAGCCAGAGGCAAGAAGGGGAATTGGGTGAAAAATATTAACATTTGGGCCACCAAAAATGTACTATTGTAATGTATTTCTTTTTAAGGGTCTTGGAATTTGGCAATAAAAAAATGTTGCTTTTTCTAAAAAAGGAAACCAGTCTTTTGTATATATACAAAAGACATATATATTTTTTTAGTAAACGGCAATAATAAATATTTACTATTGCTGTTTACTAAGTATTTCTTATCCGATTAATCGATGGAATAATCAGTAGAATATTCGATTACTAAAATAATCGATAGCTGCAGCCCTAGATCTAACGCAGCGCCACACTGGCAAAGGACATTGCAGGGGTTAACTCTCCGCTCCCCGCGCTTACTAGCTACAAGGTGAGTTGTGATTCTTTGGTGGAGCTACAGCCGCTGCAGCCCGGCTCGCGCCCAGGCACGTAACAGACTGTGTGTGTGTGTGTGTGTGTGTGTGTGTGTGTGTGTGTGTGTGTGTGTGTGTGTGTGTGTGTGTGTGTGTGAAATATGAGACTCCAACGTATGTGTATATGGGTTGCTCAACCAATCAGCGTGCAGCTCATCAAAATATTCATGAGCATACCATTATTGGAAGAAAAGCTCTATTCATATTCACAGGGTAGTTAATGGCCCACAGAAAATCACTTGAGCCATTTTCAGCCCAACCAATGTTACATACCCTATTAGGAGACCTTAAGGAACAGTGTAAAATACCGTATATAATCATTCTATCACCCCCTTAAGTGTTTTTTGGCATAACTTTGGAGCTTTATTACGAAAAGTCAGCAGGTTCCACCATGACGCATTTATGGACGGTCGGAATTTTGAGAATCTGCTGAACAACACGTTTTTTCGGCCTTTTCTAGGGTAAGTGGTTTTTCTTTGGCGATCTTTTAAACAAAACGTGTTTTTTTTTTTCAAACGTGCCGGCGGTATTTGGGGTTAGGAGGGTTAACAGCTAAAAGAAAAACCAAACCCCTGCATCTAAACTGCAACAAGGTACGATGGTGATGTGGAGGCTTTAGGGCAGATGGCAGGTGGAGCATGGGAAGGTGAAGCAGTGGCCACTCACCTGGTCGTTCCAGGCTGAGATACAGTACAGGCTGTCATCCTCATCCAACAGGTGCACGGTCTGACTCAGGAAGCTGCAGCACAAACAGAAAAGCAACATCAGTACATTCAAAAGTGGCTACATCAGTGTCATAAAATATAAATAAAATAGCATTATAAAAACGGCCTTGTTGCACTGGGCAACATTTAAGTGACCGTGACAGTAAAATAAAAAAGTATATATTAAAGTATATATAAAAGAGTATTAAAAGGTCCCATGGCTTGAACATTTCACTTTATGAGGTTTTTTAACATTAATATGCGTTCCCCCAGCCTGCCTATGGTCCCCAATTGGCTTGAAATGGTGATAGGCGTAAACCGAGCCCTGGGTATCCTGCTCTGCCTTTGAGAAAATGAAAGCTCAGATGGGCCAATCTGGAATCTTGCTTGTTATGAGGTCCTAATGGGAAGGAGACTTCAGATATAGTATTAGGGGACCACTGAGGCCTATATAAAAGCATCCAAAGAGCACCATGTCATGGGACCTTTAAATACTTTATAAAGCCCTTTTTAAAAAGACAAAATATTAACAAATTAACCAGTTCTTGGACAAATTCTCTGCATTCCCACACTCATCTGATGACCAATGTCTGGCTACTAAAAACAAGTTGTTCCATTTCCTAAGTAGAGACGACAAGGGAAAAGCGAATTGTGCTCTAAACTACATGGCCAAAAAAAATAAGTGGACACCTGAACATTACAGGCACGTGTGACGGTTGAAAACCGATCATTCAAAATCCATGAGCATTAATGTGCTGCTCTAACAGCCGCAACTCTTTCCACCAAATGTTAAACCTGCTGCGGGGATTTGCTCCCATTCAGACACAAGAGCATGAGTGAGGTCCAGCACTGATGTTGGTGATCAGCTCTCCCAAAGGTGTTGAATGGGGTCATGGCACTGTGCATGTCATGTTAAGCATTAAGATTTATGTTCCCTGGGACCAGGTTTCCTCTGGACTCATTAGTAGACAAGTTTGCCTGGACCCTGCAGGTACACTATGTGCAGCAGGCTAGGGCTGGGCGATATGGACCAAAAGTCATATCCCGATATATTTTGGCTGAATATCGATATACGATATATATCGCGATATTTTTTCCGCGAAGTGAGAGCAAATGTTCAGTCAAAGCCCAAATCAAATATGACATGTCACAAGTAGTTTCATAGAAACAGTTGCAAAATCAAATAAATAATAAACCGGTTTCTTCACCTGGTTCATGATTAAATGCTCAGCTGTTCAAATAACAATAAAATGTAAACCTAAATACTGTATAACAGGAGTAACTTTTTGAAATCAAAGCTCCATAGGCTATTTGTGATTCGTTTTTGATAGATTAATATAATCTACTTTGTTCAAAATGTAATGCCTCATGCCTGTAAGCCTAGGTTATAGTCCCATTCTTCCACTTGATACTGCTTCCACTTAAGTAAACTAAAAGATGAACTATCGACTACAAAACAAAGAAATTTATTATGATCGGTTCACAGATCTGAGTCCAAACGGAAACTTCACCCTTCTGAACTAAGAGTTTCTGCTTCAAGGTGAAGTTTAAACAGACTGAAATGTCCAGGCTCATTCCTCCACTATTTATTTCTGTATGTATTTAAGCGTTACATGTAATTTTAACGGGCACTGAGCTCCAGATCCTGCAGCCGGCACGATGCGCGCTGCCCGCTGTAGCTTCTTTCCGTCCGCCTGCCGCCGGCAAACTTAGTGGAACTTTCCGCCGATATCGACATACAGTTCGTCCTGGACTACGTGTAAGATCCTACCGATCACCACTCTGTCTTTGGCTGGTCCGATCTGGATCAGCGGGGACCGGCGCAGCAGCGAGGCGAAGCTGTGTTTTTGCCCGGAGGAAGAGACGCTGCGGCCGGCCACGGGGCTCTCCGCCTCCCGCTGCCGCCGGAGCTCAGATTGCTGGTCGAAGGCGGCATATATAATCATAAAACACATTGTCACCTGTTAAATGTTATCCATGCTGTTTGTTCTTTTCATTTCCTCTATCGAACATAATTAAGCAGTACAAAAGTCCGGCATCTTTAGCGTTGATCTGAATGCTTCGGACCCCTGTTCCAAGATGGCGGCGGGTTTTGACGTATGTTTAGAACCTCACGGCGACATATCTATGGGAGCAAGGATCACATTTGAACTATATCGATATATGCGATATGGTCTAATTCCATATCTCATTTAAAAATATATCGATATATTTGTTTATATCGATATATCGCCCAGCCCTACAGCAGGCCAGCATAAAGTCAGTACATTTGTTTTTGTAATAGGAGGTAAACATTAGATTGGCTGAAGAAATCTAGCAATCAAAGTAAATTGAACAAATCATAAACCAATAATGAATGAAAAATGTGTATGTACAAATTGAATTCAGGACATTGCGAGGACTCCCACACGCCCAGGAAGAGCAGAGCTGATCGCAGTAAACACAGTAAAAGGCTCGTCTTAGTTGATAAGAGAGCACGTTTTGGGTTTTCAGCGCTTTCTAACTGAGAGCCTGAAGCTCGGTTCAGAGAGCAAAACTGGCACTAAAGCCAAGTGAGATGACGGCCGGGAGTGCTTCTGAACTATTTGAAGTCGGCGCTTCAAAAGGGGCCGGGTGATCCCAGGGAGGGGGGGAGCTGGAGCAAAACCCGCAAAACGCACAGTTCAAAGCCGAGCCTGTCCAACAAAGGAAGACGGGGGTTTCTTACAGAGCAGATAGCAGCTTTATCACTGTGGATCTACTGCCACCTAGTGGTGACTCTGGCAGCTGAGAGGGCTCACGGGCCTTTACTGTAGAAGCTGTGAGGTCCAGATCCTGCTTCTACACCTTTAACATGGCAGCTGTTGGCTCAGTAAAACTAAAACTGGTTTATTATAGCTTATATCCATATTAAATGATCATATCAAAAATGCATAAACCTCCTCTTATGTCTCTGATTAATTAATTAATGTATATAGTAGCAGTGAATGGCTGCTTTACTCTGTATAAATCACTTCATTTTGGTTGTTTTATCAGTCATAACTATAATGCACGGATCATGGATAACTTGGTCACAAAAAAAAAAAAGATCCACTCCACCTTTTTTTTTTCAATTTCCCATTTAAATTTAGTGAGAAAAAAACAAACAAAAAAAAACACAAAATGAGACAGAATGCCCTCATACAAGTAACACAGACTCCATAAATGAATGTCCGCAAACCTCATAAAGGAAGATGTATCAACACCTTTGTCTTAGGTCTTTACAATATTGGGGAAAAAACCTTAAATTAAATTACTTTGCTGTAATACGAAGAGGAGAACTCTTAGATATCGGGCTGCAACTAATCTACTGACTTTTTTACTCAATAACAGTTATTTTCTCTATAAAATGCCAGATCCAATTACATAAAAAAAACTATATGCTCTACTCACATATAAACTAATTACTCAGGTATCTTTATTAGTGTTTGTGCAGAGTGGAGGACGTACCTGAAGAAGTCGATGGAGAGGTCTAGGTCTTCTTCTAGGACGATGGCATAGTTGGCCTCCTGATGAAAAATATAAACACATGGTTGGGTCTACTGTATTCAGTGCAACTCACAAGCTGAGTGATAGCTGACAGTTATAATTAATGAATGAACTGACTAATATTACAATTAAATAAGAACAAAGGTGGTTTCTCTTAGTTCAAACTACACACATCTCACTGGTCATTCATCAACTACATTAAAAGAGTGACTTCTGTTATTTGGCTTGACAAAGTACTCACTGGGTGAAGGTTGAAGGTTGCAGTCAGACTCGCCTTGTAGTGCTGCGACAGAGAGTGCAGAGATATTCACAAAAGAAAAAAGAAAAGTTATAAAAGCCAAACTGCTGGAGGGCTCAGTTACTTTAATAACTTGAAATAGGGCTGAACATGAAAACATTAGCATGGATATGACAGTTCTGCACACAGTGGAAACATAAACCCCAGGTGAAAATGGCTCCAATTAATTAGTAAAGAGTCTGGGTATTTTTAACTGAAAATCTGTAATATGAATTCCATGTTAACCCTTAAATTAACTGTTTTTAACGCTTAAATGAGGAGCTAGCTGTTGTTTACCTGGGACACTCTGGCATTCTTGATGCTGATGGGTGTGTGCTGAACTCCCTTCAGTCCAAACAGCTCGACGACATCCATCGGCTCCTGGGACGAAAAAAAAAAAAACACCACACAGAAATGTACGTGTGGTAGAGCGGTTGATCAAGCTACGCAGGGGAATACAATCCATTTGAAAACCTTTTTAACCTAATCTCACTTGTAAACTAATCTCACTTACATTTTATTTATTTATTATTGCAGCTAAGTAGTTGAAGCTAAGTAAGCTATTGACTTAATCTTTTATTTTTTATTCTGTTTCATACTATGTCCTGTAAGGATTATTTATTGTATGCACCCAGTGGAGTAGCGCTCCCAATTTCGCTGTATTGTAAAGTACAATGACAATAAAGGCATTCAATCAATTACCGGTACATTTTCTTACTCTTTTATTTTTTTATTTTTTAACCTTGAATGTGACTGAGCAACTTCAACTACACTTCCCTCAGAGGATCAATAAAGTACTCTGATTCTGATGATTCTGAATAAGATGCAACAGCTTATACTGTGAACTGACAAAACCCAGTGGATGTGACGTGAGAAAAAAAAGAAAGAAAGCCAAAACCTGGTACCTCGTAATATCCGTCGATGAAGACGGTGATGACCTGCGGGTTGACGCCGTGCGCTGAAAGAAGCGACCTCAGCATCCTGAAAACAGACGACAAGCGGTCGAACATTTTGTTTTATACACAAGACAGGAATGAAAGCAATTTATTCTTGGTATGACCATGTGATTAGTTCCAATTTAACAAAAAGGAGGACAGCTAGACATTTATATTAATGCCAAATGGGTTTCTAAGGGGAGGGGCCGCCATCTTTTATCCTGCTTTCAAAATATCAGCTTATTGCACCGTTACTCGGTTTATATACTGGTTATTTTCTGCACAACAAATTAAAAATGTCAAGGAGAGCGGCAAACAATTTACTGTCTTATAAGCCTCATTTATCTTCATTTCTCAAAGATGCTGAAATGAACGTTTATCTAGGAAATACCAACAATAAGTGGAAATATTTTTATAGATGGCAAATACAAATCAAGGCGGCGTAACCTCCACTTCACTTTCTGTGTGTGGAAGGAAATGGAGTACTGAGTAACCGATACAAATCGTGCTTAACAATCCTTTTGATCATTTACATGAATAGTTTTCAGATCTTACCTGTAGAGGTAGTTGGGTCTGTTTCCTGCTATGACGGCCACTGGGACATTGAAGACATTATTGTTGGGCAGCTGACGAAACAAAGCATGAGTGAGTCAAACAAACTGACATTTTGAAGTCCTAAAGCTGTTTTGTTTTTTTTTTACGATAAAGTGTAGAGTGACCTTGCAGTGTTCTAACCAATAAACCCATAACATAAGGAAGCTTCTAGAGGGACATTTTAAAACAGTAAATGGGATCATACCAATTTTCTACATATACTCATCTTTAAACCGTATATACATTCACGTTTTATATGCTGCGATTTTACAGTGAGTCACAGTAATTAACTTTCAAGGAATAGTTATAGTAGCAAGAATAATTTTGGGGAATATGCTAATTTGCTTTCTGGCCAGCAGCCTGTTATCTTAGCTTATAGCGTTGCTTAAAGAACAGAAACAGGAATCTCAGCTATGCCCTGCAGTGCCCTGCTACTCCATGAACTACTACAACTACTATTTCTAGTCATAGTTCCATTATCTTAATTGTGACTATTATTGCCACTGTTCATCACACCCCCAACCGGCACCGCCTACCAAGAGCCTGGGTCTAGGGTTGTGCTGATGGGTGGCCGACATCACGATGGAGAGCCACCATCGTGATGCCACGCACCCCCACCCTGTCAAACACACTAATCCTAGTCGCAGGTGCTGGACGGGAAATTGACAAGTGAGTCGGTCTTAAACTAGCAAAGACACAAAGACAAGATATAGGGCTCCTTAAGTGGAAGCTACTTTTTCTCCCTTTACGATCAACCTATTTGTGAAAAAGACCATCGCTTTGAGCAGACTGGATTGGCTGTAGTGATACATTCTCTCTCTCTCCCTGTCAGTTGTAGCTCGCTCTACCTTCTAGTAACTAAGAGTGAGAGAGAAAACAGCGTTAAAAGTGGAACGCTCTGAGGTCCTGTAGGTACGGGACGATGTAATGCAGGATTTATGAATGTACGTTAGCAACAGGCTAATTCACAAGGGTGCTATTGTATGTGTGAGCTAATATTGCGCATCTGTTCATGTGCGCTGCAAGAGTTATGTTTCTGTTTACTGAATGCGTTATTCAGTGCAAACATAACCGATAATGTAGTTTAAACTCATTAATGATGGTATGTTAGGTTATTACTGTCGCTCTGTTGAAGGCAAACGTCCCACTGTACTGTCGTTACGCAGATCACGGACATCTGATTGACTTTACTGCACCGTACTTAAGTGAAAGTAGGTCAAGTTGTAAAACCTACCAGCAGGGCACCATTTACAGAGGGCATTTAAATGTATGTCTAATCGTTTCTATGTTAACTGTTGGCCCATAATAGTAGAAAAAAATATTTAAGTAAAGAGATATGAGCTACCCCGCGCGACGATATCCCGTCCATCACGATGTTTTACTGTAAACATCGTCAACTGACAATTTAGGGGACATCGCCCAACCCTACCTGGGTCTGTCCCAGGTTTCTCTCTAAAAGAGAGTTTTTCCTCACAAATGGAATTGTTGGGTCTTTGTAAATTATAGTGTGGTCTAGACCCACTCCATCTGTAAAGTGTCTTGAGATAACTCGTTATGATTTGATGCTATAAATAAAATTGTCAAACAGTAACAAAATCCATCTATATGCACCTTATTCAAATATTGTATCTTGCGTAAGTTCACCATTTTTCAGGTGTGTTTGTGCATTGAAACACTGAAACAGATCCCTTTACAATCCCAATGTAAATGACGGTGGACAAAATCCAATCTGGGCAAAAACACCCTCCGCTTACACCTTGTCAGAAGGCGTTTTTCCAAAAATGTCAAACTAAACCTTCACAGGCTTATTGGGCAGTTATAACATACACTGGCAAAAAATAACTACATTTGAGAGGTCCTTACCAAAAATGCATTTCATGCAATGATGTTAAAAATCTATACTAGACTCAAAAATCTTAACCATGGCAGGCACAGCTCCTTAGTTAGTTAGTTTTAGGCTCTTCTGTCCCTCTCTATTATGTTCAGCTCAAGGACTACGTTTACAAGCTGTCAATTTTCGGGTTATGGTCGGGTTAAGGTCACTATTCGGGTTTCTGAAACATTCGGAATAACCCGTTTACATGCGTGAGCAGAGAGAGTTACTCCTACATGGAATTTGTAATCAATTGGCGATATCCCGACGTAAACGGCGAGGCACGGTTAGCGTCTGGACGTAGCCTACGGAAACCTTAAGACGCAATAACTTTTGGGTCACCTTCTTATAAATCTCACTATCTCTACTTGCGTCAACTATTCTCACCACAAAGACATTATATTCATGGTTTTCACCACACCAATAAAGAAATTGGTTTCCTCCTCGCTCCAAAAGTGTGGTGCTGTGCTGCGTCTCGCCATGTTTACATCTACTTCTTGTTTACTTCCGGTATAATGCGCGCAGGTTTTCTGCATTGACATTGACACATATATACACATATATACACATATATACATATATATATATATACATACATACATACATACATACATACATACATACATACATACATACATACATACATATATATATATAACTATATTATTATAGTATATAATTATTATTATAACTATGTTTTCTGGCGCATACAAGAAGTTCCTCTACTCAAAAGACCAAGATTCCTTGCGAATAGAACATGCACAGAACACAAATCAATGTTCCTTTTGATGGGGATATGCCAATACGCGTTTACATGGCCAAACTTTCGGGTTAGGAAAGGGGTAACCCAGGTAGCATATTCAGGTTTTTAAAAACCGGAATATGAGCATATTCGGGTTTTTGCCGGTGTTTACATGGCCGTGTGCGACCGGGTTATTGCTAATATTACGGTTTTGAACGGGTTATTGGCTGCACGTAAACGTAGTCAATGAAACAAGCACCCAACGGTGAAGTAACGAGTCCTGCTGCGGGTCTCACAGGGTCAGGGTTGAACTCGATGGGCGCCGGGTCTTTGCAGCTGCAGATGCTGCCGTATCCTTCCACTTTGCTGCAAAAGAGCTTCCTCCTCCTGTTCAGCTCGGTGTCTGTCCAGTGGCACTCTGCCTCTGCAGGACAGAGCATCACATTAAGTCTGTTAGACGTGATCAGGTGGCAGCAGGTGTTGCTTTAGATTTAAGACATGAGATTATTTGTTATAATATTCCACCTTTTTACAGCCTGGATCTTTTGGTTTGGTTAGGTTTTGGCCATCAAGGTACATCCCAACACTGTCAATAAGACATATTTTACAAATTTCCAAACATGTTATAACTGCTCGTTACCTTCAGAGGCGGTGAGCTGCACCTCGGTCTTCAGCAGCACCGGGTCTCCCCAGGTGGACAGAGCTGGAGACTTGGAGTGCTTCTCTCCATACACCTGACCTGGAACCCAAAACACAAAGTCTGCAGGTCAAGACAGGCAACCTCATAAAGCAAGCCTGATTAGTTGATGAAACATTCAAAAATTTGAACTTGAGCGTTTTCCCTAAGTTTGTAGAAGACATGTATTTGGCAGGGGTGTGTGTGTGTGTGTGTGTGTGTGTGTGTGTGTGTGTGTGTGTGTGTGTGTGTGTGTGTGTGTGTGTGGAGGGGGTGGGTAATGTTAGGATAACATTAGGATAATGTTACATTTTTCAATGGTAACTAAAGACAAAACTTGTTAAACAAGTGCACTGGGGACCAACTACAATCATTAGATCTGAGAAAAGTTTAATTAGTTTTAATGCTCATATTGCTTTTCACATTATTTCGGCTTAGGTGGAGCCCAAATCGGCCGGGTGATGCGCCTAAGCCATACAATGGTAGGAAAAACGCGCCCTCACATACCCTCCTTAAAAAAAAATAAAAAACGTAAACAGACACCAGCAACTCTTTCAGGTTTTTCGGCATGTTCTGTTACGTCCCTAATCAACTGCTGGTCAAGTAAATTATCAATAACTGATCAGTGAATGATAGTAAAATTATATATATATTTTTTTAAATGCTGTCACTCAAAATTCCTCCTCGCTGTTTTATGTTTTTAAGATATCTCAATTAAAAAATAATTAAAATGACTGACTAAAGTTTATAGGCTTTTCTGGAAAACTTAAAATCAGACAAAAATTGAAACAAGCCCTGATTCACTCTTATCGACAAAAAGATCTGAAACCTACAACTACCCTGAGTTTTTAAATCAGCTGTGGATTAAGAAAGCTCTTCGGTGACATCAGTAGAGTTTCTGGACAGACATGTTGCTGTTGAGTTTTTCATGCGATTGTTGAACGCATTGGGGACCGCGAAAAACCTCTGTTAAATAAAATGACAAGACACAAGTGGCGGTGTAATGGCTAAACCCAAAGCCATTAGAGGGGAGTCACGTCAAAGTTTGCTCCTCTACCTCCTTTCTTCACCACCAGAGTCCACATGTCCCTCCAGCTGAGGTTGAGGGACACCTGGCTGCCCAGACTCTTCAGCAGGTTCTTAGCCGCATCCTTCAGATGGAACGTGCCCTCGTCCTGCAGAACAGAAAACACGTCATGTTGTCATGTGTCTTCTGTGAGTATGACGCAAGCAAATTTACATGAATAACTGATGTCTGAGACACGAGAAATGCATTCTAGATTACTAGGCCTACAGTGGAAACTTAGCTGTCTGGCTAACACTGGTTAGCAATGTGCATTGTTCTAATAAACGCATCTTAAATCATCGAGACATTGGCAGTGGCTGACCTTAATGGTGAAGATGAGGACTCGGCCCCGGGTCACCATGTTGAGGAAGAGGATCATGGCTTCATCCTCGTGAGGAGAGTAGGTGTCAAATATCCTTTTGGCCATCACATGACCCTAAGACACACAGAGAGTGACCGATTAAACATTTCTGATTTGACCTCATTTAATTAAAAGAAAAGAAAAAAAGCCTTTGTTTGTGGCCGGGTTGGTAGGGCGGGCGCACGTGTGTGGAGAGTTTACTCCTCGATGCAGCGGAGGCCCCTCTCTCTCCCCTTTCATGTCGGTTCATCTGTACTGTGGAACTAAAGGCCTAAAAATGCCCCCCAAAAAATAATCTTAAAAGAAAACAACCTTCTTTCTTTTCCATTAAACGTATACTAAGCAGCGGTCGAGTGAATGTGAGAAAGGGAGCTGTGCTGTCAGGAACAAAGCCATCAATCAGAGATTATAATCTGTAACACACACACACACACACACACACACACACACACACACACACACACACACACACACACACACACACACACACACACACACACACACACACACACACACACACACACACACACACACACACACACACACACACACACACACACACCTTTTGTATTAGTCTAAACATTGTCTTGTTTTTTTTATAATAATGCATTTAAGGAACAAAATTACCTGCAAAATACTGTCATTAATGCCGTGCCTGCCGTTTGATATTAAACCATATTCAGAAATATTATCAACACAGCAAAACATGGGACGTTTTGGGTAAAGAAGTATTGACTATATTGAAAGGAAAGTAATTTTCTTACCATTTAACATAACGTTTATACAGTAAATGCTTACAGTTGCCTGGTTGAGGACTATCACATGGATGCCTCTGCCCTGCTCCCGCATATCATCCTCCAGCACCTGCAGGAGATGAGCACAATAAAGATATGCTCTGTCGGACATTTGATACTCTTGTCCTGAAGCGACGTCATTTCACTTTTACTCACAGTGGTGCCGTCCACTGCCATGTAGACCTTGGAGCGGCTGGAGTACACCTCAATGTCCAGGACCTTGCGTCCCTTAGCCGGCCTGCGTGGTGTCTCCATGTTGGGGATTGTGTCCTCTAAAAAAAAAAAAAAATGGAGCATCAGAGCAAGATTAGGTTCTCCACAGTGAAGCCATGGTGAGGTGAAATACCTTT
Organism: Perca fluviatilis; assembly: GCF_010015445.1. Classification (NCBI taxonomy): domain Eukaryota; kingdom Metazoa; phylum Chordata; class Actinopteri; order Perciformes; family Percidae; genus Perca; species Perca fluviatilis. The sequence goes on from NC_053120.1 coordinate 6,059,566, forward strand.
TCACAACAGTGTGTCAAATAGTTACACATTTCTTCTTCTTCTTCTTCTCGAAAACACATTCTTTAAGTTTCCAAAGATGCCAAATATGTCCGGCAGTGTTTTTAGGAAATTATGCCCAAGACATCTAGAGTCATGTTTTCACTATTTCACTCTGTGTAAACATCGCAAAGCTTCAATAAGGATTTAGTACCAGCTGACAGTATCAAATATGTTTATTTATTCTGACGGTGCAGAAAATGGTTCATGTGCTAAATTTAAAATAAGGTGACATCGACTGTTAAAGAGGGTTACAGAATCAGGAAGGCTGATTTTGGAGTGTGTTTTTCTAATGGTTTATGGTGCCTGTTTGCTTGCTTTTTCTTTCTCTTTCTTCTGCTCTGGAACTGAGCTACCATGCTGAACAAAACAACTACCACCGACACGGTTGCTTGGCAATAATAAACTATCTAATTGTTAAAGTTTGCTCTGGGAACTTAAAGGCCACCTAAAGTAATACTAGTTGTTTCCCCTACAGATCTTATTGGAATGCCAATTGTGATGTTATGATCCAACTGAGCGTTTATTAACCGTCAGACTGGGGAGGGGGTGTGGTCCTGCTTGGGTCAAAGGGCATAAAAGCGCTGTTTACTTGATTAATTAACAGATTTCCTTCCCTCCGCATATGTTAAGTTTTGTTGCCGTGTTTTCAATGTACACACTAAAATTAACTCTTGCCGAGAGACAAGGACGGAAGAGCGGTGAGACAAGGACAGAAGAGCGGGCTGATCCAGCCGAGAGGAGTGGCAGTAGCACGCCAGCTGGCCCGACTGAAAGCAGCAACCTGTACGCGCACCGCACTCTGTCCCAGTCGGAGGCCTCTGGTAAAATCCTAGACAACAAGAGTAAACAGCTACAGGGTTGGTTCATACCATCACACCGAAATCTGTGACCAGTCAGACTTTGTTACAGTGAAGGGTTCATGCTAGCCTGGCTCCGCCCTCCTACGTACTTCCGCTCAATTTTCATTTCCCTTCAGTACCCCATCTGGGTTTGTGGTATAGTCTTGGGTTTTCTCCAGCCAATTTTACCGGTCCAATCAGCGAACAGAGGGAGTGGCTGAGAACGATGACGTTGAGGTTGTGCGCTAGTTTGAGTTGTAGTTCTGTAATGGCGGCGGAGAAAGTTGCGAGCGAAGCCATTCGGTCCGTTGTGGCAACGCTGCCGAATATCCAGAAGTTAAAGCCCGAGCAGAACAGTCTCTGCTGATTTGTGTTGGTGGCCATGATGTCGTGGCCCTCCTCCCCACGGGGTTCGGGAACAGTTAGATTTTCCAGCTCGCTCCGTTAGTGGTGAAGGAGTTGGCTAAGGCTAACGCTAGCGATGCTAGACCAACATTACGACCAAACGTTAGCGATTGGTTATGGCAGATCCAGAGTGGCTCTGGGCAGATCCAATAGTTTTAAACTTCAGAGTACCCGCCTTCAAGGAAGTTAACACTTGTCAATAGAGAGTGGCCAGACTCTCTGTACTAATGAAATGGACCAGAGTCTGGTAGGACCAGGCTAGGTTCATGCCTTATTGACAGGCCAAATCATAAGGGGTAAGAAAACAGGCCTATACACTACTGCCCACCAATGTTTGCTATCAAAAGCACTGTGTAAGTCCATTTAAATAAATGTCACAGTCATAGTTTAACCTATTGCTATAGCTCAGAGTGGTTGTGCTAATTGTGCTGAACTTTAAGGAAACAATGACAGGAACAGAATGCACTGAACACGTTTCTCACCATACTCTTGTGCGGCTGCATCTTCATTAGCTACTCTTCTTGTGTCCAAGATGAGTTTAATGTTGACTATGACAGTTATCAGCAGAAACAGAACAGCGCCAGCCTGTGGAAGGAAAAACAAATACACTTGGAAATCTGAAGTCATTTCATTTCTAGTCAGGGCTTTCTTAGTTCTGTTTGGCATGTGCGTTTCAAAGCAGGCATTTGGTGTTCAAACTAGGGCTGGGCGATATGGAGAAAATCAAATATCACAATATTTTTGACCAATACCTCAACATAGATATTGCGGCAATATTGCAGGTGCTTTTAACAAAATATTTACTAGGGCTGTGCTCAATTGAAGAAATTCTTAGTCGACTAACACTCATTCAATTGCATCGACTAACCGATTAGTTGATTTAATCAACAGATCTGTAAATCTGAGTTTCTCCACAAAGAGTCATGCAAAAGCACCGCTTTAATTCTTGTGTTTACCAGAGATGTGCTCATACATTTCTTGGAAAGAAGTCATTCAGCATGAAAAAAGCATCAAACATGACTAATCGACTAAAGAAATCTAAGTTGACTAAGACCAAAACGACCGATTAGTCGGCTAATCAGGAGCAGCCCTAATATTTACACAATGAGAGTATTGATAAATAATCATCAGTAATGTGGATACATTTGACTTAGTGGGTAAAGGTAAATAATAAAATGGCTAGTAAGTCTGGTAAGTTCAGAAAATGACATCACTTTACTGGCTTGTAGCCTGTAAAACCAGAAAAAGACAACACTTGTGTCATATTCCGATATCCACACTGTCCACAAGACGATATCTAGCCTCATATATCGATATCGATATAATATCCATATATTGCCCAGGCCTAGTTCAAACTAATCTTGCACACTGTGGTCGAGTCGCCCAGCAGGGTCTGTAGACCGCTCCAATGACAGAATTTAGAAACTGCACACACAGCTCTGTGATCTAAATGTTCAACTGTACACTCCCATCACAGAGTAAGAAAGCATTCTCCTCTTTACCATGTCAACCATCTTTCACCATCTTGAGTACGTTAGTGTCCGTTTTGGGAATATTTAGGGCAGGGCAGGATGTGCAGTTTTGCAAAGAAAAAGAAGAAACTTTTCAGGGCTGCAACACAACTAAACACCAGTTTTAAGCAGAGCTCCATCTTCAGAGACAGGGTTTTTTTTTGTATTTACCTGACAGAACCGACGAAGCGTCCTCTTGTTGGTTAGTTTGTATTTCCAGGTGAGGTACAAGCTTCTTTGTTGGCGGGGGATGAAAGGCTTGGCTCGGGGATTGGGGGTCCAGGTCTCCATCCCGGACACCGACAAGCCGCCGACTCAAGAGGTCCGACCCTCCGCCTGCCCTCCTCCACCTCCTTCGGCTTGGTCATGCACCGCTCCGCTGCTCCACAACACCACCGAGACACGGCTGGCTGTCACATCGTCATCTGAAAAACACAAATAAAGCACGACACGGGTCAGAAATAAAGTTAGCGCATCACTAAGTTCAGCTAACGATAGCTAGCTAGCTAGCTAGCAGAGTATTTCTACGCCAGCGAAGTAACTAGCTAGCTAGGCAACATTATTTCTAGCTCACTGGCTCAGTTAGACACTCTCCGGCTGTCTCCTTTCTGCTGAGATATTAACGTTACTACTCACAGGGTCGTCAGTAAACCGTGCATTGTTGTTTTATTCTCGTAGCCAGCAGCAGCAAGATCCAGAAAAGTCGCTTGGAACTGATGCTACAGGCACGGGGTCGCAGCGCAAACGACGTCATTAGATTCTGCTTCCTATTCTTTGGGGTTTTATTGCGGTTGGCAAACCAGCTTACAAGTGCATTACCGCCACCTGCTGGACTGGAGTGTGGAGCAGTACATATGCATGATTTACCAATGTAATACTACTGTATCCTTCATCAATTAGTCTTGATATTAACTCCGTTTTTTTCTCATCACACCTGTTGCAATCCATAACAGCCATTAGTAAATGCTTGGCAGTTCCTGGTTTATTACAGTGTGTGCATAGTCCAGTGGGGTGATAGATAGATAGATAGATAGATAGATAGATAGATAGATAGATAGATAGATAGATAGATAGATAGATAGATAGATAGATAGATAGATAGATAGATAGATAGATAGATAGATATGTATTGATCCCAAAAAAAGGGAAATAACGGTGTTGCAGCAGCAAATTATCAGACACAGAGCACACATACAGAGTATACATTAAATAATAGGAAACAATATACATGAAATAATAATTGAATACTACACAAGCAATATTTAAAATATATACAATTTGGAAATAAAATGTACAACTGTTTCAATAGATATAGATCAACTTAATGTGCAAGTTGGGGAGCAAAAATGTACAACTGTTTCACTAGTAATGACAGGATGTAGATACACCTATTGTGCAAGGTTGTGCAAGGTGCATTCAGTGCAGTTGTGATGTATATGAGTCTTATGTCACACTCAGTGATGAAGTGTTAAAAAGTTGAATTGCATGTGGTAGGAATGATTTCCTGTGGCGGTCCGTGCGACATCGAAGCTGTCGGAGCCTCTTAGAGAAGATGCTCCTCTGTTGGGTGCTTGCCTGTTCTATTTATAGAGACAATAAAGAATAAACCAATCACTTTATAAAGTGATTGGTTTATTCTTATATTACTTATTCTCAGAATGGTATTGACCGATCTCTTCCCTTCCACCAACGCCTAGGCCTATATGTTTTTGAATAGTTAGGCTACTGTAGAAATATTTTATTAACAAAATGTGTGTATGCAGGGCTCTCAAGTTTTGAACAGAGTTCAGAGTGGGATTTTGGCAGCAGGCGTTTGGGTGGGGACGGGGGTCTGATCTGATAAATGACACATAAATTTGTACAAATAAAAAAATGTTTATTTAATTCAGCATTTCTTTGTGTGTGTATGTGTGTGTATGTGTGTGTGTGTGCAATAATCAATACTATGCATTGTCTGGATAAAATATAATGAAATAGCCTAGGCCAAAGGTTTTCACAATGGGGGCCGAGAGGTTGTGCGGTAAAAATAAAAGGAAAGAAAAAAATAAAAATATTCCAAAATATTATGGGTATTGTTATAAAAGTACTATGGGTAGGCCTATTATAAAATGGGGATCTTTATAAAAATATAAAACTGTCAGAGTAGCCCTTCAGCTGATTCAACATGTAGCTATAATAATAATAATAATAATAATAATAATAATAATAGGCGCAAAAGCTACCCAGTGTTTCCTCTATTTCACTCAATCTAAAGGCCGTTTTACAGTTGTGCGGAGGCTCCACGCAGAGCTCTCGCCGTAGCCTTAAAAGTGGCCTGATGTTTATACTTGTGCGCTGGTGTGTGCGTCGAGCGAGCCGCATGTGTGTGGGGAGTGTGTGGTAGAGAGAAGTGAGAGAGTGCCGGCGATTAACTTCGGAGGGAGTACAGACTCTAGAGTCACAGTGAGAGAAACAAAGTGTCTCCCCTGTTCTTTCTGACCACGGTGGGAAATGTGTAGCAGGAAGAGTTATGGTGTGTTCTTTTTGTCTTGTAATCGCGACTAGTAGCTCGAGCGTGACGTCACATCCGTGTCGAAAAACGAATAACCGCGGGTTGTTGCATTCTTTTTGTCACACAATACTACGAGTAGGAGAAAAGATGGAATTTTGTAACATTTTTAGTAACATTTAGGTTTCTATTCACCCAGTTATTGACATATTACAAACATATATTTCACAGTTTAATACATGAAAATTACGTTTTGATTAACGTTAACGTTAGGCTACTGCTCTGCTTTCTGCTCAAGACTCGGCTTAAAGCCATTGTTGTCATATAGCAACCGAGCGTCTCTAGCCAATTTCAGCTGCACAAGCTACAAAATAACTAATTAGGCGGTATTTAACTCCTAATAAGACTGTATGCCTATAGGTAGCAGTATACAGCGCTATGTGTACGACTTCTTCATTTGGTTACAACAAAGACAAAAGTGCTTAAAATTGTAGATAACCACAATGTTTACTACGTGTGATGCACGACGTAGCCATCTTTGAAAGTGAGCTCGGGGTCCTCTGAGTTCAGACGACTTGACGAGTCGTAAATACAACCTCGGGGGCGCTCTATTTGCAACTTCCGGGTCGTAACTCCGGAAAACAACTCGTAAAACGACTTTGGTGGACAAAAAGAACGCACCATTAACCCTCTCCTTGATTTCATGTTGTTTTATGGAGAAGGAGAACCAGGAAATGAGCCAGGGGAAATGCAAGGCAACGCCACCAAGCCACGGCCGAGCTACGTGCGTCGCCGCGACGTGTAGTTACATTTTTCGAGAGGTGCACGTCAGGCTACAGGGTAGGGTCCGGCGTAGAAGCAGAGGGGTCTGCGTCTACACCGGACCCTGCACCGTCGATTCGACGCACAACTATAAAAAGGCCTTTAGACAAAGTCAGAAACAGCGACGAAAGCCGCAACTTGAAATCGGCACTCACTCATCTGGTGCTGGGCAGGGCCTTCTGAACTCTATGGGGAACTCACTTGATTCCTGTACCTGTTCCACTGTTTAAAAAATAGCAGCGCAACTTGGTGGGCGTTAGGGTAATTTCTCTGCGTGAGAAATACAAGTTGTGGCGTGTGAGCGTGTGAACGGGTCGAAATGCGTGTCTCACGCCCAATACGTGAGACTTGAGAGTTGTACGTGCTCGTTGCAAAAGAGCTGTGTGAATCGTCATGAGGAAGTGGTTAAAAGTACTCTGGGTGACCTCTGATGCACAGAAGGTTAAGCTTAAGTCATAAAAATAGTCTAGGCCTTATATGGCATGAAAGTGCAATATTTAAAGGTTACGAGAACAGAAGAGGAAGTTGCACCACACAGGCCCCGATCTTGACATGCTTTTGTGAAAATAACAGTTTCTGCGTAGAAACAAGAAGACAAGTCCCAGTATTTCTGCTAAGTTTTGCGTGCCTTAATGGTAGTTTTAAACTTGGCTTTACCTACTTGTATGCCAACTAACTGTCGTTATAATGATTTTTCAGCCAATATGTCTACCTTCTTATTTCCTTCTACCCCATGGACGTGTAGTGAACGCAACTTAGTAGTCCAGCAAAACTCCTCCCTTAGCTCCTCCCTCTGCCCAGGTGCAGTATAAAAGCCCTCAGCTGGCTCAGTTTAACCTTTTGTTGGTCCCTGGTGGTGGTTGCCTGCTGGAGGTGGTGAGTAGGGTCCCCATTTTTAGTCTTTCTTGGTGATTTAAAGTTGTCCCCCCCCCCAACTAACATGTTGTGTTTTAGGTTCACCTGTTGCTGTTCTGCTTTACTTTGTTTTTGTTAGGTTTGCCTTTTCTTTTCTTTAGTTTATTTATTAAATTTGTTTACTTTGAATATATTTCTGTTATTTCGCTTGAGTATATGTTCTAAGATTGTTTAGTTACTAATGGGGTTGTTGATTTTTGTTAATTTTTGATTCTTTGTTTCAGGAGTGTCTTTCTTTTGTTTCCTTGGCGTTGTCGGTCCCTAAGTTTCCTCCGTTTAGTTGTCTTTAGTTTCCCCTCCCAGTATTTATATATTTAAAATATTCCACTCCTCGCCACAGATGGCGAGGAGTTGGGTACATCCCATAGCCCTTGAATTGCATCCCCGACTCCTCCACTTGCCTCCCTTCCTTGCGTCTCAGGCGTCCAGTATACTCGCTGCAGCCGACCTGTCACACGCAAATGTGACGTCATGGGAGCACTGTAACTATTTATACTTGTGCGTGGTGGTCGTGCCACTAGTTGCAGTCTTCTCCTGAACAGAGGTGTCGCTAATGAAGAAAGGCTACCGACAACAACGGCAGAAACCGGCAGCAGCGTTGACGTCAATGTTTCGATTTGATTCGATGACGTACTTGGTGGGATCAAACCTTTCATTCACCATAAAAGAACTCATCTTAACCCTGTAAGTTTACAAGAGAGACTTGCAGTCACTCTGAGAGTCCTGGCATCACGTTGTTCTCGAACTTGTCCATGCTTCTTGTTTCCGCTTTGTAGTGCACCGCTGAAACCTCTGGTCGCACCCTCAAAATCCTGGCGCGCCAGCGAGGTCTACGTCGTTTTGACATAACATTGGTGCGCGACAGGTCGGCTACGGCGACTGTAAAAAGGCCTTTAGTCCCTAGACTAAAAAAATCAAAAATCTAGAGATACTTGATGATCCGAGCTCCATGCAGATCTGTTGAGTCATGGCCTGTTGGGCTTCTTGTCTCTGACAGACGGGGCCGAAGGTTGCTATTACTGGGGAAAAAAAGTCAGCGGAGTCCAAAACCAGTGCTCAACATTGCATTTACGGAGCCATAGAAGTTAAACATTAGTGATTTATGGTGCCGCTCCCACAGCAGCATCGTACATAGTGTGAAGAGCAGAAACCAGGAACTCATATTCAGCAAACTACAGGTAACAGTGGGATGATGAGGTGAGTGTCTGCTTTGGTATGTAATCTCTGCAATCAGTAACAATGTTAATAAGTTCAACATTATGGATCGAAAATCACTGATCTCTTTCATACACTTTTTCATGGTTTGAGCCATTCATTTTGACTTTGTCCTCTTCGGTTTCTTGCACCATTTCTTTGCTCTTTCGTTCCTACTTCTTTCCTTCGTTTCTTCCTTATTTATTTTTTCAGTTCTTCCTTCCTGATGTCAGATACATTCTTCCTTGGTTCACTCCTTCCTTGTTTCTATTCTTCCTTCTCATTTTATTGTTACTCTGTTTCTTTCTTCCTTCTAGGACTGAAACAAATAGATTTTCATTTGAATGGTTCAATAGCGATTGATAAAATCCAGAACTGATCTCTGTCTTTATCATATGAAACTAGAAGACCTACTCTTTATTGTCAGCCATAAATATTGCACTAGACTGGATTTAATGTAGCTGGTTTAACAATAGGATAGATTGATGTATGAAAGAGTTTTTAAGTCTGATGCGATTGAAAGAATGAACTCTAAAGCGTCTGTTTGAAGGCAGAAGCTGATATTCTCTCTGCAAGACATGTGAGGAGTCATTTGAAATGTTCCTGGCCAGTCTGAGCATACTATTATTGTGAGCTTCCTGAGAGGAGTGTGCTACAGGTAGTCCTATAATCTTTGAACAAATTTTAATTTGATTAAATAACTTTGTTTTATTTTAGGCTACTGAGCCAAGCACTGCTACAATAGAGCATGATTACTGATGTGAAAAACAAAGAAATTATTTGACTACTTGATCCATAAGAGATCCATTGGTATGGTTAATTACCCCCCAAAGTTAGGCTACATGATATGTGAATGAAATGTCACTCAATATTTGTTACTTTATAGTGTTGACTGCCGTAGTATGTTCATGGTAAATAAAAAGTACATTAATGTAACAGTCAATTCTTAATGTAAACATTGATACTTTTATAATAATGCACCAGGTTAGAGGGAACCTTGAACAATTGTAGAATCTCTTTCAAATCTAAGCAACATTTGCAACTGAAATATCCCAAATCAACATTGAATCGGAAATCGGCTCGAATAAAGACCTTGTGAATCAAAATTTGAATTGGGAAATAAATTGACGATACCAAGTCCTACCACAGTCCCTGTTTCTTAATTGCATATACCTAATTCCCTTTTCTTTCTGTCCTTCACCCCATCCTTCTTTCCCTCCTTGATTTTCATCTCTCTGATACTTCTGTGTCCACACGTTCCTTGCTTATTGACTCCTTTCTTATGTCCTTACCTTTCAATTATTCATGGTTCCTTCCTTTCTGCCTCCACATGAGGATTATCACATATGCAAACATTGCACGCCACAGAGCACAATAGATTACTGTACTGCGTTACAAGTGATTTGACATTTGTTATTGTTAATATCCATCAGTGCTGCTCAGACCCAAGCAACACTGGAGTCCAAACTGGAGGCCCTGCAGTGCCACTTCACTTGGAATCTGGACCAAAGCACGACTAAACTTTTCCGTCTCAGGGACCAGCTGAAGGACATTGGCACAGAGGAGGGATACAGCTGGCTGGGTCACATTTACAACCTGCAGGGGTTCATTCACTACCAGCTGGGGTTCACCGATGATGCCCTGCGTTTCTTCAGCAGGGCAGCAGAGGCCTTCCGCCAGATGAGAAACACTGTCTCAGACGAGGGCCCCTGGTTGGTGGTGAACCACAGGAACCTGGCGTGGCTGCACCACCATCTGGGAGACCGAGCAGAGAGTCAGGCTTACCTGTCAAAGGCCGACGACTTGACAAATGAATACCCATCTCCATCCCAGGACCAGCTCCATCCAGAGATCTACGCTGAAAAAGCCTGGACCCTGATGAAGTTTGGCGCAGAAGAAAAGCTTCTGGCTGCAGATTACTTCCAGAGAGCCATCAGGATGCAGCCGGACACGGTGGAGTGGCACAGCAGCCACGTCATAGGGTTAGTGAATGCTTTTAAGCATAGCAACAAAAAGCTGGGGGCTGACATCTTGGAGAAAATGAAAATCGCCAAGGAACACGATCCAGAGAACTTGTATCTCGCTGCTCTGTACCTTGAGGCATGTGCTACGAAAGGAAAGCAAATTGAAAGTGAAGCGCGTGAGTTGGCCAGCAGGGTTTTAAGGAAGCCCATTAGCAGCTACAGTGGTATCAAACCATTACTAAGGCTGTACACAATGTATGTATCTCCTGATGAGGCCATTGATTTGGCTGAGGAGGTTCTGGAAAGACATCCAGATGAACGATATCTGAAGAGATGTGCTGCAGTCTGCTACAAAAAGAGGATCTTTTTACACCGGGACAATCCCCTGGAGCACAGCCTGATCGACAGAGCTATCAGTCTCTATGAGGAAGTGATTCCTCTTTACCCTCGTTCTTCACTTAAGAGAAAAATATCTCTTGCAAACATATACGCAGAGTCGAAACACCGAGCTAAAGCTGACCAGATATACGAGGAATTGCTGGAGAGTGATCTGGATGCTGAAGGGGCACAGATGCTTTACAACTACTATGCAAAATATGTACACTTCATCCGAAAAGAGAGCTACAAGTCGATAGAATATCACATGATGGCAGCGGCGGTACCGCAACAATCATACTATCGTAAAAACAGCATCAGAACTCTAGAGAGGATCAGAGAAAGAAACAGAAACCGAATGTGTGGAGAAATAGATGAGTTTCTGAATAACATGCAAGACTAATGCAGCTTTACCAATGCATGGTACGGCTCGACTCGCTCGTTTTTTGGTTTTCCATTTGCAAAAGTTTTAGATAGTAGCCTTCCTGGTACTTATTTGGTACCACCTTGGTTGAGGTTCCAAGCGAGCTGAGCCAATACTAGAAGAGTTGGAGTTTAAACACTGCAGACCATTGATTGGTCAGAGAGAATCGTCACTAGCGCAACACGGTATATCCTGCACAAACCCACCTTTTCCAAGCTATCGTCAATAGCGACCGCAATTGTTTGATTCACCTCGCTCAGCTTTTACAAAGTGGCAGCCTAAAACATTATGCTGTACAATACACTACTAGGATACCCATGCCTCATTTTGATGCCACTTAAACGCCTGTGCTGCTCTATAGACCAGTGCTCTGAAATGGACGTTACAAGAAACAGAAGCTGCATCTGTAACTAGTTAACACTACATGTGGCAGCAGGTAACATTAGCCTACTGTTAGCTAGTAGCTAGCTAAAACACTATTAAAATGCTGACAGCTCAACGGTCTAACATGCTGTTTTTCAATGAAAAGAATGCAAAGGGTTCAACAGACTGCAGCTAAAGACACAGAGGAGACTAGCTGCACTGTGGCCACTGCTGCTGACAACACAGACGGGACTTAATGGTGCGTTCAATTGCAAATCTTAAGCTCATTGTGCATTCAAAGTTACTTTTTCTATCTAGTGGTTCTTCTTTTCATCATTTCAAGTGCCCATATTATGAAAAAACACTTTTTCTGGTATTTGGGGTGTTCTTGAGCTGGCTAACCGCAACCGTTAGCTCGTAGCGTTAGCGTTAGCATGCTAACGCTAATGCTAACACTAGCATGGTACCTCGTTCTCAATAGCAAAGCACTGCTACAACACACACAAGTTCACCATAATCTACAAAAGAACTACTTACATGTGCGCCCTCATTTAGAAGTCTCCCAGCTAATCCTGCCTTGTAACTGACTGAAGTTGGAGAAACAACCTGTCTTTTACTTCGATGGAGCTAGCTAGCTGACATGATCTACATCTGAGCTACTGAGCATGTGCGAGTGCAATCAAAGATAGTACAGAAGCAGAAGAAGAAAAGAGGTCTCACTCTGTAGCCAAAACAGAAACCAGGTGAAAAGAGGATCTGCAGCAGTTAGAGAGAGCTGTGCAGTACAACAAAAATATGGTGTTTTTTGAAAATTAAACCATGTAAACCTATTCTGGTACAACCTTAAAATACAATTATGAACCTGAAAATGAGTATAATATGGGCGCTTTAACATCAATTGACTGGTGAAATAAGTTATTGTTATAAGTTATTGTTAATACATTTTAAATACATTTTTTTAATTTGACCATATTGCCTTAGCAATGAATAGGCAGTTCTGTTTGCTGTTTTGTGCTCTCCTTATTTTAAGTATCGGTTCAGGCTCCTTTTAGGCACCGGCACCTTATTACAAATATTGTTTTAGCACTGGTATCGAAAAAAAGCGTACCAAAACCAACCCTATAAACTACAACGTACAATTGACGGTAGTGAAGTGTTAAGGTTAGGGTTAGGTTAAAAGACAGGGTTTGGGTCAGGGTTACATCCATAGACTGTAAAAAAACATGGTGACACGTCCCCACTGTACAAAAGTGAAGCCAAAATACTCCGGATACGGGCACTACAATCTAGTTATTTGGAGCCAGAGTCTGCATAGCAGTGATCGGGTGGTGGAGCCAAGTCTGTCTTTGTGTTGACGCCTGGCCAATAGTCGAGTCAAACTGAGCACGACCACACTACGCAGTGAAAACACTTAAGGCATGAGAACCTGAAACAAGGAGGGAACATTTACTGTAACTGTTTGTTAAAACATTGGGTCGAAACCCAGAATAATTCATACTCAATAACCTGTGTTTCACGTTGTTTTGACATTCATTTTAATTAATTCATAATACAAATAATCATTATAGCCAGGGGTTAAATTGGGATTTGTTATCTGGGGCTCTCCCTAGTAGGGTCCGGGGGTGTGTTCTGATTGTTCTCATCTCAGCTCCGCTGAAAGTGATACTTTTGAAAACATGATATTTCTGATATATCATTTCTGATATATCAATATCATTGATATTTCTCTGTATGAAAATGATGAACCCATCATCAAAAAAGCAAAGATTTTTTAAATGGCATGTCTATTTTGTCAAGACAAAATAGACATGCAAAATATTTCCTTTTTTGTCAGAAATATCATGTTTTCAAAAGTATCACTTTCATCAAATTTTATGTGACATATTTCCAGTAGGCAACTGACTGCAAGCAGGCACATCCAGACAAACGAGCAGGCTTATGTGCCGGGGCTGAGCCCCGGAGAGCCCTGGCCCAGTTTAATCACTGATTGTAGCCACTTTAAAGGTGATGACATTCAGAAAAAATGCTAGATTCAAAATGTTTTCACGTGTGCTTATCTCACCAGTCACGTTGCCTGCGAACTCAAGGTTTTACTTCATAATACATTTTATTTGTCTCTGTAAATTGTTCTCCTGGCAATCTGAAACTGTACATCATCCTGCATTTTTGATTTGGAAAATCACACCCGTTTTGTTGCAACTTCATCACACTGTTTTGTGGTGTATATTGTTGTCTTGGCCTTTTTATGTTAACTCTTGTAACACTTGTATTATGCTTCCCTCTTGTCCAGGATTCTCTTGAGGTTTTAAAGAGTTTTTTTTTCTTATCTTAAAATGACTTTTACCCAATTAAATTATGGAAATGAAAATAAACAAGTCATCAGAAAACACCATAAAACACCATAGAGTCTATTAATTAACCAGTTTATTCTCATCAGAACATTTTTAACATCGCAAAGTAGCTTTTACTACATAAGCCAGAGATTACAGTATGTGACACAGAATAAAGATGGGTTCATCATTTTCATACAGAGATTTTTAACAACTAATTTCACTGAAAGAATATGGTACTAAACTCCTAAAGCAGATCTGTCCATATGATAAGAGATTAAAAACACCAAACTGGAGGACTACTGGGTGTTGTAGTTTTTAAGACAGTAACTCTCTCAAAAGCAGAACAGCTTTAACTAAACACATGAACAGGTTGGTGGGAACTAAAGCTCTCAACTAGGCGCTACTTTTACTAAACCACACACATTAAGTACTGTAGGGACCCTTTGCTACTCACAGGTACATTTAATATTCCTGCTCTGAATGACATTTTTTAGTTTGTGTTTCAGTTTACCTCTCAGCTCTATTTCCCTCTTGGTTCTAACCGAGGATAAGGACAATGAGACCAAGCAGCACAGGAACAACACTCAGTTTGACAGTCCCGGCTGAATTACAGAAGCTGCTTCCACAACATGTTGGTGCACTGGCGAATTGTATCCAAAAAGGATCGACAGCTAAAGCCGTTCGAACTTCCAGCTGAGAAAGAGCCTCACACGCGTTTGCAGAGGCACAGCCACGCCAGGGAAAAGTGTGGCCCCCATCTGTCACTGTGGATGACAAAATCACTATTTTACTAGATGACAGTTTTGAACAAATCTTTCAACACTAGAAGGCAGCAGTAACACATTTTGATCAATATGCAGCATGAGGGTTTACTATTTCCATCATAGCAGCGGTCCTCCACGCTGCACACTGTACTGTCACGTTACAGACAGGATCAAGATCATCAAGATGATGAGTGCAGCCGATACACTGCAGGCCATTTAGTTTTGTCTGTACATCAGGGTCTGAAACAGAGCAGGACACATGTATGAGACACAAAGTTCACTGAGAATCTGAGAACTGTCTGTTGGAAAGATGGCACACCGGTTTTTGTGAACAGTATAAGTTGTTTTTAAACTTCAGTTTTAGATTCAAGTACAGTACGTTTCAAGTTATGTATTGTCACTGCACAGCAGTTACAGAGAAGCAGTCATTGGTGATGAACATCTTAGATGTCACGCTTCCTCCAGTAATGCTAATGAAATATGTTGAAACTCATAGTATTGCAAAATGAACAATCTGTAATGTAAACAGGGATGTAGTAAATATCTGCATATGTACTGTATATGGTGTGCTGTAGATCCATAAATAATTCAAATTAAAAAAATACTTACACATGAGATTTGGACTGTTGCAGCCATCTGTGTTGCAGCAATGAACAGATGCAGCTGTCTTAATAAAAGCAGCACTGAATGACAATATTTGACCCTGTACAGTGCAGAGAGAGGACGGGGCACAGGACCTGAGAGTAAACTCTTTAACCTCTCCTCCAATATCATCTGTGAAACATAAGCACAATTTCTTTATTGTTAGAAACACACATAGATCAATAAAACCTTAGTTCAATCAAAACTGAGTAAAGTCATATTCATCTTTTACCACGAAAGGCGATTGTTGCACACAACTCATCAGAGTCACACTGCTCTAGGGCTGGACTCCTGGGGTCAATGCCCTGCAGACACTGAAGAGCTGCAGCTGCAACGAGGAAAACGGTAACACTTTACAATAAAGTACACAAGAAAATAGGTAGTTAATGATTAGTTACTGTTTTTGAAACGTAGTTAGCCTTTTTCAGAAGGGTAACGAATAGTTAGTTACCCTTTTTGAAAAGGGTAGTTACCCTTTTTCAGAAGGGTAACTAACCATGAGTAGTTAGTTACCTGTGCTGGAGAGCATCCAGATGAGAGTGGAAGACAGAATCAGCTTCATCGTGAGGAGTTAATGTGGAGATTACTGGTAGTCCTTTGGAACGGCACTTTTTAGTGAAACTGTGTTTGAAAAGAGGAAGAAACTGTACACAGACAGGAACTGTTGTAATCAACTTTCTATTGGGCTTGTTCATTAATTAATTAATGTTCAGATATGTCTTACTGTGTTGATGTGTCTTGATACAGTAATGTGTCTTGAGATATATATATATATATATATAATGTATTACTGTATCAAGACACATCAACACAGTAAGACAACAGAATTTTAGAAATATTTGACTCACTCAGTTAAAAAGCTCATTCGGCTCCTGATCTAAACTGAAAGCTGGTTGGTTTTACTACTCCAGTCAGAACTAAACTAAAGCTCGGCTGTCACTCAGAAAGATGAACCCTAATGAACATCAGCTTACTGTCAGTTTTTCACTCCACTTCACCCAATGTGCTTTCTGTTTCCTGTCGACCTTCTTCGGCAAACGATTTATTACGCTGTCTCTGCCACTGGACTTAAGCTACATCCTCTTATTTTTCCCTTAAACCACTCTGACTCCATTTAAGGTAGCATCAAATGTCTAACGCCTGCATAAGCCCTGATTTAAGAGTGAGTAGAGCTAGCTGTTTTGGAGAGCGATGAGAGTGAGAGACAGAATCAGCTTCATCGTGAGGAGTAAATATGCAAACTGATATTCCTTTGGAACGGCACTTTTTTGTGAAACTGTGTTAAAAATAAGCAAGAAACTGTGCACAAACTGGAATTGTTGTACAGTAATCAGCTGATTTTAGAAAATCACATCCTGCCACATACTTTCCAGATTAAATGTGCAGATTGTTGATTTACTGTGGAACTACAGCGTCACAAAGCTGAAAATAGGGCTGTTTTTCTGAGTCCATGAAACATTTTAGAGACATTAGAGATCCATTGCTTTCACAGGACAACCATCTACAAACATCTGATGATCTTGTGCATTGCTGTAGATTAAACCACTCAACAGTGTATAAAGGAGATAACATTAGCAAAACATTAGACATGGACAGCAGTAAAATGCAACATGTACATTCATGCAGCAGTATTATTAATCCAGAAACATTTCTGTTACTATTGGGCTAAAATAGTAACAGAAAACAGGAAAAACAGGGAACAGAGAAAACAGATAACAGAAAAAAGAAAAAAACTGAGTAAAATAAAAACAGTGACAACTGAGAACAGAGATGGAAAGAGAAATCAGAAACTGAGAACAGAGGGAAAAGAGAAACAAATGAAGAGAGAAAGAGAGAAAACAGACAACAGAGAAACTGAGAATGATCTGATCTCGGACAAACCGCTGGAGAGTGATCTGGATGCTGAAGGGCCACAGATGCTTTACAACTACTATGCAAAACATGTAGCCTGGGTAAACCCTGACGAACTTCGGGCAAATTTGAGATTTGCTCTGCAAGTCAGTCTGGCGAAGAGCCCATTCAAACCCATTTCCAATGTCCTCAAAATTGAGGCACCAATCACAACCGTTGAGGCGGGCTTTACACCAATCACAACCGTTGAGGCGGGCTTTACGCGACGAGGATAGCGCAGCGACGGCAAGCAGCTTTTTTGTTTACATTCAACATGGCGGCTACCGAAGCCGTGCTTCACGTGCTCGGCCATGACCGGCGACCGGCAGGTCAGTGTGACATATGGCGATTTCATGCCGGCCAACGCTACAATTAACTGACAACAGAAGTTATACGAGTTACAGTTCTCAAGGACGCACGCACACACGGACAGAGACTCTTTTTCCTTTCTCTCAACTTCTCCGCCGTGTGTGGCGCGTACCCGCTCGCGGTGTGTAGGGAACCTCGTGAATTAACCTGCAACATGTCAGCTGTTTGGGAATTCTAAAGCGCGTGTGCAGAAGATAACAAGTTTGCAATATGCAACACCTGCAAGGAGAACGTAGGGCGTGGAGGGACGACACCAAAATCCAAAATGTCTTTTTTTTTTTTGAAAAGCGTCACCCGGATCGTTGTTCTGATTGGTTGAAGGACTATCCAATGGGCCCAGAGGCATTTGAGCGGCAAACCACTTTGATTCCATTTTAGGCAGCAACAAATGTCTAATAGCTGCATAAACCCTGATTAAAGAGTGAGTAGAGTTACCTGTGCTGGAGAGCATCCAGATGAGAGTGAAAGACAGAATCAGCTTTATCGTGAGGAGTAAATGTGGAGATTACTGGTAGTCCTTTGGAACGGAACGTTTTAGTGAAACTGCGTTCGAAAAGAGGAAGAAACTGTACACAGACAGGAACTGTTGTAATCAACTGATGAAGCGATCTTAGAAAACCACATCCTTCCACAAACTTTCTATTGGGCCTGTTCAGTAATACATATAATGTTATTTTTTACATATAATGTATTACTGGATCAAGACACATCGACACAGTAAGACAACAGAATTTTAGAAATATTTGACTCACTCAGTCAAAAAGCTCATTCGGCTCCTGATCTAAACTGAAAGCTGGTTGGTTTTCTTCTCCAGTCAGAACTAAACTAAAGCTCGGCTGTCACTCAGAAAGATAAACTCTAATGAACATCAGCTTACTGTCAGTTTTTCACTCGACTTCATCCAACAATGTGCTTTCTGTTTCCATTCGACCTCACATTTTTGGGAAGATCAATTCCTCCTTGTTTGACCGTTTAGAGTCCCTCCCAGCACAACACGACGGAAACAGATGTCTCTTAATTGGGACGAAGCTTGAGAATACGGCATCAGATCCATTATCTTACGGCTGTATGGCAGCATAATCATCCTATTATCATGGTTATTAATCATAGTCAAATTTTTCCCAAAAAAAGATAAACAACAGGTTTATCAAAAAGTTGATCTCTTTCTAAAAACTCCACTCAGACACTAGACATGTTTTGCTTTTGGTCATGATGTTAATATGGTAATAGGGTTAATACATCAAATTTATATAGCACTTTTTTAGGTACTCCATGTTGCTTTACAGAGCCTGGGCTGAGAAAAGACTTAAAAAGTTTAAATAGGAGAGTTTTCAGGGCCTTTTTAAAGAAGGACAGGGTGTTGTGTGTGTGTGTGAAGCGTGTTTCAGAGGGAGGGCTGCAAAGGTCCTGTAGCCCCACGTTCGGAACAAGTCCGGTTGGTTTGCAGCAGGTTGGTGAAGGAAGTCAAAGAGGTATGGGGGAACCGGGGGGCAAGTTGTTTAGGCATTACTAGTTGTTTTATGGGTTATATAGTCTATATCCACGACTTTCCACTTCCGAGATTACTCCAATACTGCCGGATGTCCGTCACCTTCCAAACTCCGGTGGATTTCTGAGGACTATGGTTACCTGCTCCTCAGATCTCTGCAGGGTAAATCCAGACAGCTAGCTAGACTATCTGTCCAATCGGAGTTTTCTGTGCCCATGACGATTGTGATTGGTTTAAAGAAATGCCAATGAACCAGAGCCTTTTTTCCGCTGTGGAAGAATATTTGTGTGCTGTATTTTTAAAGTTGGTTTTCCTACATTAAAGTTTTTTTTCACACAAATTGTCAAAAGCAGTTAGCACAACAGCGGTACATGTGGACTAAACTGTTGATAACGTTTCATTGCTTTCACACAAAATGCATTTAATGACTATAAATCAACCAAAACTGTATTTACAGTCCATTTTGCACATATTGATTTACAAAATGATAAAATTACAT
The DNA here is from genome assembly GCF_010015445.1 of Perca fluviatilis. Taxonomy (NCBI): domain Eukaryota; kingdom Metazoa; phylum Chordata; class Actinopteri; order Perciformes; family Percidae; genus Perca; species Perca fluviatilis. Next base: position 6,078,891 of record NC_053120.1, read on the forward strand.
TCATAACACACAAAAAGAAATACTAGAATATGTACATTCTGCTGCATCTAAGTAAGCAACTGAAATAAAAAAATAAAAAAAGACCAACCACAGACGATTCAATTTTCTCTTCCAGCTTCCTTGTGATTCGTCAACCTCATAATAATTATTTCCTCATGGAGGTGGGAAGTTTATAACCACCAGCCACATGATTTCTAAATCATTTTTGGAAGCATATCCTGTAAGGTAGCACCTAAGGTGTCCCCCCACTTTACAAAATCCCATTTTTGTCCCCCCGCCCCCGCTTTCAAATTGTGAAAATGTTTCATTCTATAAAATGATTCCCTCAAGTTTTGGTGATCATCCCTATATTAAACAATAAAGAAAGTAAGACATATGTTTCTTATAGGCTACATATTTATTTACTATTCTTTCTGGCAGAATTTATCATTATGATCCTCTCTTGTTAGTGTCCCTCCAGTTCTGTTCTCACCTGTTCCCAATTGTCTCGTTAGTTTCTACTCTCACCTGTTGCTCGTTACTGTCTTGTCCAATCCCCTGTCTTTCTGTTTATTGGTCTGTGTAACGATGACACCTAGTGGTCTATTGCAGGGGTTGTTCTGAAACAACCTTGACAACGAGCCATTAAAAAAAAATATGTGAAGCTTGTAAGGCTTGTAGGCTCCTCACTGTGCATAATGTTATTTTGGTCATGAAAAATTAATTAATAAAAGAAATCAAGCCACAATGTTTCACTTTTTTATAGATTTTTATTCCAAAATATTAATTTCTCTGCTGTGGAAGGATTTAGCCTACTTCTTTTTTTACAGATAATTTCTCCAGCCTTTGAAAAAATCCTCACACAAGGGACACTTGTTGCTGGCATGCAAAGATATTTTTTAGCAAGGACATACAAATGAGGAAAGATTACTGCTTTCTCTTTCCAGTAAGTTAGGGGATCATGAGTTCTGGGCAAAAATGCATAGTTGAGGTATTTTTTCACTTCCACTGTGGCATCAGCTGTAGCATTGTGTATCATCTTGGTTTCACGGATACGATCATCCAAACGTTCCCATAAACTGTCCTGTGTTTCTACTGGTGTTGATGTTGATTATGATGGGCCTGATGTTGACATTTGTGGCTCTGAATGAAAATGAAAACGGAGCTTCCATTTTTATCTATCTATCTATCTATCTATCTATCTATCTATCTATCTATCTATCTATCTATCTATCTATCTATCTTAATCTATCTATGTAGCTATATATGTATCTATCTATTAATGTGTCACTGTATGTATACTCTGTCTGTCTCTAGCCTATCAGTCAATGTGTAAATTTAAATGGAAGCCTAAATATAACTAAACAAATCGCACTATAAATGTCACTATATCACCAAAAATCCACTATCTCAAAATCAAACTCTCACAAAAACCCAAGAGATTGTGTGGTCTGTTCCAGACCCTGTCAATCAAACTCTGATTCGGTGGACCATGCCACCTGTCGAAACACTTGTGAAACACTCCGATGCTTCATTTAGCCGTAGTCACGTGACATGGGTGTTTTGAATCACGCTTCGGATCGTTTTTTTCTGTTTGTTTCTGCCTGGATACCTTCCTGACTTTGTGTAAGACTCTTTTTGTTAATAAATTACCTCTTAACCGCATTTGGGTCCAAGCCTTTCCTGACAAACCGTGACACAGACAATAGTGGACCGACTGAATGATATATCTAAAAATATACATTTATACATTTTTATAATATAATTACTTCTCTTAACTGAAACCATTCAATTAGTCACTTGTCATTTGCGAAAACTAACATTTGCACACAAAAACTAAGTAGTGGAAGTTAATATGACTTAGGTCATTTATATTTTAGCCCATGAGAGAGGGGGAGAAACAGAGTGAAAGAGATCATATTCTAGCATTGTAGAAAATTGATCTTCATGGTAAATCTTTATCGTTATCTTCTGCTCACTTTTAAGGAAAAGAGTACAACAGTTAATTTATGCAAATGATTAGTAGCCTAACTCCTTGAATGGTATGATTATGATGGTTTCAATTCAGAGCAGTGGTCAGTTAATGTATATTTTTAGGCTGCTTATGCGTTCAGTCGGTCCGCGATCGTCTGCACGCTTTCTCTCGCTGTTTTATTACAGCGGCCGTGTTTCTTTTTTACAAATAATGTGTTTCACGTTATAATTCTACAAGAAGCTGCTGCTCACTCTGTATAAAGAATGAACAATGCGTATTCTCCATTTTAGCAACAGTACATCTGTGATCGACCTCACGGTCTGTTAAGGAAAGCCGTGAATGCGCATCTATCCAAATGACTTAATCCTGGCTTGACCTAGGCCCCGTCCACACGTACCAAAACAATCTTTTTTTTACCCGTCTTCCCTGGATTCGTTTCAAGAATAGTTGCGTCCAAACGAATCCACTTGTAAATGACTCAACACGCTACTTCATAGTCCAGGCCTATAGGCGGCGCTGTTTCTGCTACAGAAATTCACCAAAAAACGGAGAAGAAGAGCATAGTCACTTCCACGTCCCATCCATGGTCCCATCATAACATGACTAGCTAGATTATCATTTTCTCTTAATACATCCGTGGACTATAATAACTTTCACCACTACTGATTTTATAAAAGGCCGCCGCAAGAAAATGTGTCTTTGTTTACGTTGTATAATGTGCTGTTGGATTGCTTTTTATTTTGCATGATTGCAGCGCGCTAGCAGCGAGCTAACGTTAGCGCGCTAACGTTCGCTAGCTCTAACATCGGCAGTCAAACAAACATCAATGATCCATGAATGATGTCTTTTTAATAATCATATAATATAAATTTTTCTTGCAGTAGCCTTTCTACAATAAGCCGTGGTATAAGTTACTATAATCCGTTCAAGGAGTTGATAAGCAGACTGATTAGCTAGCTAGTTGATAAGTTGTCTACTTCCACTTTTATAAACAGATAGCCATAGCAGCTACGTTACTTCGCTGCTGGAGCGGTCAGCTGCTTTAGCGATGTTTAACGTTAGCTACATAACGTTAGCAATATATCTTGTGTAGAATCCAGAGGGAAGGGTCAGGGAGCAGAGTATTTAGATGAAGTGAGCTGGTTTGACCATGGAGATGGGACATGCTCGCTTAGCTTAGTTGTGTGCATCAGCGGCCGTGGGAGAGGGTGTAAAAGAGGGGTGTGGCGATGACATCATCGATACGGATCCGTATTTACCATCCATACGAAGCCAAACGAGAGCCGTTTTCGTTTTTTTTCACCCTGAGACCTGGTTTCAAAAAAGTGCGTTTTCAGGCAGTGCGTTTGCAGGATTCGTCTGGACGGTCGGCCCAAACGATGCAAAACATGTGCGTTTGCACAAAAAAACGTTTCCGTGTGGACGGCCCCCTAGTTGCTCCTCATCAGCCTGGCTTGGCCTTTGTGAAACGCACCAAGTGTCAGCCCAGACAGCAAACAGTCACTGAAACTATGTTAAATCAACATTCCATTGTCAACATTAAGTCATTGAAACAACATCAAATTCTGATGTTGATTCAACATCATTTTGCACCCTGTTTTAATATTGAAACAACGTTGAAATCCTGTCCATAGATCAACGGAATTTCAATGGTATTTCAATTATCAGGAATATTGAAACAATGTTGAAATTTCAACTGAACTAAGGATCAACGTGATTTCAATGGAATTTCAATCATTATTAAGCCATAGAAAAGTATTGGTAGGCATACAAAAATGTAATGCCCTAAATTAAATAGCCTATAATGAATATCCTGCTTTATCTACAGCCAGGATTTTAAAAAGTGATGGAACATTTGAAAGCTTTTATGCCTATAGCCTAGCCTAAAACACTTACCACACCACACTGTTTAAGGTAAAAACAAATTCGTTTTATTAGCCTCTTATTTCATTATTTGTCCTCTTTAGCATAGTTACAGTTCATGGTCCTCTGACGTCTGACTGCTTTGTCGTCCAGTCCATCCTGCCCGGTCTGACGCGCAAGCAGCAACTGTTGCACAGCCTGGGCAAAAGTAAATTGGGTGTGGCGCGGCTGTCCCCATCTGCTGTGTAAGAGCATCTAAAACAGAAAATACAAGCACAATGCAAAAATGTGCCTTTAAGTTAAACAGAACACCCACAAATACACACTTGGAAACAAATTCATTAGGCGCCTAGTATTTTTCAATGATCGGATATAAGGCAATTTGTCCAGTGTTGTAGGCTAGCCTATCATGTTTTCCCTAAATTCAAATCACTTTTCAAAATTTAAGGTTACCTTTTACCTTCGTGCCTTCCGGCAGGTGATCTCTTTTCTTCCCTCTCCGCCTGGCATTTCCCTCTCTACAAACACATTACAACACAATTAGAGCAACAAATACTGTCACATCCTTGCCAAACATCAGTTCAAAATGGATTTTTAGGCTAAGACTAGCGCTAGCTAACGTTAGCTAGCATTAGCTAACATGACCGAATTCAAAATAATAATATCCAATAATTTCCTTGCCAAAACATTTCCAACTTCACCTGTACCATATTCTAAGACTGTTACTGCTAGCTAACGCTAGCGAATGTTAGCTAACGCTAGCTAACGTTAGCTAACGCTAGCTAACATTAGCTATTTTTAAAAGTTGTCTGATGCAGAATCCAAAAGCATGATGGACACTAACCATCATGTTAACGAGTAACAGTATTTGATTTAGTACAATTGATTCATATCGAACATTACATATTAAGCAAGCTTACCTGATCGTATTCGCCCCAAGAGTCCAGAAATGAGATGTGTTCGGTGCAGTATGTTGGTCTACCACCCGATGATCTCCCGGTCAACTAAAAATCAATGGCTTTTCAATCCTATTTCCCGGTCAACTATATATCAATGGCTTTTCAATCATATTTCCCGGTCAACTATATATCAATGCTTTTTCAATCATATTTCCCGGTCAACTATATATCAATGCTTTTTCAATCATATTTCCCGGTCAACTATATATCAATGCATTTTCAATCATATTTCCCGGTCAACTATATATCAATAAATTTTCAATCATATTTCCCGGTCAACTATATTTCGATGGCTTTTCAACAACAGGTCGTTTCCCGGTCAACTCTAAATCAATGACTTTTCAACACATTGGCAATATCGCCCAGTAAACCAAATATCAATGCTTAATCAATCATAAAGATAACTAAAGATCAATGTTGTTCCAATGTTGTTGCCATCAACATTAATAACGTCAGGTTTCATCGATATTGTAATGGTGATTCAACATTTATTTTGCATTGAAATTTCAATATCAACCATAATGATGATTCCGATGGAAAATCAATATTTATTCAATGTTGGGTTGCTGTCTGGGAGGATACAATGGCGGACCCAAATGCACGGCTCAGGAATCAAAGATAAAGGTAAGTGGTTTATTGCTCCAAGAACAATGCAGGCAACGGCACAAGTCCAACAGGCAGGAAAACGTGGTCGATAATACAGGCACAAGGTCTGGATACACTGGGAAACTAAACAAGGGAACGCTGGAAAGTGAGTCACACACGGAGCTACGACAATCTGGCAGGGAACAAGTGAAACAAGGGGGAGGGGGGGGTATATATACAGTACAGGCCAAAAGTTTGGACACACCTTCTCATTCAATGTGTTTCTTTATTTTCATGACTATTTACATTGTAGATTCTCACTGAAGGCATCAAAACTATGAATGAACACATATGGAATTATGTACTTAACAAAAAAGTGTGAAATAACTGAAAACATGTCTTATATTTTAGATTCTTCAAAGTAGCCACCCTTTGTTTTTTTTTGATAACTCTGCAAACCCTTGGTGTTCTCTCAATGAGCTTCATGAGGTAGTCACCTGAAATGGTTTTACCTTCACAGGTGTGCTTTGTCAGGGTTAATTAGTGGAAGTTTTTCCCTTATTAATAAAAAAGCAAAGGGTGGCTACTTTGAAGAATCTAAAATATTATTTTTAAATTAATTTGACCCATTCTCACCAGTGTTGCCAACTCTTTTCCAGTGAAAGTAGCTAACACCAGCTCCAAAAGTCACTAAAAGTATATTTGTGATGTCATTACGCAATCATTTGCATAAAGCTTAGTGGTTATGTCAGCAAGGTAGATGGAAAGAAATAGAAATCTTTAGCCAAATAATCACAAATTCAATACAGGAATTTATTTTACCTTATAATTATTACTTAGGTAGCCTATATTTGAAGAAAAAAAGAAATTCTACAAAGGAAGGGAAAAAGATAAATAAAGAATTCTCAAAGAAGGTTGGCTTGTCCAGGGCCAGGCCAGCTCAGCGGTGTCTTTCTCCCGTCGCGTCCCACTGTCTCTCCTACCTACACCGGCCCCGCACCCTGTCCCCCCTCCCCTTCTACCTGCCTGCGCAGTGTGTGAAGTGCTACTGCACATGAGGAGAGAGGGGCTGCTGCTCTGCTCCTCAGTCACAGAACGGAAGAGAGGTGTGACTGTTTTGGCGGCCACAGGAGAGAAATACCTTACGTGGTCGCTGGACAATACTGGCGACTTTTTCACAGAAAGTCGCTGTCTTTTCTATAGAAAGTCGCCAGATTTGTCGCTAGTCGCATTTGTGAAAAAAAGTCACTAAGGGTGTCTGAAAAGGCGCTAAATCTAGCGAAAAAGTCGCTTACCGATAGTTACGCGTCTGGTTTTATTCCATAAGATTCCACTACTTACTACAAGTAGCTGCATTCTAACGCCAGATAAAGCTATATTCTTGGCTGCCAATGTTGTTAATTTCTCCCCAATATCGGGTCACATCCCTGCTGAAACATATCTGGTTATGTAGTATTTGGTATAAGCCTTTATTGGTGTTAACAGTACGAAGTCTACTCCGGCTACTCTGTTACAGTCAGTCTCCAGCAGTGTTGGGGAAAATCCTCAGGAAGTAATGTTACTTTTTGCTAATCACTCTTTAAAAAATAATAATTGTACCTTACTTATTACTTATAGTAGCCTGTCCCAAGTAATTAGTTACGTTACTCGTTATATTACTATTTTACTTCTCCTTCCTAATCTCGTTAAAAACAACCATTTCTAAAAGCTTCGATTAAAAAAAGAGCTTACAAATTGGCCTAAAATTATCAGCAGGCTTTTTAAGAAGTGTCTGAACTATGGCATGCTTACAACAAGACAGGACTGTACCTGTGGCTAAAGAACTGTTAAAAAAGCATCACTATGGTCACTGGGCAGAAATTATTAAAAGCTAGAGGGTCCGCAATAGCCAGTGAGAAATATATGATAAGGTGTGAAAAGTTGAACTTTATGCTGTGAATTTTGTATAGAAAAAATCTTTGAAATGTTTTCAGCTGATTGGGGAGGAATTTTATGGTTGAAGAAGCAGAAGGGTTAACTATGGAGTTCATGGTGACAGCATCAGGGAGTTGAAGTGACTGCTCTTGGTTCTAATAGTATGACAGTCCCGGCTGAATTACAGAAGCTGTTTCCACAACATGGTGGTGACCTGGTGAAGTTTATCTTTATGTAAGCATCGGCAGCCAAAGCTGTTCAGACTTTCAGCTGAGAAAGAACTTCACACCCGTTTGCAGACACACAGCCACGCCATGGTACGGTGATGTCCCCTAAACCTGATGCCACTGTGGATGACAACATCACAGTTTTACTAGAAGACAGTTTTGAACAAATTCTTTAAAAATCCCACAAGGAACACTTGAAGGCAGCAGTAACACATTTTGTGAGACAGTCTTTGATCAGTATGCACCATGATTGCTCACCTTTTCCATCAAAGCAGCGGTCCTCCACGCCTGCACACTCTTCTGTCCTTTTACAGAGTTGATTAGGAGCAGTGCAGCTGAGGCACTGCAGGCCATTTAGTTTTGTCTGCAGATCAGGGTCTAAATTTGAACAGAACAGGAGACAAGAAATTTACAGAGAATCTGAGAATTGTCTGTTGTGAAGATGGCGCAGCAGTTTAGTATATGTTAACAGTATATGTTGTTTTTTAACTGTCCTGTTGTCCTCGGGTCCAATTTGACCTGTTTTCAATGTTTCTATATCAGAAATTTGAGTTTCTTTCAAGCTAATAAAAAAAAAAACTAACTTGGATGGTTCCCTACGACACTCTTCACAAGTTAAATAAATGATCAGTTCACTACTTTCATTGAATTAGGGTGTTTTATTACATATAATAGCATTTGAAAAAAAAGAAACGTTGAAAAAAGTGACAAAAGATTTTGGAAAAAGCTTCAAAAAACATGGAAAAAATGTTTTTCAGAAGGTGCAGAAAAAAATGTGACAAAAACATTGGCAAAAGTGTCAAAAAGACAATGAAAACATTGAAATAAAAACGTTGAAATTTTAAATTTTGACCCCCAAAACCAAAAAGTTGCATGGTCGACAGGAAGACAACTCAATGGGTAAACTTCATCAGTTTCAGATTTGATTAAGTTTCAAGTCATTTATTGTCAATGCACATTATTTATTTTTTACAGAGAAACAGTCATCTTAGATGTCAGGCTCCTCCAATAATGCTCATGAAATATGGTTAAATAGAAGAACATGTAGTAGACAGTTTTGCTAAATGAACAAATTGTAATGTAAACAGGGCTGTAGAGAATGTATGTGTAATAATAAAAAGTAATATAGACAACCTTACATTTCACAAACTGCTGTGAGACTGGGTTGATATAGAACAGCTGAGGCTGCATCACACGTAAAACATCATCAATGGGCTTCTGAATATTTGGTGTTCTGTAGATCCATAAATAAAGCAAATAAAAAAAAATACAAGTGAAATTTTCACTGTTGCAGCCATCTGTGTTGCAGTAATGAACAGTATCTTGTAAACACCAATAAGGTGTGACAATGTTTGACCCTGTACAGTGCAGAGAGAGGACAGCACACAGGACCTGATAGTGAACTTCCTAACAATTCCAAACGCATCTTCTGTAAAACATAAGCACAATTCTTTTATTGTTAAACACACATGTAAACCAATAAAGCAGAACTTTCATTTTAAGTCAGTAAATGACAACAGATACTGTATATCTTTATACTTTTTACCTTGAAGGGCAGTTGTTGCACACAACCCATCAGAGTCACACGGCTTTAGGACTGGATGGGCCCGTTCTGCAGACACTGAAGAGCTGCAGCTGCAATGAGGAAAACTAGCAATATAAATAAAAAAAGAAAAGCAATGCTCACAACTGTCTTCAATATCTGAAAACACTCTGCTGTCAGTAAATCATCAAATTAAACAGTTTGAACAATTACATCTTCAGGTAAAAAGTGATTCTCATGTTTCATTTGAAATAAAAAAACGCATTAAAAGTGTGGAGTTCTGCATCTTTGAGTCATTGCGTGCTGAGAGGAATATGATTTATTACGCTCTGTCTCTGCCACTGTGACACTTACTCTTATTTTTTGATCTGGATCTTTGATTTCATTCCAGGTAATAAATGTCTAACACCTGCATAAATCCTGATTTAAGAGTGAGTAGAGTTACCTGTGCGTGCTGGAGAGCATCCAGATGAGACTGAGAGACAGAATCAGCTTCATTGTGAGGAGTATATGTGCAGATTACTGGTTTTACTGTGGAACCACACCTTATATATGTCAACCGGTTTTTAAAAAGAGGAAGATATACTGTACACAAAGAGACTATGCACACTGCACAGCAGTACTACAGCAAGACATAATTTAGCATGAATTAGTTTATTGCGTGAGTTTGTAGGTACAAGCCACTTCAAATTGTGACTCTGTAGCTTAATTGGTGCAAATTATGTATGTTGTCTTGCCAACAGTTTACAAATGTCTTTATTGATGTAAGTTGCTCATATGTTGTTTCTTTACTTAGATATTATATATCTTAATTTCCTGGTTTTGGTGCTGGGTTTAAAATTAGTTTGACCTCTGTGGTTACAGAGAAAAACGGAAACAAATCAGGAATACTTGCTGTTCTGCACATTCACATTTTCTGATCCACGTCTTTCAAGCTTTTCTCGACGTTTTGATACTTTTTTTGATGTTTTTGTTCTTTTTTTCCCCGTCTTTTTAGAAGCCTTTGTACTTTTATAATTATTTTTTTAAATGCTTTAAAAATGAATAAAACACCCAAATTCAATGAATGTAGTGAACTGATCATTTAATCTACTTGTGAAGAGCGTTTGGAACCATCCACGTTACTTATTTTTGACTATTTTGTTGAAAGAAACCCATATTTCTGATATAGAAATGTTTTGAAAATGGGTCAAATTTGACAGAGGCCAACTGGAGGTTAAACATTATATGAACTGAAGCCATATATGTGCGGGGCCCAGACATCTGTTTGTGCTCCACTGATTGGTTCATCGTTCTTTGCCTTTTGGATAAAAACCACAGATAAGCCACAAACTCATGTTGTCTCATCAGAAAGCTTTATTAGACAGTACAGTAGATGTCACCACTTTACATTAAACTACTGCCACATGTTATTGTTTTTATGTGATAAAACAAAGAAGAGATTGCAAAGAAAAATGTTTGCAATTCTTTAAATTAATTATTTAAATTAATGTAAATGAGCAATTTGTGACAAGGTACATTGTTAAATTAGAGTTTTTATTATTATTAGATTAGTTATATCATCAAGTAATATTTATATATGTATGATCTATTGCAAAAGTGTGCTTTATTTTCAGGTAACTGCACAACTCTGACAAAGCATCCTCATTGTTCAATTACCAGATGTCTCGTTTTGGATTATTCCTTGTGTGATGTGCATTGTGACATGTGACTTCACAATGTATTCCAGATTATAGTGGGCAAAAGTAGTGTTCCCATGTTTACGTGTGTCTATTACATTGCTGCCTACTCATTCCACCTCAACTTCACACAGACTCAATCCCCCTTTTTTTCTACATTTGGATTTTCCCTTCCCCTGTAAAAGCCAACTAAAGATTGCAGTGAGCAGTACATTTAAGTCCAGGCTTCAACAGGTGCTTCTGGTTGGCTTCATAGGTGGGTAGTCTCAGCTGTTTCTGTGTTTTAACAGAGGGTAAACATAAGGAGTCCGAGCAGCAGGCGGATCATACCCAGTTGGATACAGGAGGCTCCACTGGAAGGTTTTGTAGTCGTGGCTGATTGGGTTACAGTGGCAGCAGTTGTAGTTGTTGGGGCAGCGGTTGTAGTTGTTGTTGGGGCAATATTTGTAGTTGTTGTTGGGACAACGGTTGTAGTTGTCGGGGCAGCGGTTGTAGTTGTCGGGGCTGCGGTTGTAGTTGTCGGGGCAGCGGTTGTAGTTGTTGTCGGGACAACGGTTGTAGTTGTTGTCGGGGCAGCAGTTGTAGTTGTTGTCGGGGCAGCTGTTGTAGTTGTTGGGGCAGCGGTTGTAGTTGCTGTTGGGACAACGGTTGTAGTTGCTGGGGCAGCGGTTGTAGTTGTTGTTGGGACAACGGTTGTAGTTGCTGGGGCAGCGGTTGCACTTGTTGGGACAATGGTTGTAGTTGTTGTCGGGGCAGCGGTTGTAGTTGTTGTCGGGGCAGTTGTTGTCGGGGCAGCGGTTGTAGTTGTTGTCGGGGCAGCGGTTGTAGTTGTTATCGGGACAACGGTTGTAGTTGTTGTCGGGGCAGCTGTTGTTGTTGTCGGGACAACGGTTGTAGTTGTTGTCGGGGCAGCGGTTGTAGTTGTTGTCGGGGCAGCGGTTGTAGTTGTTGTCGGAGCAGCTGTTGTTGTTGTTGGGACAACGGTTGTTGTTGTTGGGACAACGGTTGTAGTTGTTGTCGGGGCAGCGGTTGTAGTTGTTGTCGGGCCAGCTGTTGTTGTTGTTGTCGGGGCAGCTGTTATAGTTGTTGGGGCAGCTGTTGTAGTTGTTGTTGGGACAACAGTTGTAGTTGTTGTTGGGACAACGGTTGTAGTTGTTGTCGGGGCAGCGGTTGTAGTTGTTGTCGGGGCAGCGGTTGTAGTTGTTGTTGTTTGGGAAGCGGTTGTAGTTGTTGTCGGGGCAGCGGTTGTAGTTGTTGTCGGGGCAGCGGTTGTAGTTGTTGTCGGGGCAGCTGTTGTTGTTGTCGGGACAACGGTTGTAGTTGTTCGGGACCAGCGGTTGTAGTTGTTGTCGGGGCAGCGGTTGTAGTTGTTGTCGGAGCAGCTGTTGTTGTTGTTGGGACAACGGTTTGTTGTTGGGACAAACGGTTGTAGTTGTTGTTGGGGCAGCGGTTGTAGTTGTTGTCGGGCCAGCTGTTGTTGTTGTTGTCGGGGCAGCTGTTATAGTTGTTGGGGCAGCTGTTGTAGTTGTTGTTGGGACAACAGTTGTAGTTGTTGTTGGGACAACGGTTGTAGTTGTTGTCGGGGCAGCGGTTGTAGTTGTTGTCGGGGCAGCGGTTGTAGTTGTTGTTGTTTGGGAAGCGGTTGTAGTTGTTGTCGGGGCAGCGGTTGTAGTTGTTGTCGGGGCAGCGGTTGTAGTTGTTGTCGGGGCAGCGGTTGTAGTTGTTGGTGGGGCAGCGGTTGTAGTTGTTGTCGGGGCGGCGGTTGTAGTTGTTGTCGGGGCGGCTGTTGTAGTTGTTGTCGGGGCAGCTGTTGTTGTTGTCGGGGCAGCTGTTGTTGTTGTCGGGACAACGGTTGTTGTTGTCGGGGCAGCGGTTGTAGTTGTTGTCGGGGCAGCGGTTGTAGTTGTTCGGGGCAGCTGTTGTTGTTGTTGTCGGGGCAGCTGTTGTTGTTGTCAGGACAACGGTTGTAGTTGTCGGGGCAGCGGTTGTAGTTGTCGGGGCTGCGGTTGTAGTTGTCGGGGCAGCGGTTGTAGTTGTTGTCGGGGCAGCGGTTGTAGTTGTTGTCGGGACAACGGTTGTAGTTGTTGTTGGGGCAGCAGTTGTAGTTGTTGTCGGGGCAGCTGTTGTAGTTGTTAGGGCAGCGGTTGTAGTTGCTGTTGGGACAACGGTTGTAGTTGCTGGGGCAGCGGTTGTAGTTGTTGTTGGGACAACGGTTGTAGTTGCTGGGGCAGCGGTTGCACTTGTTGGGACAATGGTTGTAGTTGTTGTCGGGGCAGCGGTTGTAGTTGTTGTCGGGGCAGTTGTTGTCGGGGCAGCGGTTGTAGTTGTTGTCGGGGCAGCGGTTGTAGTTGTTATCGGACAACGGTTGTAGTTGTTGTCGGGGCAGCTGTTGTTGTTGTCGGGACAACGGTTGTAGTTGTTGTCGGGGCAGCGGTTGTAGTAGTTGTCGGGGCAGCGGTTGTAGTTGTTGTCGGGGCAGCTGTTGTAGTTGTTGTCGGAGCAGCTGTTGTTGTTGTCGGGACAACGGTTGTTGTTGTTGGGACAACGGTTGTAGTTGCTGGGGCAGCGGTTGCACTTGTTGGGACAATGGTTGTAGTTGTTGTCGAGGCAGCGGTTGTAGTTGTTGTCGGGGCAGCAGTTGTAGTTGTTGTCGGGGCAGCTGTTGTAGTTGTTAGGGCAGCGGTTGTAGTTGCTGTTGGGACAACGGTTGTAGTTGCTGGGGCAGCGGTTGTTGTTGTTGTTGGGACAACGGTTGTAGTTGCTGGGGCAGCGGTTGCACTTGTTGGGACAATGGTTGTAGTTGTTGTCGGGGCAGCGGTTGTAGTTGTTGTCGGGGCAGTTGTTGTCGGGGAGCTGTAGTTGTAGTTGTTGCGGGCAGCGGTTGTAGTTGTTATCGGGACAACGGTTGTAGTTGTTGTCGGGGCAGCTGTTGTTGTTGTCGGGACAACGGTTGTAGTTGTTGTCGGGGCAGCGGTTGTAGTTGTTGTCGGGGGCGCGGTTGTAGTTGTTGTTTCGGGGCAGCTGTTGTAGTTGTTGTCGGAGCAGCTGTTGTTGTTGTCCGGACAACGTTGTTGTTGTTGTTTTGGTTTTTGACAACGGTTGTAGTTGTTGTTGGGACAACGGTTTGTAGTTGTCGGGGGCAGCGGTTGTAGTTGTTGTTGGGGCAGCTGTTGTTGTTGTTGTCGGGGCAGCTGTTATAGTTGTTGGGGCAGCTGTTGTAGTTGTTGTTGGGACAACAGTTGTAGTTGTTGTCGGGGCAGCGGTTGTAGTTGTTGTCGGGAGCAGCGGTTTGTAGTTGTTGTCGGGGCAGCGCTTTGTAGTTGTTGTCGGGGGCGGTTGTAGTTGTTGGTGGGGCAGCGGTTGTAGTTGTTGTCGAGCGGGTTGTAGTTGTTGTCGGGACTGTGTTGTAGTTGTTGTCGGGGCAGCTGTTGTTGTTGTCGGGGAGCTGTTGTTGTTGTTGGAAAGTGTTGTTGTCGGGCAGCGGTTGTAGTTGTCGGGGCAGCGGTTGTAGTTGTTGTCGGGGGGCGCCTGTTGTTTGTTGTTGTCGGGACGCTGTTGTTGTTGTCAGGACAACGGTTGTTGTTGTCGGGCAGCGGTTGTAGTTGTCGGGGCTGCGGTTGTAGTTGTCGGGGGCAGCGGTTGTAGTTGTTGTCGGGACAACGGTTGTAGTTGTTGGTGCTTGAATTGTAGTTGTTGGGGCAGCAGTTGTAGTTGTTGTCGGGGCAGCTGTTGTAGTTGTGCAGCGGCTTGTAGTTGCTGTTGGGACAACGGTTGTAGTTGCTAGGGCGCCGGTTGTAGTTGTTGTTGGGACAACGGTTGTAGTTGCTGGGGCAGCGGTTGCACTTGTTGGGACAATGGTTGTAGTTGTTGTCGGGCAGCGGTTGTAGTTGTTGTCGGGCAGTTGTTGTCGGGCGCTGGTTGTAGTTGTTGTCGGGCAGCGGTTGTAGTTGTTATCGGACAACGGTTGTAGTTGTTGCGGGGCAGCTGTTGTTGTCGGGACAACGGTTGTAGTTGTTGTCGGGGCAGCGGTTGTAGTAGTTGTCGGGGCAGCGGTTGTAGTTGTTGTCGGGGCAGCTGTTGTAGTTGTTGTCGGAGCAGCTGTTGTTGTTGTCGGGACAACGGTTGTTGTTGTTGGGACAACGGTTGTAGTTGCTGGGGCAGCGGTTGCACTTGTTGGGACAATGGTTGTAGTTGTTGTCGGGGCAGCGGTTGTAGTTGTTGTCGGGGCAGCAGTTGTAGTTGTTGTCGGGGCAGCTGTTGTAGTTGTTAGGGCAGCGGTTGTAGTTGCTGTTGGGACAACGGTTGTAGTTGCTGAGGACAGCGGTTGGCAGTTGTTGGGACAACGTTTGTAGTTGCTGGGGCAGCGGTTGCACTTGTTTGGGACAATGGTTGTAGTTGTTGTCGGGCAGCCGGTTGTAGTTGTTGTCGGGGCAGTTGTTGTCGGGGCAGCGGTTGTAGTTGTTGTCGGGGCAGCGGTTGTAGTTGTTATCGGGACAACGGTTGTAGTTGTTGTCGGGGCAGCTGTTGTTGTTGTCGGGACAACGGTTGTAGTTGTTGTCGGGGCAGCGGTTGTAGTTGTTGTCGGGGCAGCGGTTGTAGTTGTTGTCGGGGCAGCTGTTGTAGTTGTTGTCGGAGCAGCTGTTGTTGTTGTCGGGACAACGGTTGTTGTTGTTGGGACAACGGTTGTAGTTGTTGTTGGGACAACGGTTGTAGTTGTTGTCGGGGCAGCGGTTGTAGTTGTTGTTGGGGCAGCTGTTGTTGTTGTTGTCGGGGCAGCTGTTATAGTTGTTGGGGCAGCTGTTGTAGTTGTTGTTGGGACAACAGTTGTAGTTGTTGTTGGGACAACTGTTGTAGTTGTTGTCGGGGCAGCGGTTGTAGTTGTTGTCGGGGCAGCGGTTGTAGTTTCTTGTTTGGGAAGCGGTTTGTAGTTGTTGTCGGGGCAGTGGTTGTAGTTGTTGTCGGGGCAGCGGTTGTAGTTGTTGTCGGGGCAGCGGTTGTAGTTGTTGGTGGGGCAGCGGTTGTAGTTGTTGTCGGGGCGGCGGTTGTAGTTGTTGTCGGGGCGGCGGTTGTAGTTGTTGTCGGGGCAGCTGTTGTAGTTGTTGTCGGGGCAGCTGTTGTTGTTGTTAGGGCAGCGGTTGTAGTTGCTGTTGGGACAACGGTTGTAGTTGTTGTCGGGGCAGCTGTTGTAGTTGTTGTCGGGGCAGCTGTTGTAGTTGTTAGGGCCGCGGTTGTAGTTGCTGTTGGGACAACGGTTGTAGTTGCTGGAGCGCGGTTGTAGTTGTTGTTGGGACAACGGTTGTAGTTGCTGGGGCAGCGGTTGCACTTGTTGGGACAATGGTTGTAGTTGTTGTCGGGGCAGCGGTTGTAGTTGTTGTCGGGGCAGTTGTTGTCGGGGCAGCGGTTGTAGTTGTTGTCGGGGCAGCGGTTGTAGTTGTTGTCGGGGCAGCTGTTGTTGTTGTCGGGACAACGGTTGTAGTTGTTGTCGGGGCAGCGGTTGTAGTTGTTGTCGGGGCAGCGGTTGTAGTTGTTGTCGGGGCAGCTGTTGTAGT
The DNA here is from genome assembly GCF_010015445.1 of Perca fluviatilis. NCBI lineage: Eukaryota > Metazoa > Chordata > Actinopteri > Perciformes > Percidae > Perca > Perca fluviatilis. The sequence continues at coordinate 6,095,164 of NC_053120.1, forward strand.
TGTTGTCGGAGCAGCTGTTGTTGTTGTCGGGACAACGGTTGTTGTTGTTGGGACAACGGTTGTAGTTGTTGTCGGCAAGCTGTTTTTTTTTGTCGGGACAACGGTTGTGGTTGTTGGCGGGCAGCGGTTGTAGTAAGTTTCGGGCAGCGTTTTGTAGTTGTTGTCGGGCGCTGTTGTAGTTGTTGTCGAAGCGCGCTTTGTTGTTGTCGGGACAACGGTTGTTGTTGTGGACAACGGTTGTAGTTGCTGGGGCAGCGGTTGCACTTGTTGGGACAATGGTTGTAGTTGTTGCGGGGCAGCGGTGTAGTTGTTGTCGGGGCAGCAGTTGTAGCTGTTGTCGGGGCAGCTGTTGTAGTTGTTAGGGCAGCGGTTGTAGTTGCTGTTGGGACAACGGTTGTAGTTGCTGGAGGCAGGTTGTAGTTGTTGTTGGGACAACGGTTGTAGTTGCTGGGGCAGCGGTTGCACTTGTTGGGACAATGGTTGTAGTTGTTGTCGGGGCAGCGGTTGTAGTTGTTGTCGGGGCAGTTGTTGTCGGGCAGCGGTTGTAGTTGTTGCCGGGCAGCGGTTTGTAGTTGTTATCGGGACAACGGTTGTAGTTGTTGTCGGGACTTTTGTTGTTGCCGGACAACGGTTGTAGTTGTTGTCGGGCAGCGGTTGTAGTTGTTGTCGGGCAGCGGTTGTAGTTGTTGTCGGGGCGCTGTTGTAGTTGTTGCCGGAGCAGCTGTTGTTGTTGTCGGGACAACGGTTGTTGTTGTTAGGACAACGGTTGTAGTTGTTGTTGGGACAACGGTTGTAGTTGTTGTCGGGGCCAGCGGTTGTAGTTGTTGTGGGGCAGCTGTTGTTGTTGTTGTAGCAACGTTGCAACGGTTGTAGTTGTTGTTGGACAACAGCTTGTAGTTGTTGTTAGAGCAGCGTTGTTGTTGTGTTGGGCGGTTTAGTTGTTGGGGCAGCTGTTTAGTTGTTGTCCATTTGTTGTGGACAAGTTGTAGTTGTTGTCGGGGCAGGGTTGTGTTGTTTCGGGCAGCGTTGTTAGTTGTTGTTTGTTTGGGAAGCGGGCAGTTGTTGTCGGGCAGTGGTTGTAGTTGTTGTCGGGCAGCGGTCGTAGTTGTTGTCGGGGCAGCGGTTGTAGTTGTTGGTGGGGCAGCGGTTGTAGTTGTTGTCGGGGCGGCGGTTGTAGTTGTTGTCGGGGCGGCGGTTGTAGTTGTTGTCGGGGCAGCTGTTGTAGTTGTTGTCGGGGCAGCTGTTGTTGTTGTTAGGGCAGCGGTTGTAGTTGCTGTTGGGACAACGGTTGTAGTTGTTGTCGGGGCAGCAGTTGTAGTTGTTGTCGGGGCAGCTGTTGTAGTTGTTAGGGCAGCGGTTGTAGTTGCTGTTGGGACAACGGTTGTAGTTGCTGGGGCAGCGGTTGTAGTTGTTGTTGGGACAACGGTTGTAGTTGCTGGGGCAGCGGTTGTACTTGTTGGGACAGTGGTTGTAGTTGTTGTCGGGGCAGGCTTAGTTGTTGTCGGGCAGTTGTTGTCGGGGCAGCGGTTGTAGTTGTTGTCGGGGCAGCGGGTTAGTAGTATTTCGGGTAGCGGCTGTTGTTGTTGGCGGGACAACGGTTGTAGTTTTGGGAAGTGGTTGTAGTGCGGGGGGGCGGGTAGTGGTTGTTGTTGTCGGGGCAGCTGTTGTAGTTGTTGTCGGAGCAGCTGTTGTTGTTGTCGGGACAACGGTTGTTGTTGTTGGGACAACGGTTGTAGTTGTTGTCGGGGCAGCGGTTGTAGTTGTTGTCGGGGCAGCGGTTGTAGTTGTTGTCGGGGCACCGGTAGTAGTTGTTGTCGGGGCATCTGTTGTTGTTGTTGTCGGGGCAGCTGTTGTTGTTGTCAGGACAACGGTTGTAGTTGTTGTCGGGGCAGCGGTTGTAGTTGTTGTCGGGTCAGCTGTTGTAGTTGTTGTTGGGACAACGGTTGTAGTTGTTGTCGGGTCAGCTGTTATAGTTGTTGGGGCAGCTGTTGTAGTTGTTGTTGGGACAACGGTTGTAGTTGTTGTCGGGGCAGCGGTTGTAGTTGTTGTCGGGGAAGCGGTTGTAGTTGTTGTCTGGGAAGCGGTTGTAGTTGTTGTCGGGGCAGCGGTTGTAGTTGTTGTTTGGGAAGCGGTTGTAGGTGTTGGGGAAGCGGTTGTAGTTGTTGGGGCAGCGGTTGTAGGTGTTATGGTGGTATTACACAAACTGGTCTCACAACAGGACAGATTGCTGATGGTACCAACACTTTGCAAGAAAGGTAAGCTACCCAGGCTGGCAGCTGCTGCACACAGGTTTTCAGATGCACAGCCAAAGGCTGGAGAAGTGGTGGACCCACTCGTCACTGTAGAGGGAATAAATCACAGTTTTACTTTGTGGCTACGAAACTGATTGAACAAACTGATCAGGAAGGCTGGTTCGTTACTGGCTGCAAACAGGAGACATTTGAAGCTCTGGCGGAGCGGAGGTCACTGAACAAACTGTGATCCAACATGGATAACCCAACCACCCTCTCCACCCCACACTGGTCCACCACACTGGTCCACCTTCTCTTAGAGGCTTCAACAGCTTCAATGTGGCACGGACCACAGCAAGAAATCATTCCTGCCTGATTCCATAAAACTGTACACACAGCTGTGTGTGTGAGATAACTATCTCATTACCTCACACAATACAATATTACACTATTATGCTACTGCACCCTGGTCGCTTCATATTTAATATCTAATATAATTTTTTTTATTTTGTGATATATACTATGTATATACATTGTACATTTCAAGTTCAAGTTACTTTATTTATACCCAAAGGTAGATTTTGTTTGCAGTAGAGTCACACATCATCACATTATCCCACATCCTCACATTATCACACATCGTCAAAAAAGTTCTTATCGGTCCAGAATAAGATAATACATAAACCTACATAAAAGACGAGTAAACATTTGTGCAAAATATAGCTATAATTTATTCCTCAATGTAATGGCTACAGGAACAAAACTGTTTTTGTGTCTTTTTGTTTTACACCTGGGGATAATAAACCTACGTCCAGAGGGTAGAAGCTGGAATTCTGTGTACAGTGAATGAGAACTGTCGCTTAAAATTGAACTAGTTATGCACTGTACCTGTTTTGTGTACCGGGTCTCCACGTTAGGCTGTGGCTCCCCAATCAGCCTGCTAGACCACTTTACTATTTGGTTAAGTGAGTTTTTATTTTTCACATTGAGGTTCCCAAACCAGGCTGCCAGCGCAAATGATAAAACAGATTCAATAAAAGCGTTATAAAAAAGGATCATGATGGATTTATCCGTTTCCTCAAACAAAACAGGCGCTGATGCCCTTTTTTGTGTACCAGTTCAGTTAGTTTCAAATGTGAGTTTGAAACTAAACTATTCTACACTTGTATATACACACATTCACACATGCACACATTCATTCATTCATAATAATATGTTTATTTGATATAGCACCTTTTACAGACAAAGTCACAAAGTGCTTCACAAGAAGCATTTACAAAAATATAGTACAATCCAACAGATAAAGGGAAAAAAGAAAATATTTTCGAAATGACCATTGAAAATTATTTCAACGATTAAAACCCATAGTTTACAAACAATACAGTACAATCCAACAGAAAATAAACAAGGGAAAGAAGAAATTAACTATTGAATGACCAATGAAAATCATTTCAACGATTAAAATCTAAAACCCAAAGTTTACAGACTAGAGTCAAAAGCGAATTTAAGCAAATGTGTCTTCAGCTGCTTTTTAAAAGCTTCAACAGAGACTGCAGACAGTAGGAAGGGCGTTCCACAGGTTTGGAGCCACTGCTTCAAAGGAACAGTCACCTTTAGTTTTTAAACAAGTGCATGGGACCACCAGTAATCCTTGGTTAGAAGACCTGAGGCACCTGTTAGTAGTGTACGGATAGAGCAGGTCAGAGATATAAGCAGGTGCCAGACCACGCAAAGCTTTATAGGCCAGAACAAGAACTTTAAATTGTATCCTGAACTTGATCGGAAGCCAATGTAATGAGTATAAAATTGGAGTGATGTGTGACATCCTGCTGGACCTGGTCAACAGCCTAGCAGCAGAGTTCTGGACTAGTTGTAGACGGTCCTGGGAGGAGTGTGAAAATGGAGTTGCATTAATCAAGCCGGGAAGATAAAAATCCATGAATGACCATCTCAAGCTCAGAATGCGACACAAAAAGCTCTAAGTTTGGCAATGTTTCTTAATTGAAAGAAACATGTGCGAGTCAGTGATTTGATATGATGATCAAAATGCATGCTATTATAAAATATAACACCAAGATTTCTAAGTTTGGACTGTACAGCTGAAGAAAGGGACCCCAAGAGCTGAGTAACCTTGGAAGCTGTAGTGTCCGGAGCAACAATAAGGACTTCGGTCTTATCTTCATTTAGCTGTAGGCAATTGTTTGACAGCCAATCCTGGATGGAAGTCAAACATTTGAGCAGTTCCAACACTTTGTCAGTCTCATCCGGGTTAAAAGAGACATATAGCTGGATGTCATCAACATATACACTACCGGTCAAAAGTTTTAGAACACCCCAATTTTCCAGGTTTTTATTGAAATTTTAGCAGTTCAAGTCCAATGAATAGCTTGAAATGGTACAAAGGTAAGTGGTGAACTGCCTGAGGTTAAAAAAAAAGTAAGGTTACCCAAAACTGAAAAATAATGTACATTTCAGAATTTTACACAAAGGCCTTTTTCAGGGAACAAGAAATTGGGTAAACAACGTAAAGCTGTTCTGCAGTAATGGAGGTTGAGCAAGCATTGAAAGTTAGTGCTACCAATTCCCACAGGTGTTCCAACTTGTCTGGATTACTTACAACCCCCTCTGTTTGTATAAAAGTATTGTTGGAACACACTGTGGTACCATACCCTCGTGAGCATTATTTGAACAGTATTGTACTGCAGAAAGTAGTGTGTTGCCATAAAAAGGGCAGGAAAAATGCAATTAAGAATGGTAGAGAGACAGACCATCATAACTAGAGAGAAATTGTGAAGAAAGTCAAGGTGTCATTGAGTACAGTATTCTTCACCATCAAAAGGCACTAAGAAACTGGGGGAAACGCTGACAGGAAGAGGTCTGGCAGACCCAAAGCCCCAACAGAATCCGAAGACAAGTTTCTGAGAGTCAACAGCTTGCACGATAGGCGGCTAACAGGACAACAGCTTCAAGCACAGCTTAATAGTGGTCGTAATAAGCAAGTCTCAGTTTCAACTGTAAAGAGAAGACTCCGAGCTGCAGGTTTGATAGGTTGAGTTGCAGCAAGAAAGCCATTGCTAAGACGTCAGAATAAGAAAAAGAGGCTTGCCTGAACAAAGAAACACTGCCAATGGACTAGACTGGAAGAAGGTGTTATGGACTGATGAATAAAAATTTGAAATCTTTGGTTCATCATGCAGGATTTTTGTACACCGTCGAGTAGGCGAAAGGATGGTTCCTCAGTGTGTGACATCAACTGTCAAACATGGAGGAGGAAGCGTTATGGTCTGGGGCTGTTTTGCTGGATCCAGGGTCGGTGATTTGTACAGAGTGAAAGGCACCCTGAACCAAAACGGCTACCACAGCATTTTGCAGCGCCATGCAGTACCCTCTGGTATGCGCCTAGTTGGTCAGGGGTTCATCCTACAGCAAGATAATGACCCAAAACATAAGTCCAAGCTATGCCAGAACTACCTTAGCAAAAAAGAACAAGATGGTAAGCTTAAAAACATGGAGTAGCCAGCATAGTCACCAGACTTAAAACCCGTTGAACTGGTTTGGGATGAACTGGACAGAAAAGTGAAAACAAAGCAACCTACAAGTGCCACACATTTATGGGAATTTCTGCATCAGAGTTGGGAAGAACTTTCTGAAGAATATTTGATTTCCATTGTAGAAAGAATGCCACGAGTGTGTTCAGATGAGTCAAAAATTTAGAATACATTTTGGATTATAAATTCATTCCATGATTTCTTTTTTAACTTAAATTGTTCATTTGTTCTATTCTTTAATTCCAGAGTACAATAAGACATTGAACTGCATGAATTTCAATAAAAACCTGGAAAAATTGGGGTGTTCTAAAACTTTTGACCGGTAGTGTAAGTGATAGCAGATATCTCCAAATTGGCTAATTATATGTCTCAGGGGAAGCATATACAATGCATAAAATGCATAAAATCGGACCTAACACAGAACCCAGCATTTTCTGAACAATATGGACCAAGTTACACAGAAAAACTTCTATCTGAAAGATAAGAGGTGAACCAATCCAGGGCGCTCCCTGAGATACCAACCCTGTGCTTAAGTCTATCAAGCAAGATTTGTTATGATCCACCGTATCAAAAGCTGCGCTTCACTTAATTTAAGGGAATTGATGTATGCAGGTTGGTTTTCTTTAGTAGTGGCTGAGCAACTGTATGTTTAAAATACGAAGGGACATAACCAGATTGCAGAGAGCTGTTGAGTATAGAGAGAACCCAAGTACTCACAGACCCAAGAACATTTAAAAAAAAAGAAGTTGGTATAATATCTACTGGGCTCAGGGAAGATTTCATACTGCTAACCAGATCAGTGAGTTATTGTAGCGAAATCGGTGTAAAACAGTTCAAGATTGGAGGCTGGATCAAGTGACCCGAATAGGGAGTAGAAGAGGGGATAATGCCATTTCTGACATCACTCATTTTATTTACAAAGAAATAGAGAACGTCATTGCAGTCCTTATTTAAAACACCTGCACTTCAGGAGGAGCAGGATTGACAATATTGTTGATGGTTTGAAAAAGGACTTGAGGTTTACGTTTACTGGAAGAAATGAGGTTAGCAAAGTAAGATGTCCTCGCCTCCATAACCCTTGTGTTGTCCTTCGGGTCCCAGTGACCCGAAGGACAACACAAGGATTAACCATGTTGTTGTATTCAGTCAAGACGTCTTTGTAATACAGCCGGTTAACATGAAGCTTGGAGGATTTCCACTGTTGCTCCGCCCTCCGACATGTACGCCGGAAACAGCGAATTATGTCATTTAGCCATGGGGAAGAGTTGACGGAGGAAGAGTTGACGGAGGAAACACGACGCATTTTACTTGGAGCCACTTCATCCAAAATTGATAAGCAATATGTGTTGAATGAGTGGACCAGACAATTAATATCAGCATGAGAAGGCAGCACTGCGCTTTGGTAAAAAGCTGCAGAAAACTTCTCAGCTGAGAAGCGATTTAAAATGCAAGAACATCTTACATGTTTACTGGGCAGTAAATCTAAAGGAAAAGACAGTTTGAAGAAAACACAGTCATGGTCAGTAATATGCAGCTCCTCAGAGCAAACAGAGTCAAGATTAAGACAGATAAAATTAAAAGACTCGGTGACATTAAGAAAATCAGCAGCAAAAGTGCAAGACATGTCATCGACGTAAATATTAAAGTCTCCGACCATAACCACTTTATCCAACCTAATAATAGATGATAAAGAAATCACTGAATTCAGACAAAAAAGCACTGTTTGAACCAGGAGGTCGTTAGATTAAAATACAATAAAACGGATTAGAACTACCAACTTTGGTTACCTGCAGTTCAAATGAGGAAAAAACTCCAGTGGGTACTGTCTGACTTATCTGTTTTTATACCTAACTGCAAGCCCTCCACCCCGACCTGAGGACCTGGGAGTACCGGTGAAACAACGTTCAATTAGCGGGCCGTATTCCAAGTTTCTCTGCCAAGTCTCCATCAGGAACAAGAAATCAAGGCATTTATCAATAAATAAATCATTCAGAATAAAAGACTTGTTAGTGATGGAACGAGCATTTATCAGTGCCATCCTGAGAGGTGCAGCTGAGGAGAGCAACGTTTGCTATTGATTTTTCTTTTTGACAAAATGTAAATAAAGAAATGTCACAAAAACATACTTCCCAATGTTTGGGGTCACTCTCACTGAATCACGAGTTATGGTGAGATTTTTGCAAAGTAGTCTAACATTAGGCCGAGATTACCTCACTATAGACAATGCAGCTCTTCTGTCTCTCCTCTCCCTTGCTGCTGCTGGAGCATTTAGGTTAAGTGACATCGGCACATGCAGTTCAACATCACATCTCCTTAAGTCCTCTAATATTTCCTCATTTATGTCATCAACACATCCGTGATTCATGGAAATGTTAAGTAAAACAAGGTCATATTTTTCCTTGTATTTTATGTATGGTTTGCAAAAATGGGAACTGCTGGGTCCGTGAGATGACAGAAGCAAAGTGTATGCGCAGTGTGCACACTTTTTTTTACAAAAGTAATTGTGTCCACATCCCACCTTCTGGCGGCTGCAGGACAAATGAACAGTACTTAAAGAAAAAAATGTAATGTCCGCAACACTGCTTTAATCTCCCATATTTAAAAGGGTGATAGAATGGTTGTATTCGGTATTTCACGCTGTTCCTTAATGTCTCCTAATAGGGTATGTAACATTGGTTGGGCTGAAAATGTCTCTTTTGCTGGTTTTTTGGCCCTAACGCTACCCTGTTAAATGGGACTGGACTGAATCGAGGGCTTTTCTGCCCTATATGTTCTGCTCATGAATATTTAGATGAGCTGCACGCTGATTCGTTGAGCTTAGCACACAAACACACACACACACACACACACACACACACACACACACACACACACACACGTTCCCCTCTGTGCCCCAAAAAAAGTTAACATACTGTGAACCGCCGCCGGCAGGCAGCTCCTGCACACCGCCCATTGTGAGTCCACTGATATCTACTCCTTTTCTCTGGGCCGTATCTCCTGAGAGAGCTCCAGCCAGCGTGCAGCGGCGTCTGACAGTCCAGGCAGAAAGCCAGCGATCCGGGCAGGCACTGCGCCACTGTCACGGCATACTGTGGAGTTGCTAAACTCCGAAACAGTCGTACTAAATTTGCAATTAGCCATCAATTTTTGTGAAACAGCCCATATTTTGTTATATCATATAGTTGATTTCTCGCATAAAAAAGTCCCAGAAGTGAATTTAGTAATGCAACAGCAGATGAACAATGCATAAAGTTTCTGAGATTTGCGCGACCTAGATTTAGAAGACTAACTGACCTCAGATCAGTTAGTGGCCTATGTAAATTTTGGGGTGTTACAAATATAGAAGGTAGAGCCAAATAAGGAGGAGTTGAGAAGTTGACGTCAACTTTTAGCTTTGTTCAGATTCGCCCGTTTTCAGAGGCAGTTTCAAATTGTGAGATTTGCAGAGGTAAGAGGGATTTTGAGGTTCTATGTATGTCCTAGTTACCCTCCAAACTGTCATTTTTCAACTATGACAAGGTAAAATCGGTTTTGCATTCTATCACCCCTTTAATATAAATGCAACGTTTCGACCCTGGGTCTTCTTCAGGCAAAAAGAAAAAGTGTACACACTCTGCATGACGGCCAAGCATGCGCCCTTCAAAAAGCATCTGAATAACGCGCCACTGACTTTAGACTAGTGTTTTCCTGGTCAGTGGTGGAATTGTTTTCTGAAACTGCAAAATAGCACTAGGTAACGTATGCGCCGGAACACGCCTCCTCTTTTCGCTGAACCGCCCCCGGGAGCGCAAGTACATTCCCTAATTTACCAAAGTGAGTCTGTGGAGGGAAATGTCCGCTGTGTGTCGGGTGCATAACAGGAATGATACATGCGTCGGTGTACAAAGTCAATTGCGCTGGGTGCAAGATAGGGCCCTATTAGTTTAGTTTATTTATTCATTCACAATACCACTTCAAACATTACAATAATACAGCTGGGGTACAAGATCAATTGGGTAGAGTGAATGGGTCCCCCAAAGAAGCTAGAAAAGCTTATAGATGGGGGCCCATGATTCAAGAAAGGGTAGTGGCACAGACTATATAATACACAATTACCACAAATGATGATGAGTAGATGCACGCGAAAGGCGCACCAGTACATACATAACATTACATACACATACAATCATACACATACATCCCAGTTGTCCATGAAAAAACAGTTTTATATTAGATATAGGTTAATAAGAAATATTTTTTTAGTTGTCTTTTAAAGTTTGAGATAGAGGGCAACACCTTGAGGCATTCATCAATCCCATTCCAGATCTGCGGCCCCCTACAGACAACACTCATACTGGTGCGCACATGTTGGTGACACTTTCCTGATATAAGTGGTTTGATTCTTGTTCATTCATCTAAGTATATTTTTCAGTAGTTCTTCTGGCTTTTTATCTTTGCTATCTTATTTTATTTTATCTTTTTATTCTTATTTATTATTTCTAGTATATTTCTCATATTTTTGGTTTGTGTGTGAGTGAGTATGTGTGTATGACCTTGGTAACTTGCTGCTTGTAACAGAGTCATTGCCCAATTTGGGATTAATAAAGTCCATCAATCTATCATCTATCTATCTATTCTATTGTTGTCAATTAGCTTATTTCAGGAAGAAATATTCAGATCCTTCACTTGATTCAAATAAGGAAAGTGTCAGCAGTAAAAGTACTTGCACTTTCACAGTGTTCTATTATTATACACGCTTCATATTACTGGATTATGACGAAATTGTAAAGGCTCTGAACACCCAAACAGGTGTTTTCAGTTAGTCTGGTTGATTAGAGCTGTTAGTGGATTAGTATAAAGTAACATATAACCAACATGCTCAAGACTGTAGTTGTGTGAAAGAATATCATTACTTTCCTCTACTGGTTGATTTATAATTTGTTTGAAATACTTTAAACACATTTGGTAAATTATGTATGATAAAGACTCACCACTCACGTTAAAGCAGGTGTTCTCCACTCCTTGACATTGTAATGGAGAAGTGCATTGAGAGGTGACAGGGTCACAAGTGAAGCACTGTAGGCTGTTATTTGTCTGAGCAGCAGGGACTGAAACAGAAAAGAACAAAATGGAGGAAGAGAGAATAGTTACAGTCAGTTTTCCAAAATAAAAAAAATTTGAACGTGTCAGAAGATGGCAAAATTTCTTATCTCAAACAAGCAACTTATCCCTCTGTACTTACAAAGTAGAGTTGCTGTGTTGCAGTTGTCTGTGTCACAGCACTGAGCAGATACAACTGCACTCGTATTACCCAAGTTGACTGAAAATGTCTGAGAGCCTGTGACTGGACAAAGGGAGGTCGATGCACAGTCCTGGAAGATTTGCTGTGTTGTTATTCTGAATGAAGTGTCTACAGAATCAAAAGTGCAGTTTCTTAATTTTGACGGAGAGCACACATACAGCAGATCACAGTACATATCTTTCAATGGCAAGTACTAGATGACAAAGAAATGACTACCTTGAATGGAAGCTGTTACACACATCGTCTCTGAGGAACATGTTACGTTTACTGTGGATGAACACTGCTGATCTGTGCAATTTTGACACTGAAGTGCTCCAGCTGCAATAGGGAGAAAAACAGTCAATGATGATCACATCTCAAATGTCAAATCAAATATCTGATTTTAAATGAAATAATGGTTCGAAATGGTTTAAATGTCTAATATGCACCAAAAGGCTCTTTACTTGTGCACACTTGCACAGCCAAGTCTTGTCATGTATAGTGCAAATACAGTATAATGTATACAATGTATATATACTGTATATTGAATGTAATTCACTTCATTTTCATATTTCGTTGTATTTCTTATTCTAAATTGTCTTTATCTGTTTCCTACCTCTTCAGACTGCTTTTTTTTACTTCTGTACAGTAACATGTAAATTTACCCGCTTGGGATTAAGTTTTATCGTATCTATAATTATTCAAAGATATGAAATTTGTCTTGATAAATTAATTAAATAATCTGGTGATATAAACAGTAAGATTTAAAATCATTTCTAAAAAATAGTTCTGGCAAAATTAATAAACGTCTTAAAAGTTCTAAATCAGGCTCTGTTGTACCCGCAGAAACAATATTGTAAGAATAAGTCGAGTTACCAGTGCTGGAGAGTGCCCAGATGAGAGTGAAAGAAAGGATCAGCTTCATCATGATGAACAGGTAAGTACTGAAAATTAGTTTTCCTGGATGGTGATACTACACCTTAACACCACGGCTGCACTTTATATACTGTTCAGGTGAATAAATGTACGACACATCACACATGCACACGTAAAGACCTCAGGGACTGGGTGTGAACCCATTGTTTCATACAAGAAGACCATTCAGACACTAATCCCTTTTGTCATTTGAACAAAACATCATGGGAACACACCTTCTCAGACACTTTCTTTCATATTTGTCAATGTTTACTTCAATTGTAAAGTATATATACTTCATCCTTAATTTAGACTTTATTGTTTCCGATGGGGAATGCTTTCTGAAAACTATTTGTTTTGATTGTTTTTTGTGTTTTCTACTACTCTAGTTCTCCTTTACTAATGTAGTGTGTCAGACAGGTTTGTTGTTTTGAGTCATGCATCAGTGAGCCCAAGAACGAAAAACAAGAATTTCCTTGATTTATAAACTAATGACGGTGTCATTGTGATTGTTATCACGGAGAGGGACAAGTCTGACACACAGAGTAGAGGCAGTGGTGGAGGACGTACTGAATCTCAGTACTTAAGTAAAAGTACAAATAACCAGAGACATATTTACTTTAGTAAAAGTAGAAGTACCACAATGATAACCCTACTTAAGTAAAAGTAAAAAGTACCTCATTTAAATGTACTTTAAGTATTAAAAGTAAAAGTACTTGCATAACGATTTATTCTCTTAATATCTGTATTCTAATAATTATAAAAAAAAACAGTATGGGCTGTAGCATTTTAATTAAGTTAGTTGTAGGTTAATTTAATTCTGCTTACCATCTTTGGCCTAGTTTACATTCTGACTTAAAAGCTGATGAAGGCTTCCCTGTGGACTGCAAACATGTGATGGTCAGGAAGACGTTTTGGCAGGGGGAAAAACTGATCAGAAAATGTAACAAACATGTAACGGAACATTGTAGAAATGTAGTGGAGTAGAAAGCATAGATAATTGCTACAGAATGTAACGAAGTAAAAGTCAAAAGTATGCACTATTGATTCTACTTATGTAAAGTACAGATACATGAAAATTTGAGTATTTGTACGTACATTACATTACATTTCATTACACTTCTTGTTTTTCATCATATAAAATGTTGTGAAACTGGCAACCCTTCTGTACGCTCCCTTCAATGTTGCCATTTATTGTGTAGACTGTATTGTTTCCCAATGCAAGTGACATTTGGAACTATTCATTAAAGTTGCACCGCACTAGCTGCACCTTAATTTGTATTCAGCAGTTGAATGTGGTTTGTTCTATTTGATCACATTTCAATCAGCTTTTTAATTTGTCAAATCATATTCGTGTGTTTTTTGTCTTTTTACATTAGTGTGTATTTCTTTTATATGTTGTCTAAATGACTTTATGGCTTATTTAAAGCATTTTGAATCACCTTGGTGTAAATACATTAGCCTTGTCTTGCCTTGTACTACCTGTACAGTGTACAAAGTCATTGAAATGACTGTAGTTTCACCTTGACCAGCTATAACTTTAAAATGCCTTTCACGTCTTAATACATCTGTATTCATAATAATCCAATAATATACAATATATTTCAAATTATCACCATAATCCAATGATATACAATATGTACTTCTAAAGTAATAGGAGATTTGAGTGGTAATAAGTCAAATAAGAAACACAGTTGGCTGTTTTCTGATTTATTTATCTTATAAACAACAGTGAACATTTCAGATTGTCCTCACTCACAGAAAACGGCCATATAGATAGATTGTGCAAGAAGCTTACAACGACCCATATTTGCTTTCATCAGTAATCATCCCAGGAGCAAACAAGGAAGAACAGTAAGTATAAGAGCACAAAACTTTGCATTAGGATGGAAGGTCGGGTGGTGGATGCCAAATATTACCGGTGGTCACGCCCTCGGACCTGGGTTCATCTGCGCTTGGCTGTCGATGGTTCCTCTGCTCGTTCACCACCACCAGTGTCTGGACTCCATCGGGGGATATGTTTGGGTTTCCTTAAACCCTTTAGGACATTTGGGTTTGATGGAGTCCAATCTCCAGAGACTTGTACATTGACATGTTTGTCTGTACAATAAATATGTTCATAATTGCAAGGAAGTCTCTCCTGATTGAAATACTTTTGTTGACTAAACTTTATTAGTTCTGTTTCACAACGTTAAATAGAAAGGTTTTAAATTTCATTTTTGTAGTAATTGGCAATAGTCCTGTTCTGTTGTTTAGGTATCAGGGCTTGCTGAACATTTAAAGGGAACCTATTATGCTTTTCTGGATTTTCTTTCATAACTTTAATCTAACAATGTCAGATTTTTATGTTAAATGTGGCCAGAGCTTCAAAAAATGAGGTAAACGTATTTCAGAGAAATCAAGCAAAAACTTCAGATTCCCCACTGTTCTGAACGCTCCGGTTTCAACGTTTTTTTTCTCCTCCTGACTCGGTGTCACATAACACTGAGCCGGACTTCTATGATTGGTCTACACAGGCTATTGTATATTGATAGGCTACTGCTGTGATTAGTATTTTTTTTTTAATTTATTTATTTGATTGGGACAGTGCATGTTAATGAACAAACATGGAATACATGCATGTAAACATGCCGGATTGTAGCCAAGGGCTAATTTCCATCCGTAGTCCCACAGGCTAAGATCACACAGGTCACAAAACATTGCATAATAAAATTTACATCTACAGTAAGTACATTGTTTAGCAATAAATTAACAAAAGCTTATATATAATATTCACATAAGATTTAAAATTACATTGTCACATGTAGCTACATTGAAAAATGTTATCCCTTACACTACTCATTACTGTGGAAAGTAATAATATTACCGAAATATATTACTCAGTAATGTGTTACTGCCCAACACTGGTCTCCGGTTCTAACGGAGTGCAACATCAATGTGGAATGGATGCGAAGATTCCACTGACCAATCAGAGCAGATTGGCCTTTTTCAGGAGGGGGGCTTACCGTGCGTTCATGGACATCGGAAAAACGTTTTTCCGAGTGAAAACGTCACCATCCCACGTAACGTCCTGTGGGAATCAGAGGTGGGAAACTCGGGCTGGATTTTGATAACCGAGTTCCCCAGTTGGTGACGCATTGTTGACAACTGACGTATGATGGAGGCGACTTTGGTTCACTGAACATATTTTAATGACAATTAACTGTTTAATGTGGACAAACGCCTCTGCCAAGAAACATACACAGACATAATATGTTTCAAATTATTCATAAATAGGCCTATGTATAAAAAAACAACACATTATCCGTGTCTTTTCCCGTTGGTTGTCTTGCAGATAACACAAACAAACACCTGGCGATGTGCTGTTTGGATGCTCGTATGAGAAAACAGCAGAAAATCTTTTGTTATTGTGGCCTCCATGTTTTCACACACCTGATGCTCTAGGCTACGGCCAACCGTTGGTGGCAGTCATGCAAAAAGTTGTTATGCCAAACGCCAATATAACAGAAGAAGAAGAACACTCATCCCGACCATGTGAACGCTGCCAGTCGGAAAAACAACGTAACCACGGGGGCGGTCCCTGTTATTCCGAGGTGGCATGAACGCAGCATTAAAGAAACAGGTGCTCCATCTGGTGAGTACAGTTGCAGCAGTCATGACATTAACATTAAAGCATGTAAACATGTTCTAGTAGAATCTTAAAATACAAGTATGAATTTGAAAAATAGGTCTCCTTTAAGCATCACAAAATGAAAATGGAACATGTCAGAATAATATACCTGTTATATATCTATGACCATTGTGCTCCCAGAACCCTGACAAGAATGCTTCAAAGATATCATTTAGTTTTTTAAAGAAAAGGCCAAAATCTCGACAAAAACAACCATTTCTAAAACCTTCGATAAAAGCTTACAAATTGGCCTAAAATTATCAGCAGGCTTTTTAAGAAGTGTCTGAACTATGGCATGCTTACAACAAGACAGGACTGTACCTGTGGCTAAAGAACTGTTAAAAAAGCATCACAATGGTCACTGGGCAGAAATTATTAAAAGCCAGAGGGTCCTCAATAGCCAGTGAGAAATATATGATAAGGTGTGAAAAGTTTAACTTTAAGCTGTCAATTTTGTATATAAAAATCTTTGAAATGTTCTCAGCTGATTGGGGAGGAATTTATGGTTGAAGAAGCAGAAGGGTTAACTATGGAGTTCATGGTGACAGCATCAGGGAGTTGAAGTGACTGCTCTTGGTTCTAATAGAGGACAAGGACAATAAGACCAAGCAGCACAGTTTGACAGTCCCGGCTGAATTACAGAAGCTGCTTCCACAACATGTTGGTGACCTGGGGCCTCATTTATAAAACTTTGCGTAGATTCTATTCTGAAAGATTTCGTGCGCAAAAAAGTCAGAATTTTCGTACGCAAAAACAATATTCTGATTTATAAAACCTTGCGGCGCACACCGGTACGCACTCTTCTCGTTATAAATACGGACTTGCGTTACAGTATGCGGTCATGCACGAGCCTCACGCTCCTCCCAAGGTCTTCCCATATTTGTCCTAATAAGGTCCATGTTAATCAATCAATGAATATTCCAGCCTTGAAAGGAGCCCTTGATCACCAATCACGAAACGGAAAAATGGGGGAAAAACACAATTCAGTGATTGTGAGATCGATGTGCTCCTAACAGAGGTAGAACATCGAAACTAAATCCTGTTTGGAAGCCGTAACCCGTGTGTACTGTTCATATTGTTACACAGCCTTACTACTTAACAGCTCAATTACCAATGATATACATCATTTATGGTTCATATTTGCCATTTACCCCTGTGAGATCACATTTATGATCATATGATCATTTTCGTTTTTTGTGAGAAAGGAAATTCAATTATTAAAAAAGTAAAAAATAGAAACAAGATTTTGGATCATTATTGGTGCAAAACAGGTGAAAGTGCTTGAAATGTGACAATTTGGTTACTTGTATGGTAACTGTGTGGGAATAGCAGGTGCAGAAAGACAACATTCACACACAGACATCTACAATCAGACACGACCACATAAAGACGCGCGCGCGCACACACACACACACACACACACACACACACACACACACACACACACACACACACACACACACACACACACACACACCGCATTTCCCGGGGAGATGCGGTGTGTGTTTTGCGGTGGGAGAGTTTGCTCGGTGTGGGAGGGTCCCCTGCCTCTCCCCGTTGCTGGCAGCCCCTCGCCGGGCGCCGCGACCGGCTCTGGGTCGGTTTAGCAAGAACGGGATTGTTGGGTTCAGGAAAACAAAAACTGGGTTAGGTTCGGAAAACGGGCATACCATCTGAGTTCACTAAAACGCAGTCTACAAAACCTTGGGAGCATTACGCACGATCACACGTGTGGTCAAAAGGTTGCGGAAAACTGGGAACATTTTTACGCATGGAAATTCTTTATAAATCCCGACTATTGCGAGGAATGTTGCGACGACAAATTTCACCGTGCTTCACGCAACTTTTTCTTGCGTAACAGGTTTTATAAATGAGGCCCCAGGTGATGTTGAAATCAAAGGGACGATAGGCAGCAAAAGCAGTTCGGACTTTCAGCTGAGAAAGAACCTCACACACGGTTGCAGTGTTGCCCTCAGCTGTCCCTGTGGATGACAAAAATCATTATTTTACTAGAAGACCTTTTTGAACAAATCTTTGAAGCAGCAGTAACACATTTTGTGAGATAGTCTCTGATCAATATGCAGCATGAGGGTTTAAAATTTCCTTTGAAGCAGCGGTCCGCCACGCCAGCACACTGTACTGTCCCGATACAGACAGGATCATGACAATGAGTGCAGCCGAGACACTGCAGGCCATTTAGTTTTGTCTGTCCATCAGGGTCTGAAACAGAGCAGGACACATGTATGAGACACAAAGTTCACTGAGACTCTGAGAACTGTCTGTTGGAAAGATGGCACACCGGTATTTGTGAACAGTATAAGTTGTTGGCAAACTTAAAATAAGGTGTGAAAAGTTGAACTTTCTAGTGTCAATTTTGTATAGAAAAATCTTTGAAATGGTCTCAGCTGATTGGGGAGGAATTTTAAGGTTGAAGAAGCAGAAGGGTTAACTATGGAGTTCATGGTGACAGCATCTGGGAGTTGAAGTGACTGCTCTTGGTTCTAATAGAGGACAAGGACAATAAGACCAAGCAGCACAGTTTGACAGTCCCGGCTGAATTACAGAAGCTGCTTCCACAACATGGTGGTGACCTGGTGAAGTTTATCTTTATGTAAGCATCGGCAGCCAAAGCTGTTCAGACTTTCAGCTGAGAAAGAACTTCACACCCGTTTGCAGACACACAGCCACGCCATGGTACGGTGATGTCCCCTAAACCTGATGCCACTGTGGATGACAACATCACAGTTTTACTAGAAGACAGTTTTGAACAAATTCTTTAAAAATCCCACAAGGAACACTTGAAGGCAGCAGTAACACATTTTGTGAGACAGTCTTTGATCAGTATGCACCATGATTGCTCACCTTTTCCATCAAAGCAGCGGTCCTCCACGCCTGCACACTCTTCTGTCCTTTTACAGAGTTGATTAGGAGCAGTGCAGCTGAGGCACTGCAGGCCATTTAGTTTTGTCTGCAGATCAGGGTCTTTGAACAGAACAGGAGACAAAAAATTTACAGAGAATCTGAAAATTGTCTGTTGTGAAGATGGCGCAGCAGTTTTAGTGAACAGTATATGTTGTTTTTTAACTGTCCTGTTGTCCTCGGGTCCAATTTGACCCGTTTTCAATGTTTCAATTTCAGAAATTTGAGTTTCTTTCAAGCTAATAAAAAAAAACTTGGATGGTTCCCTACGACACTCTTCACAAGTTAAATAAATGATCAGTTCACTACTTTCATTGAATTAGGGTGTTTTATTACATATAATAGCATTTGAAAAAAAAGAAACGTTGAAAAAAGTGACACAAAATTTCGGAAAAAGCTTAAAAAAACGTGGGGAAAAAAACGTCAGAAAGTGCAGAAAAAAAAGTGACAAAAACATTGGCAAAAGTGTCGAAAAAGGCAATGAAAACATTGAAATAAAAAAGTTTAAATTTTTAATCAAAACCCGAAAGTTGCATGGTCGACAGGAAGACAACACAGGGGTAAACTTCATCAGTTTCAGATTTGATTTAGTTTCAAGTCATTTATTGTCAATGCACCACAATTACAGAGAAACATTCATCTTAGATGTCAGGCTGCCTCCAATAATGCTCATTAAATATGGTTAAATAGAAGAACACGTAGTAGACAGTTTTGCAAAATGAACAAATTGTAATGTAAACAGGGCTGTAGAGAATGTATGTGTAATAATAAAAAGTAATATAGACAACCTTACATTTCACAAACTGCTGTGAGACTGGTTTGATATAGAACAGCTGAACACACGTAAAACATTATCAATGGGATTCTGAATATTTGGTATTCTCTACATAAATAAATAAAGCAAATTTAAAATATACTTACAAGTGAAATTTTGACTGTTGCAGCCATCTGTGTTGCAGCAATGAACAGATGCAGCTACAGTATCTTGTAAACACCAATACGGTGTGACAATGTTTGACCCTGTACAGTGCAGAGAGAGGACAGCACACAGGACCTGATAGTGAACTTGCTAACAATTCCAAACACATCTTCTGTAAAACATAAGCACAATTCTGTTATTGTTAAAAACACATTTATACTTTTTACCTCGAAGGGCAGTTGTTGCACACAACTCATCAGAGTCACACGGCTTTAGGACTGGATGGGCCCGTTCTGCAGACATTGAAGAGCTGCAGCTGCAATGAGGAAAACTATCAATATAAATAAAAAAAGAAAAGCAATGTTCACAACTGTCTTCAAAGTCTGAAAACACTCTGCTGTCAGTAAATCATCAAATTAAACAGTTTGAACAGTTAAAGGTCCAATATGTAATATTTGTACTGTAATAAATCCAAAAATGACACCAATGCCTCATCAGATATTAAGGAAACATGTTAAACTGAAATACTATCTTTTCTGACAACAATGCTAATGTCAGTATTTTTTCTTTTTGAAATGTACATTCTGTGACGGAATTTATGTTTATGTTTTGATCTGTGTGTTGTTATCAACGGCCCAGTTTGACAGGCAGGCCGGGTTGCCAGATATACCTGTAAAAACGTAAACCCAGCACGCTACAGCTGTAATGGTAGTACAGCCATGAAAGCAGCACACAAACGAAAAGGATCAATGGAGATAGATTCTACATGACATAAAAAAAAGAAAACAGCATGTTACTAACAGTTGCGTGACCAGAGACGTAACAACCCCCTGGTAAATATTGGAGATGTATTTGAAAGATGGAGACAGCTTAGATCCCAAAAGGACGCAGAGTTGGCTTATTTCCTCCTGAACAGGTAAGCATTAGCTTCAGGCTAATTTATCACAGCTACTAGGGACGGGCATTTTTTGTCATTTCAACATTTGTGTACTCACATTGAATTATATAGCTAGAGTACCCGAGTTGGTTACTTGCAAAAACAATTGAGACACAGCCAGTAAAGTGATCCCGACTGGTCCTGGCTAACGCCGCCATGCTAACCCTGTTAACTGCTAACGTTACCAGGAGGACCAGGCAAGCAGCCCATGGCTGTTTACAACGTGTAGTTCAGCGGCTGGAGCCGACAACGGTGAGTTATTTTAAGCCACGAAGAGGGGGCTGTAAATCGGGAAGAGAGGACTGTGAGTTTGCAGTGTGTTTAGCGATTGTTGCCGTAATTCTAAGCCAATGAAGTGTGTTCCGTCGGCAAGGTAGCTAGTGGTATTTTTAGCGTTTCGTATTGTAATTCTAAGCCGAGGATGTGTGCCTGACTGGCGTGTGGAGAGGACGGTGAGGTTGTTGTGTTTTTAGCGGTTCATACTGTAATTTTAAGCCGAAAAAGTTTGTCTTTCAGTTGGTTACAGAGCTCCGCGTGAGCACGGGCTTTTATGACTGTCAATATCCAGCATCTAACGTTAGCTACTCCGCTGTGCTGTGGAGTAATGTCTGGCTATGTGAGAAAAGCATCTAGCAACATTGTTGTGAATGCTGCGGTCTCCAGTATTTTGAATTGGTAGTGCAGTAACTATTTTAACCGCTAGCTGCCAGTATTACATACAATATTACATATTGCACCTTTAAGTCTTCAGGTAAAAACTGATTCTAAAGTTTCATTTTAAATAAAAAACAAAAAAAGTGTGACGTTCTGCATCTTTGAGTCATTGCGTGCTGGGAGGAATATGATTTATTAAGCTCTGTCTCTGCCACTGTGCTTAAGATACTTAATCTTATTTTTTGATCTGGATCTTTGATCTTTGATTCATTTCAGGTAATACATGTTTAACACCTGCATAAATCCTGATTTGAGTGGGAGTAGAGTTACCTGTGCGTGCTGGAGAGCATCCAGATGAGACTGAGAGACAGAATCAGCTTCATTGTGAGGAGTATATGGGCAGATTACTGGTTTTGCTGTGGAACCACACCTTATATATGTGAACTGGTTTTTAAAAAGAGGAAGATATACTGTACACAAAGAGACTAAAGTCCGGATCGGGCCTAATTTTTCTGTCCGAGGCCGGCCTGCGTCCGACAGAGCCGTGACCGAACCCGGCCCGAGCCCCACAGGTATTAAGAAATTTGTGTCCGAGCCCGGCCCGAGCCCGACACAGTTAAAATCTAATGTTTTTTCCTCATACTAATGACACATGTAGGCTACGTTTGTTTGTGTGGAAAGCTCGCTTTTATTAAGCAACTGTAGGAAGGCATTCGGAAATTATAACAGATGAGCGCATCAGCAGTTAATAAGCTGTTGCCTTATCACGCTGATGTGACCGAGCCCGACCCGACCCCGACCGTCAGGCTCGGGCCGGGTATCCATGCCTATGCACACTGCACAGCAGTTCTACAGCAAAACATCATTTTGCATTAATTAGATTTTTTGCATGAGTCTGTAGGTACAAGCCACTTAAAATTGTGACTCTGTAGCTTAATTGGTGCAAATGATGTATGTTGTCTTGCTAACAGTTTACAAATGTCTTTATTGATGTAAATTGCTCATATGTTGTTTCTTTACTTAGATATCTTCATTTCCTGGTTTTGGTGCTGGGTTTAAAATTAGTTTGACCTCTGTGGTTACAGAGAAAAAACTGAAACAAATCAGGAATACCTGCCGTTCCGCACATTCACATTTTCTGATCCACGTCTTTTAAGCTTTTCTCGACGTTTTGATACTTTTTTTGATGTTTTTGTTTTCTTTTTTATCCCAACTTTTTAGAAGCTTTTGTACTTTTATAATTTTTTTTTCAAATGCTTTAAAAATGAATAAAACACCCAAATTCAATGAATGTAGTGAACTGATCATTTAATCTACTTGTGAAGAGTGTTGTATTGAACCATCCACGTTACTTTGTTTTACTATTTGGTTGAAAGAAACCCATATTTCTGACATAGAAATGTTTTGAAAATGGGTCAAATTTGACAGAGGCCAACAGGAAGGTTAAAAGATTTGAACTGAAGCCAAATATGGGCGGGGCCCAGACGTCTGTTTGTGCGCCACTGATTGGTTCATCGTTCTTTGCCTTTTGGATAAAAGCACCATAGATAAGCCACAAACTCATGTTGTCTCATCAGAAAGCTTTATTAGACAGTACAGTTAGATGTCATCACTTTACATTAAACTACTGCAACATGCTATTGTTTTTATGTGATAAAACAAAGAAGAGATTGCAAAGAAAAATAATGATTGCAATTATTTAAATTAATTATTTAAATTCATGTAAATGAGCAATTTGTGACAAGATAAATTGTTAAATTAGATAGTTATATCATCAAGTAACATTTATATATGTATGATCTATTACAAAAGTGTGCTTAATTTTCAAGTAACTGCATAGCTCTGACAAAGCATCCTCATTGTTTAATTACCAGATGTCTCGTATTCCTTGTGTGATGTGCATTGTGACATGTGACTTCACATTGTATTCCAGATTATAGTGGGCAAAAGTAGTGTTCCCATGTTTACATGTATGTGTGTCTATTACATTTCTGCCTACTCGTCCCACCTCAGCTTCACACAGACTACATCCCCCCTTTTTTCTACATTTGGATTTTCCCTTCCCCTGTAAAAGCCAACTAAAGATGGCAGTGAGCAGTAAACTTAAATCCAGACTTCAACGGGTGCTTCTGGAGGCTTCATAGGTGGGTAGTCTCAGCTGTTTCTGTATTTTAACAGAGGGTAAACATAAGGAGTCCGAGCAGCAGGCGGATCATACCCAGTTGGATACAGGAGGCTCCACTGGAAGGTTTTGTAGTCGTGGCTGATTGGGTTACAGTGGCAGTAGTTGTAGTTGTTGGGGCAGCAGCTGTAGTTGTTGTTGGGACAGCGGTTGTAGTTGTTTTTGGGGCAGTGGTTGTAGTTGTTGGAACAGCGGTTGTAGTTGTTTTTGTTGTAGTTGTTGTTGGGGCAGCGTTTGTAGTTGTTTTTATTGTAGTTGTTGTTGGGGCAGCGGTTGTAGTTGTTTTTGTTGTAGTTGTTGGGGCAGCGGTTGTAGTTGTTTTTGTTGTAGTTGTTGTTGGGGCAGCGATTGTAGTTGTTGGAACAGCAGTTGTAGTTGTTGGAACAGCGAATATAGTTGTTGTTGTAGTTATTGTTGGGGCAGCGGTTGTAGTTGTTGTTGGAACAGCAGTTGTAGTTGTTGTTGGAGCAGCGGTTGTAGTTGTTGTTGGAACAGCAGTTGTAGTTGTTGTTGGAGCAGCGGTTGTAGTTGTTGGAGCAGCGGTTGTAGTTGCTGGGGCAGCGGGTGTAGTTGTTGGGGCAGCGGGTGTAGTTGTTGGGGCAGCGGTTGTAGTTGCTGGGGCAGCGGTTGTAGTTGTTGTTGTTGCAGCGGTTGTAGTTGCTGGGGCAGCGGGTGTAGTTGTTGGGGCAGCGGTTGTAGTTGCTGGGGCAGCGGTTGTAGTTGTTGTTTCAGCGGTTGTAGTTGCTGGGGCAGCGGGTGTAGTTGTTGGGGCAGCGGTTGTAGTTGTTGGGGCAGCGGGTGTAGTTGTTGGGGCAGCGGTTGTAGTTGTTGGGGCAGCGGTTGTAGTTGCTGGGGAAGCGGGTGTAGTTGTTGTGGCAGCGGTTGTAGTTCTTGGGTCAGCTGTTGTAGTTGTTGTTTCAGCGAGTGTAGTTGTTGGGGCAGCGGTTGTAGTTGTTGGGGCAGCGGTTGTAGTTGTTGCGGCAGCAGTTGTAGTTGCTGTTGGGGCAATGATTGTAGTTATTATTGAAAAAGCCAAAAAGCATAATATGAGCACTTTAAACAAACAACAGGCCCACGCCATTCAACAACAGCGCAGAAGCTTTGCGATGTAGCTTTGCCAATGTCTTTAGATTGTGTTGACTGATTTTACTGATCCTACCATGTTTTCATTCAAGAAGACCATTCAGACACTAATTTTTGTCATTTGAAAAAGACATCATGTAAACACACCTTCCCACACCCTTTTTCAATGTTGGCAATGTTTACTTCAACAACAAAGAGTACATACTTCATCCTTAATTTAGACTTTATTGTTTCCAATGGGGAATGCTTTCTGAAAACTATTTGTTTTGATTGTTTTCTACATCTCTAGTTCTCCTTTACTAATGCAGTGTGTCAGACAGGTTTGTTATTTTGAGTCATGCATCAGTGCATCAGAGCCCAAGAACGAAAAAAAAAAAATTTCTTGATACATAAATTATTGATGGTGTCATTGTGATTGTTCTGACAGGGAGGGACAAGTCTGACAGTCGGAGTGAAGGAATGTCCTAATTCCCACTTTGTTATCCCATGACTGACTTTTTTCCCACTACCACGAGTATGTACTCAACTAACACCAACTTATTGCCACTTGTTTTACACTTCATTTATATGAAATCATACCTAATTTTTGAGTTAAAAAAGATTAAATGATTAATTATTTGGACAAATAGTTAAGATCAGAGGAGGAGTTTTGACAAAGTTAAGTCAGGATACTGTTTAGAAATCATTTCAATTGATTTTTCAAATGCTATAAAATTGAATAAGACACCCAAAATTCAATGTAAGTAGGGATCTGATCCTTCATTTTACTTGAGAAGAACGTTGTATGGAACCATCCTTGTTATTTGTGTGTTATTTAGTTGTAAGAAACCCATATTTGTGATATAGAAACGGGTCAAATTTGACCCGGGGACAAAATTAAGGTTAAAAAAAAAAAAACTGAAGTTGTACATGACACCAGAATGCAACAACTGCTGCACTGCTGCAATATTCATTGGATAAACAGCTGGAGCTTGTTAAAGTATTGAAACACTGAAGAGCTTCATCTGCGCCAAGGATAATATTTATGTTAAATGATGATGATGAACTGTATGAGCATAACTAATTTGACAATGAAACAACAAATAATTAATTACTAAGTGAACTTATTTACTGGTATTTTAAAGACAACTTTAAAATTTAAATGGCTGCAGCATTTACCGTAAAGGCCGTTTTATGGTCCTGCTTAGAATCAACGGCATAACCCCACAGACCCCTCTGTGTCTACGCCGGACCCTAAGCCATAGCCTGATGTGCACCTCTCGAAAAATGTAACCACACGTCTCGACCATGCACGTTGCTTGGCCGTGGCTTGGTAGCGTTGCATTTCCCCCGACTAATTTCCTAGTTTTCCTTCTCCATAAACAACTTTAAATCAAGGAGAGGGTTAACTTTTCCTGCAAAAAATTTCCCACCATGGTCAGAAAGCACAGGGGAGACACATTATTTCTCTCACTATGCCTCTACAGTCACAACTTGCTCCGAAGACAATTGCCGTCACTCTCTCACTTAGTAGCTACGGTGTGGAGTTTGCGCACAACCGTAAAACAGCCTATAACAGACCTGAGGACAACATTAAGGTTAAAAAAAAAACTGAAGTTGTACATGACACCAGAATACAACTGCTGCAATATTAATTGGGTAAACAGCTGGAGCTTGTTAAAGTATTGAAACACTGAAGAGCTTCATCTGCACCAAGGATAATATTTACGTTAAATGGTGATGATGATGCTGTATGAGCATAAATAATTGGACCATGAAACAACAGATAATGAATTACTAAGCAAATTTATTTACTGACATTTTAAAGGCAACTCATCTATTTAAATGGCTGCAGCATTTACTAAGTACTAAGTCTACAGTGACACCTGCACCGTCTCCCTTCACCTCCACCTCTCAACTCTGCATGGAAAATGTTTACTCTTCACACTTTAACATCCTTAGTCCCTTTGTGAAATTACATGTTATCTGGATTAGAGACATTTCTTTGAGCAGTAAAGTGAGGCTAATCACCTCTAATCAAATTCCAGGTAGCATTTCATATCTTAAACGTTTTATATTAGACCCTAACACCTGCATAAGCCCTGATTTAAGAGTGAGTAGAGTTACCTGTGCTGGAGAGAATCCAGATGAGAGTGAAAGACAGAATCAGCTTCATCGTGAGGAGTAAATGTGCAGATTACTGGTTTTACTGTGGAACCACACCTTATATATGTGGACCTGCATTTAAAAGGAGAAGAAATACTGTATGCAAACAGGAACTGCTAACTGCACATACAGTACTTTGACTTTCAAAGTATAGGGAGGTACAGCATCACGTAATTTGCATTAATCAGACATGCTCTACTCATAATTATTTTTTCTAAAGCATTATACGTACAGGAAACTCAAAATTGGTGCAAATTCTAACCTGATGCCCATGTGTTTTACATCAAAATGTTCAGGACAAACTCGTCACTGGAACCCAAAATCTTGTGAACATATATAGTCATACTGAGAAATCCAGAGAGAGTTGTGTGGAGCTGATAGTCTTAATTAGCTTTGTAGCAGCTCATTTGGCAATGGCTTGAATGTAACGGACATTCATTAATATCAAAGTTACGAACAAAAACTTTAACGTATGATGTGTTGTACCAATTGTTTTGGTGCTTGAAATGAGTTTACCAAAGTCTTAGGTTATATACGATTAAAATTGTAAATAAATGCATCTTTCGTCCTCAGAGTTAAAACAGTTTGGCCTCTGTGGTTACACAGAAAAATGGTAACATGCTCCTCTCATGTGTGACTGGCAGTCATTGGTCTAAAGGCTCAGACATAGGCTACTTTCCACGTTCTGCATCTGCAGACAGCTGGAGACTTGGTAATGTTTAGCGCCATTTGGCTGTCTTTGTATTTCTTTAAAGGTGAATTATATAAATAATGGCAGACCTCTTTGCACAACCTCTCTTCAAAACAATGGTACACAAAAGTCATAGATCGATTAATTCTCTGGTTTAGGAGTCACGGTTCGGTTAGAGTTTGGTCGAACCCAGATTGGTACAGCGGAAAAAAAGGATATTTTTCTTTTCATGTTCTAGTGTCAAAGTCAAAATCCTCTTGCTGGGGACTGAGAGCTTTTGGCCAAATGGCAACTTTGGATTAATATTTAGAAAAATAAGGAAACGTCTGTATTACATTGAACCAACACTGAACAAAACATCTTCCAAAAGGCAAAACCAGTGACAACAGACTATAAAACTGAAAGGCATGATGCTATGAAACTAATTAGGAGTGTTTCAGTGGCTACATTTATATATTTAAAGCATCCGGGCATTTATCATCTCCGTGATTGTAACATTTTGGTGAAGCAATCAAATGTGCTGTCAAGAAATTGTATTAAATTCATGAAAAATCTCTTGACAAAACACTTGTGTGAGCTCTTCATATAAAGTGAGTTCCTGGTCACCACATTGGCTCATTCCAAGTTCCTCATAGTTTTGCATTAATTAAGACTTTTGACGTTAACATAATAGAGCCAGCGTGGACTGCAAAAACGAGGCAGTGAGGTTATCAGGCCTCCCATTGATCCTGTTGATTTTCATACTGCAGTCACATGAAATGAAACTTCCTGAACATAAACCTATCTGTTGATCTGTGGAACTAAATCTATCTAGGACTTTTGGGTCTACTTTAGAAATGGTTTCCTCTAATGATGAGTGTACAATTTGTATATAAGACATGTTGAACCCCCATAATTTTTAGCATTTTTCGGATCACTGAATTGGGAGAGAGATCATCCTTGCCTCAGAAATCCTCTGTAATGTGGAACTACAGTATGTTGGTAGAGGATTTGATGATGGCCATATGTGATGTGAAGTGTCTTTTGACAAGATATTCTCCACAGCCACATTTTATTTTAGTTCTAAACAGGAGTAGTAAGTTTAGCTCCAAACAAGACTTATAATTGACTCTATTGAAGGTTGTTTATGTATCATGTAGTAAAATGATGGCAGCTGTTATCCCCAATGCAGATGTCTAAAAATAGAGGAACTCTTACACTTTCTTAATCCTCCTGTTGTCCTCGGGTCAAATTTGACCCGTTTTCAAAGTTTATATATCAGAACATTTGGGTTTCTTTCAACCAAATTGCCCAAAATAAAACGGATGGTTCCATAAAATGAAGGATCAGTTCAGTACTTTTATTGAATTCTGAGTGTTTTTTTTTCAATTTCATCAGTATTATTCTGACTGAACTTTGACAATCTGCAATTATCCATCAAAAAATGTTCCTCTGACCTTAACTTTTAAACAAAATAACTTGAATGATTTGTCAATACAAAAAGTGGGTTAGTGTTAGTGTTAGTACACTGGTGGTAGTGAATAACAGCGCTGAAAATGTCGAAAAATGCAACAAAAAGTTGGAAAAAAAAGGTTGGAAAAAAGGTCTTTTTCATTTTCAATTTTGACCCGGGACAACAACACAAGGGCTAAACAAAGAAATACTGTATGCAAATAGGAACTGCTAACTGCACATACAGTACTTTGACTTTCAAAGAATAGGGAGGTACAGCATCACATCATAATTTGCATTGATCAGGTAAACATGCTCCACTCCTCATAATTATTTTTTGTAAAGCTTTATAGGTATATTGGTGCAAATTATATATGTTGTTTGCTAACAGCTTATTAATGTCAATATTGATGCAAAATTCTCATATGTTGTTTCTTTACTTAAATGTTATATTTATTTCCTGGTTTGGGCTCTGGGTTTATAATGTCTAAAGGCATTTTCACAAATATTCTTAAATTTACCTTTTAAGGGTATTTGCATATAACCTGATGCATCAAAATGTTAAGGACAAACAAGGGCATAAATGTCAGGGTGGGGCGCGAACTCAGGGCGTCCCCCCCCTAGAAATATCATTAAAACAATGCTGCGTCTTGTAAATAATATAATGATGTATACTTAAAATATCTGTGTAAGTAGTAAAACAATACAAACCCCCCAAAAAATGCTTTTTAAGTTTAGAAACTTTTTTAGGGCCTCCTCCCTTGCCTCAAAGTGATTTGGTCCACTGCATGCTGTACGTTAGGATCTGCACTAGACTCATAGTCACATCGGTAGTGACAGGAATGTAGTAAGTAGGCGGTTCAAGGCTATTTTATTCACATTAAAAATTGCATAAAGTTTTCTTTTCTCAAATAGAAATGATGCTGAGTAATTAATTAATTAGTCATGACAAAAAAGTTTGCTTTGCTAGAGTAATATAATGTAACATTACCTAGCGTGTTTAATAGCTTGTTGAATAGAAATGCACCCACTACAACTAACGTTACCATGGCAATAAGCTTAACGTTATGTGTGTGAACAATATTAGGGTTAATATTGAAGATCTACAGTTGTGTTTTGCTCAAAGTGAAGTTAAGTGGTTGATCTGTTAAATATGTATCCTCTGTCCCAGACGAAACCTAATATCTATGTGGAGGACGCAAGATCATTTTATAATTATAATATGATCCACGTGGTGAACCTATGAAACAAACTCATATTTAGACAATCTTAAAGATTTGTGTTGTTGTTGCCCAGATAAAACGACAGAGAAAAGAAAAACAGACATAAGATCCTCATATCAAGACAATTTGGTAACATCTTTATAAGTATGGGTGCTTATGGAAATACTAAGGTCACTATGTCACATGCAAAGGAGACAGAAAGAACTGAGGAACAGGGAGACCAGGGACAGTCAGGTGGAGAGTCTCAGGTAAGTGTGTTGAGCTTAGTTCATATTTTTGGAGGTGTGTGGCTGTCAGGGTTAGCAGATGAGCTTTACTAGTGGCTCACTAATTTACATTATGATCAGCTAATTTAACAAGTGTACAAATCATTGTACTTCTTTTATATGGGGACACCTTTTCAAAATAAGTCATGTTTTAAGGTATTTTTGTGGCTTGATTGTAAACAACTTAAAAATAAATACATGGTTTTAAAGCGCCCATATTATGCTCATTTTCAGGTTCATAACTGTATTTTAAGGTTGTACCAGAATAGGTTTACATGGTTTAATTTTCAAAAAACACCATATTTGTGTTGTACTGCACAGCTCTCTCTCACTGCTGCAGATCCTCTTTTCACCTGGTTTCTGTTTTAGCTACAGAGTGAGACCTCTTTTCATCTTCTTCTTCTGTACTATCTTTGATTGCACTCGCACATGCTCAGTAGCTCAGATGTAGATCATGTCAGCTAGCTAACTCTAGAGACAGTAAAAGAAAGCCTGTTTCTCCAACTTTGGTCAGTTACAAGGCAGGATTAGCTGGGAGACTTCTAAATGAGGGCGCACATGTAAGTAGTTTTTTTGTAGATTATGGTGAACTTGTGTGTGTTGTAGCAGTGCTTTGCTATTGAGAACGACGTAGCATGTTAGCATTAGCGTTAGCGTTAGCATGCTAACGCTAACGGTTAGCATGCTAACGAGCTAACGGTTGTGGTTAGCCAGCTCATTTCGGACTGTGATGTCACAGTCCGAGCCGATTTTGAACAGCTCACTAGGAGACTGAAGGCAGGACACATTCAGAAACCTGTATCTCACTCAAAACAGCATGGATGGATTTTTTTCAAAGTTTGTATGTGATTGGAAGCACCAGAGACACAAAAGAACACCCCAAATCCCAGAAAAAGTGATTTTTTCATAATATGGGCACTTTAAAGAAGAATATTTTGGTCAATTTAGTCAGCTTTTTCATTGAATCAAGAGAAACACTGAAAAGAAGGATAATGGTACAGTCCCCATGCTACACTAATGATAGTATTAAGGTTTCTCTGTGTGCACATGTCCTCTACGAGTATAATTGTGGCTGTATTATTTGTGTCCCCTTCAAAAATTGCTCTTCAGAAATGTTATGTTTATTGTCCCCCCTGCCCACTACTGTTAAATCAGATTTACGCCCATGAGGACAAGCTCAGCTTTCCGTATAGTGATGCCCAAAGTCACTGGATGACACAATCTTCTGAACATATAGTTACAAAAACATCTTCTGATACACAACCTTGGACACATCATCAGTGTTGTTTCCAGGAGTCACTGGGTGTTTCGGGTCTTGCAACAGACACCCTCGTCCTGGCGACCCGACCAAGGCTGATCAGACCCTGGCCTGTGTCCAAGTGGCATACACCTGGTCCTCCATCCGTTCCTCCGACAATCCTCCACCAGTTCTTGATATTTCTCCTTCTTTCTCTCTTGCGCCTCCTCCATCCTTTCCTCCCAGGGCACTGTCAGCTCTAACAGGATTAGTTGTTTTGTGGCCTAAGAGACCAAGATGATGTCAGGTCTCAATTTGGACTGGGTGATGTGTGTTAGGATTTTCAGCTGCCTTTCCAGGTCGACTGTCATCGCCCAGTCTCGGGCCGTGGAGAGCAAACCTACAGAGCAGTTTTTCGATGTCTTCTCTGGCTTTTCTCCTTCCCTGATGAAGTGAATGGCATTGGCTGTAGCTTGGGTGTATCCCCTTGCTGACTGCCTCAGCGATGGATTTGAGGACCTGGTTGTGCCTCCATCGATACCGGCCCTCACCCAGCGCCTTGGAGCAGTTACTCAGGATGTCTAATGTTCCTATTTTGGAACAAAGGGGCCATGCAGGTGTTTCTATTTTGCCCCATGTGCACAGGTTGGATGGACTTGGAAGGACATCATAGACCCCCTGAATCAAAAATGTGATCCTCTGGGGGTTCCACTTCCAGATGTCCTTCCAGGTGACACTTCGCTCCATCGCCTGCTCCCACTTCATCCAGGCCCTACTGAGAAATCCACAGAGAGTTGTGTGGAGCTGATAGTCTTAATTAGCTTTGTAGCAGCTCATTTGGCAATGGCTTGAATGTGACGGACGTTCATTAATATCAAAAAGTTACAAACTAAAACTTTAACGTATGATGTGTTGTACCAATTGTTTTGGTGCTTGAAATGAGTTTACCAGAGTCTTAGGTTATATATGAGTAAAATAGTAAATAAATGTCTGAAATTAAATTTTGTAATATCCCTTTTTAAATAGACGTTTTGTCAAACACTGTTAGGACGCGCCGGTGCATCTTTCGTCCTCAAGAGTTATAACAGTTTGGCCTCTGTGGTTACACAGAAAAACTGTAACATGCTCTCATGGCATCTCCTCTCATGTGTGACTGTCAGTCATTGGTCTAAAGGCAAGTTAAATTTGGAACTATTCATTAAACTAGCACCGCACTGTAGCTGCACCTTAATTTGTATTCAACAGTTTAATGTGGTTTGTTCTATTTGATTTAATTCCAATCATCTTTTTAATTTGTCAAATCATATTTGTGTTTTTTTTGTCTTTTCATATTAGGGTGTATTTCTTTTATGTGTTGTCTCACTGACTTTATGTCTTATTTAAAGCACTTTGAATCACCTTGGTATAAATACATTAGCCTTGTCTTGCCTTGTACTACCTGTACAGTGTACAAAGTCATTGAAATGACTGTAGTTTCACCTTGACCAGCTATAACTTTAAAATGCCTTTCACGTCTTAATTCATCCGTATTCCTAATAATACAATAATATACTACTGTATATTTCAAATTATCACCATAATCCAATAATATAAAATATGTACTTGTATTCTAAAGTCATAGGAGCTTTGAGTGGTAATAAGTCATGCAAGAAACACAAGCTTACAACGACCCATATTTACTTTCATCAATAATCATCCCAGGAGCAAACAAGGAAGTACAGTAAGTATAAGAGTACAAAACTTTGCATTAGGATGGAAGTTAGGTCTAGTGGATGGCTCAAACTAAACAGGACTCACCCAGGAGACTGGAGTTTGTGACCTGTTTGAAACCAAAAGTCAAAGATTTTTTTTTTTTTAATTTACAGAAAACAATTGAATTAAATTTTATTGTCATTGACACAATGTGCAAACAACATATGTAACGACATGTAAGTTAGTGGCTTCCAACAAAAAACAAAACAATATTATTAACATCAACATTATTTACAGATTCAGAATTACTGATAAACTCTGCGAGTGAAGTTACAGCAGCATTATAAATTAGGGTGGGAAATAATTATATGAAAAATTTTCAAAATAAATAGATGAGCCTTATTTCATCTTCTCCTGACAATCTGAACCGGTACATCGTCCTGCTTTTTAGGTAGTTTTAGGAATTCATTTTAGGAAATGATGATGAATTGACAAATCCATAATTGTTCACACAGAAGTTATTACATTATGTTCATCACTGAGAACAAACATCCATCATTCCTCCCCTGTACCTGCTTATGTCTGTTTATAGGAGTTTACCCAGCATGCACTGCACGAAAGGCTGAAAAAGATTCAACACACAGTACACTAACACGGTCGACACACAAACCCATCCACCTGACCTGCACAGGTTTGGACTGTGGGAGGAAACTTTGCTTTTTGGCATTTTCCCTTTCCTTTATTGTGTTATATATCTTTTTTGTGCACGTTATAGGTTTACAAAGTGAAAAAGCCCAAAGTCCACCCCAAAGGGACTTACCATCTTCAACAGAAAACATTGTTCATAAACTGCTCCAAACAGCTCTATTGTAGTCCAGCCTTTACTTCAGTGACAAACGTGGGTCACTTGTTATAATGCTCGCCTAGCTGCTAGTGTGGCACACAAACACATCCACCTGACCTGCACGTGTTTGGAATGGGGGAGGAAACCTATGAGAACATGAGGGAACATGTCAACTCCAAATGCAGCGAACACACTGAGGCCAGATCTGCTTATTTCTCATCTGGATTGAACATGTTACAGCATCCTGAATATGCTTTCTACTGCCAAAAGGTATCAAAAAAAAGAGGAAGACCCATCTTGTCCCAAGGAACTCGTAGCATATGCAATACCATTAATGATATTGGTTGCACCATGTCCCAGTGCCACTTTCTTCATGTCTGCTTCTTCTGTGGAACTTTGCCAAACCTGGGTAAGTACCATTAACATCCCAGCACTGGCAGCTGCACTTAAAAAATCATCTTGATCTAGTGTTGAAGATAAAAAAGTTAAAACCATGCTTATGTTTTAGTACAATATACTTTTAGTTAAAAAATGTTACTTAAAAATGTAAACTGTTATGAGACTGAGTGACCCCAAAACCCCAAACTCAAGCTTCTAAAGAATTAATTAGGTCATGTCTATTATTTAGCATGAAAGTAGATGCTCTAGAGGACTTATTGTTTAAACAACTTTGAGAGCCATCCCCTGCTAGGCCAGACTTGTTTAGAAAAAAGGAAATGCGTATCTCTGAAAACTTTAATAGAATCAGCACTACCAAGATAAATGACCTTTGTCTGTGAAGTGGAGCAAACCTGAAATCAGAGGTGTGTCCTTAACCTGAGAGACTTTTCATTCTAGGGAAACACCCACAATCCTAAAGGAATATAATTCGGAAACAGAGGTGAATTCAGGGCTGCAACTGTGCCCCCTCAAGGGGAAGCATGTCTGCAGTCCGCTGTTTACAGTGTATTGTTTTGTCATGTCGCATGGCTGCAACTGTGACCCCGCAAGGGTAAGCATGTTCGCAGACCACTGTTTTACAGTGTATTTGTTTGTCATGTCACATGACTGTTTTTATGTGACTCCACAAGGAGAAGCATGAATTCAGTCCGCTGTCAGCTGCAGTGTAACATTTGTTTTTTTCATGTTTTCATCGTGTTGTTCATTAAACCTTTTGATTAATCTTTCAATTCGACCCCAGCCTCTCCTTCCTCCTCAGAAATCAAACGAACACGTCTTTTATGATTTCTTAAAGGGAAACTTCACCGATTAGCATTAAGCTTTGTATCAGTAGAAACCCGGTAGTATTTTTGAATGACCGTGCTTCCCTCCCTCATGTCCCCCTGAGAGGGGAGATCTCTGTATTGTGGGTCTGGAAAAAAGCCTCAGATGACGCAAAATGACGATTTTTGCATCATCTGAGGCTTTTTTGCCCAGAGGCAAAAGACTACAGCCAGTACTAGGAGCCACTTCCGCATAGCCCATAGGGGGTTGGACTGTCGGCTTTTTCCGGAGATTGCCGAGGAAAAAACGAGTGTCAGCCATCTTGAATCCTCGCTTAGCTTCTCAGCAGGAGCAGAAACTGTTCATCCCGACGGAAATTTTAGAACAAAAATTATGTGCATTCAAACTACCGCACACGTGTACCACCGGGATACATTGGTACAGATCAGAGAATATGCAGGACACTTTATTACAGACGCAGTACTCGACACACTACGCGAGCTTCGCCTGCATGGAGACCAGCGGTGGTGCTCGATGCCTCTGGCCGGTAAACGGACCTCATCAGCGGGGAGTGTTGAACGAGTGTGCCGGTGGAAAGCTAATGCTAGCCGGCCACCTGTTCCACCAATCCTGCTTGCAAGTGTCCGCTCATTAAACAAACTGGACTTCATCCAACTTCAACGAAACTCCCTAAGCGAGTGCAGAGACTATTGTGTTTTTGTTGTTGTGGAAATATTGCTGTGGACAATCCAGCCTGCTGCTCGGTCACCAGGTACTGGAGGTGGGCTGTGTTACCCCAGACTGCCTGTTGCAGAAATGGGGTGATTTGTATCCAACTAACTGCTAACTGCTGGTGGAGTTTCCATCCATCCATCCATCTTCGTCCGCTTATCCGGTGTCGGGTCGCGGGGGGAGCAGCTCCAGCAGGGGACCCCAAACTTCCCTTTCCCGAGCAACATTAACCAGCTCCGACTGGGGGATCCCGAGGCGTTCCCAGGCCAGGTTGGAGATATAATCCCTCCACCTAGTCCTGGGTCTTCCCCGAGGCCTCCTCCCAGCTGGACGTGCCCGGAACACCTCCCTAGGGAGGCGCCCAGGGGGCATCCTCACCAGATGCCCGAACCACCTCAACTGGCTCCTTTCGACGCAAAGGAGCAGCGGCTCTACTCCGAGCTCCTCACGGATGACTGAGCTTCTCACCCTATCTCTAAGGGAGACGCCAGCCACCCTCCTGAGGAAACCCATTTCGGCCGCTTGCACCCTGGATCTCGTTCTTTCGGTCATGACTGCTGGTGGAGTTTGTGAATGTAAAATGCCGACAATTGTAGCTACATCCCACGCAAATGTACGGCTGTGTTTATACTCGATGTTTATACCACAGCCCACCAAGAGCTAAAGCTAGTAGCTATGTGTTAGCCTTCTTTTATTTCATGGCTTGGTTGAATTCTAATGTAGAATGCGGTCTGTTAATTCTTGTTATACCATGGTCTGGGTGAATACTCGATTCTGATTGGCTGCAGGGTGTCCATTAAAAAGTGATGTAGGACACCTAGTAAAGGAGTTCGGTGAAACTGACTGTTTACTGTTCTAAATGAATGCGCTACATTAAATCAAAAAGGAAATGTGGATTTATTATTTCCAACTGGTCCTCTGAACACCACAGGATGGCGCTAAAACACACAGGCTGCAAAAAGTAAGTTATACTGGCCCTCAGGACTGACTCAGTTTCATAGAGAATAACGTTATCTCACATATCTCAGCTCGCTGCTTCAGGCTGCGCCGCTGCAGCCTACAGCAACGTTACACATCGCGGATCAAATTCTTCGTAAAAGTCGTTATATTGTTTTGGGGACAATGACATGGCTGGATAGCTAGCTTGTCTTGTTGTTCAACATACTGTCAAATTATTTTTACTGATTGCCAACTGTACACAATGTTATTGACTTTGGATCTTGCTAGCATAGCGTTAGCTTTCTGGCTCGTAGCTAAACTGAAGGGTTCTATCAGCTGAGCGGACTATATAAATATCTCCGGTTGCTAAGGGAGGCAAGTCGTATCTAAGGTTCTTCCTAATTCCTGGTGGAGAGAACAATGTTTGCATTGCATAAGAATCTGATGGATGGGAATGATTGTTCCAGGTATTAGTCAAACCGTCAGGCGTAACCAGGGAAACGGAGTTATTGTTTGGATCAACTTTAGATTTCGATTGTAAAACTAATTAAAATATGAACTAATGTTTTAAAAATATGTTATTTGGCAAGTGACCATGGTATAAGCGGGTTAATGCCCTTCGAGGTGTCCATTGTCAGGTATTAATGGACTTCGGCGCTGCGCGTCGGACGGTTCACGCCTCGCCGTCGTCCATTAATACCTGACAATGGACACCTCGTCGGGCATTAACCCTTACATAACAGACCGCTCACTTTGGGTAGTGACACCGCTGCTAAGGATAACACACCGTTGCCATGCATAACAGAGCGTTGCCATGGACACAGTTCTGTTCACTCTGGAGCTATCAATCAATCCGCTGAAAGAAGTCCGGATAATGTATCAGCTGTGGCAAAAA
Organism: Perca fluviatilis; assembly: GCF_010015445.1. Classification (NCBI taxonomy): domain Eukaryota; kingdom Metazoa; phylum Chordata; class Actinopteri; order Perciformes; family Percidae; genus Perca; species Perca fluviatilis. Next base: position 6,132,780 of record NC_053120.1, read on the forward strand.
AAAGCTTGTTTTAAATGTGTAACACCACTTGAGCCACGGTGAAATGTTTTTTCGTGTATATGGTTGAAATGGCAATAAAACACACTTGTTGAGTTGATCGTCTCACTGTCTGTCTGTCTGTAAAGGGTAGGCGTGGCTTGGGAGTGGCCTCATACAGCAGCAAAGCAAGTGCATTCTGGAATTTTGTGTCTTTCATCCATATGAGCCAAAAACACATTTTCTGGCTTATCTCGGCCTAGAAGGCACCAATTTCAATTTTCTTTTCACATTTCTACTACATTAGTGACCCAATTTAAAGATATTGTAACGTCCCTCAATAAGCAGCCGGTGAGACGTATAGCCAATTTACTGTCAGTTTTATTATTGACCTGAATACAGGCTACTGTGGGCCGTAGCCAACGCCAAAAAAACAAGAACAGTTAAGCAAACTCACGTTACCAGACCTTCCCCTAGCTCACACACTACTTCCTTTCTCTTCCTCCAGGACACAACAACAGCCACACCCCCCTTAGCTCTCAGCCAACTACAGGTGTACGATCTCCCGTGGCTCACTCTCATAGGTAAATGACCTGTAGAAGGTTCACAACATCTAAACTCACATTTACTTCACTGACAGGCGGAAATCTCAGTGTTTAACTCAACATCTCTAATCTGTATCTGAACAGTGATACTCTTTAACATTTGACATTAACATTTAACATTAATCTGAAGGATTTACACAGTCCGTTACAATATATTCAGCTTTCCAGCGGGGAAATTTCCCTTTAACACTAGCTTTCGTACAGTTCCTCATCAAGGGGTTTAAAGAAGGATTCCACTCAGGACTTTAAACAACCAGGGCTTAATTTGAGCTGGAACATGCCGGAAGATGTTCTGGCACCTCCGACGTTGGATCCGTAACCTTTTTTATTGGATCCGGCACCTCCTGTGTCACCAGGAAAAAAAACAACTACTGTTTGTGTAGTGTTTAATGTAGTTATCTGTTTTGTTAATCTTTATTCCCCATTGAAGTTCCACACAAATCTTGTGTTTGCATTTTCAATGCGTTTTGAGGTGAATTTTCAGGGTAGACGGAGGGAGGAGAGGCATATAGGCGTCGATTTCGGTGGGGACGGTGGGTACGCGTACCTACCGATTTCGTCATGAGTCATTTTGTAGCCTACCCACCACTTTTTTTGAAAACCTCGAGCTCAGTTTAGTTAAAAAAAAAATTCTTGAGCGACAGATGCCAAAAAATCCACAACAATTTCTATCCCCACAGGGCAGACACACACACAGCCGCTCTGCTGCTGCGCTGGCTGCTGCACGCTTCTCTGTTCACAACACTGCCTGTCGGGACATGTTGCTTAACGTGAAAAAGCTTAACGTGGTTTAATGTACCTCAACAACGGTCAATGATCACCAAATTTCTCATGGCCATATCTTGTAATGAACACTTAAGCCTGTCAAAAGAACTAAACCGAAATCCAACGATTATATAAGTTATCTCACAAAGCGTTTTCTTCTTCATTGGCGCCTATGGCGAGGAAAAAGCTTGTAGACTACCTAAACAATGATCAATGATTACCAAATTTCTCTCTCATATTGCTCCTCATAACCACTGAAAACTGTCAAAAAATCTAACCAGAAATGTGGTGATGATTGATCGTTGTTTAGGTACATTAAACCACGTTAAGCTTTCATGTTATAGGACTTATTAAGCCCATGAGAACCGTGGGGAGTCAACCAACAGCTGCTCCGCTGCCCTGCTGAAAATGTGAAGCAGAAACGCTAAATGTCAGATAACGTCCATAATAATTGGACTTTGGGTTCGATTTTTTTGACAGTTTTCAGTGGTTATGAGGAGCAATATTAAAGATAAATTTAGCAATCATTGATCATTGTTTACGTCCATTAAACCACATTTTTATTCATTAGTAAGCTACAGGATAGTGTCTTTCAAAACATGACCTGCGCGAAAGAGAAAAAAAATGAACGCGTCATTGTACCCAGCACTTCTGTAAATGTAATTCCTGATGAGTCTCTGTCCCCAGCACATTTCAAACCAAACTGATGCCCATGCGGAGAGGGACGGAGGGAGGGGAGACACTGCCGCTGCACTTCTACTGACACAAGCGCTAGTGCTGGTTGAGATTGCTGTTATAGCCTCATTTAACTCAGGGAAAAATGTCAAAAAGACAACAAAGTTTGCTTAACTTGTTCAAATACGCTGGCCAGTCGGATCCCAAACAAGCAAAAACCGTTTCTGCCGATCAAGAATGTGGAGACCACGGTTGGTTTTTTAATTCAATAGTAAGATGGATAATTGCCGCTTGTGAAAACGATTTTTTTTTGTTTTTACATTTCACACCGATGCAGTGCATGTTCTGAAATAAAAATAAACATTGCCCTGATGAACAGCGTTGTTCAGGTATTTTTAGTCAGAGAAGCTAGGCAGTGTCATTTTTATTTTTTTGTTCCGTTACCTCCAACCCCCGTTTTGAGTCGCCGGATCCACCCCCCCTCTGCGCTCCGGGACCTCCCACTTTACAAATTAAGCACTGAGCGAAACCATCCATCCATCTCTTACAACTGCAAACATCTTCAGTCAGCCACAAACGAGCCAGAGTCCCAGTGCCGCTTCCTCCATGTCTGCTCCTTCGATGGTGTAGGCCATGAATGCCTACCATACCCTCACAACCCAACTTTGCAAAACCTGAGTAAGTACCTTTCAACCCAATTAAAATTCCAGGACTGGCAGCTGCACCGTCGAGCATGCAACTTTTTGTGGGTGAAACTTTTCTCAACGTTTTCATACTTTATTTCTGACGTTTTTGTGAATAAAACACCCAAATTCAATGAAGGTAGTGAACTGATCATTTAATCTACTTGTGAAGAACACGTTACTTTTTTTTTTACTATTTGGTTGAAAGAAACCCAAATTTCTGACATAGAAATGTTTTGAAAATGGGTCAAGTTTGACAGAGGCCAACAGGAAGGTTAAACATTATTTGAACTGAAGCCAAATATGTGCGGGGCCCAGACGTCTCTTTGTGCTCCACGGATTGGTTCATCGTTCTTTGCCTTTTGGATAAAAACACCACAGATAAGCCACAAACTCAAGTTGTCTCATCAGAAAGCTTTATTAGACAGTACAGTAGATGTCACCACTTTACATTAAACTACTGCAACATGTTATTGATTTTATGTGATAAAACAAAGAAGAGATTGCAAAGAAAAATTATCGTAATTATTTAAATTAATTATTTAAATTAATGTAAATCCAGATTATAGTGGGCAAAAGTAGTGTTCCCATGTGTTACATGTACTGTATGTGTGTCTATTACATTGCTGCCTACTCATTCCACCTCAACTTCACACAGACTCAATCCCCCTTTTTTTCTACATTTGGATTTTCCCTTCCCCTGTGAAAGCCAACTAAAGATTGCAGTGAGCAGTAAACTTAAATCCAGGCTTCAACGGGTGCTTCTGTTCGGCTTCATAGGTGGGTAGTCTCAGCTGTTTCTGTATTTTAACAGAGGGTAAACATAAGGAGTCCAAGCAACAGGTGGATCATACCCAGTTGGATACAGGAGGCTCCACTGGAAGGTTTTGTAGTCGTGGCTGATTGGGTTACAGTGGCAGCAGTTGTAGTTGTTGGGGCAGCGGTTGTAGTTGTTGTTGGGACAACAGTTGGAGTTAATATTGAAAAAGCCAAAAAGCATAATATGAGCACTTTAAACAAGCAACTTATCCCTCTGTACTTACAAAGTAGAGTGTCTGTGTTGCAGCTGTCTGTGTTGCAGCACTGAGCAGATACAACTGCACTCGCAGCACCCAAGTTGACTGAAAATGTCTGAGAGCCTGTGTCTGGACAAAGGGAGGACGATGCACACGCCTTGGAGATTTGCAGTGGTGGAGTTCCGGATGAAATGGCTACAGATTCAAAAGTGCATTTTGTTAATGTTGACGGAGAGCATACATCTCACAGTACATATCTTTCAATGGGAAGTACTAGATGACAAAGAAATGACTACCTTGAATGGAAATTATACACATTGTCTCTGAGGAACCGTTACGTTTACTGTGGATGAACACTGCTGATCTGTGCAACTTTGACACTGAAGTGCTCCAGCTGCAATGGGGAGAAAAACAGTCAATGATGATCACATCTCAAATGTCAAATCAAATTTCTGATTTTAAATGACACAATGTTGTTATGGTTAGAAATGGTTTAAATGTCTAATATGCACCAAAATGCTCTTTACATTTGCACATTTGAACAGCCAAGTCTTGTCATGTTTATTGCAAATATAATGTATTTAATGTATATATATTGAATGTAATTTACTTCATTTTCATATTTCGTTGTATTTCTTATTCTAGTCTTTATCTGTTTCCTACCTCTTCAGACTGCTTTTTTTAACTTCTGTACAGTAACATGTAAATTTACCTGCTTGGGATTAAGTTTTATCGTATCTATAATTATTCAAGGATATGAATTTTGTCTTGATCAATTAACTAAATAATCTGGTGACATAAACAGTAAGATTATAAAAAAGATGATATAATTAATAAACATCTTAAAAGTTCTAAATCAGGCTCTGTTGTACCTGCAGAAACAATATTGTAAGAATAAGTTGAGTTACCAGTGCTGGAGAGTGCCCAGATTAGAGTAAAGAAAGGATCAACTTCATCATGATGAACAGGTAAGTACTGAAGATTAGTTTTCCTGGATGGTGATACTACACTTCTACCTTAACAGCACGGCTATCACACATGCATGTGTAAAGACCTCAGGCATTGGGTGTGATCCCATATTTGCAAGTTATAAAAGACTATAACTCATAATTGTCATGTAGATGTCAGGCCAGCGTGCTTATCAAGCCTGTAATCTCTGGGGCGGATTGGACAATTCTACAGTCTACTTACAAACCACTTCCTGTTTCGTGGCGTAAAATGGAAATTTGAAGCCTTGCCAGGCCATTAAACGCGATGTAGATTTGCCAATGTCTTTAGATTGTGTTGACTGATTTTACTGATCCTACCATATTTTCATTCAAGAAGACCATTCAGACACTAATCCCTTTTGTCATTTGAAAAGACATCATGTAAACACACCTTCCCACACCCTTTTTCAATGTTGGCAATGTTTACTTCAATAATAAAGAGTACATACTTCATCCTTAATTTAGACTTTATTGTTTCCGATGGGGAATGCTTTCTGAAAACTATTTGTTTTGATTGTTTTCTGCATCTCTAGTTCTCCTTTACTAATGCAGTGTGTCAGACAGGTTTGTTATTTTGAGTCATGCATCAGTGAGCTCAAGAATGAAAACAAAAATAAAAATAATTGAATAAAACATCCAAAATTCAATCTAAGTAGTGATCTGTTCCTTCATTTTACTTGAGAAGAACATATGGAACCATCCTTGTTATTGTTGTGTTATTTGGTTGTAAGAAACCCATATTTCTGATATAGAAACGGGTCAAATTTGACCTGAGGACAACATTAAGGTTAAACAAAAGAAACTGAAGTTGTACATGACACCAGAATACAAGTGCTGCATTATTAAAGGGATAGTTCACCGATTTAGCATTCAGCTTTGTATCAGTAGAAACCCGATAGTATTTCTGAATGACCGTGCCTCCCTCCCTCATGTCCCCCTGAGACGAGAGATTTCTGCATTTGGGGCCTGGAAAAAATCTTCCGATGACGTAAAATGACGATTTTTGCGTCATTGGAAGATTTTTGGGCCAGAGGCAAAGGACTACAGCCAGTAGTAGGATCTACTTCCGTATGTTTTCAACACGCCCACAGGGGGTTGGACTGCCGAGTCTGGCCGAGGTATTCCGAATGAAAACGACTGTCAGCCATCTTGAATCTTCGCTAAACAGGCTTTCGGTTTTCAGCAGAAAACATTTACAACAATTATCTGCATTCAAACTACTGGACGTGTGTACCACCGGGATACATCGGTACAGATCGAAGAATATGGAGGAAACGTTATTACAGACGCAATACTCGGCACACTACGTGAGCTTCGCCTGCACGGAGACCAGCGGTGTCGCTCAATGCCGCTAGCCGGCTAGGGGACATCCTCATCGGCTAGGTGGAAAGCTAACGCTAGCTGTCCACCTGTCCCAGCCATCCTGCTTGCAAGTGTCTGCTCATTAAACAACAAGCTGGACTACATCCTCCTTCAACGAAACTCCCAACGTGAGTTCAGTGACTGCTGTGTTTTTGTTGTTGTGGAAACATGCCTGAACAACAGTGTACCGGAACCGGGACTATCCAGCTACCAGGCTGCTCTCGCCGGCCCGTGGAGGTGGACTGGTGTAGAAATAAAATCCAACTAGCTACTGCTAACTGCCGATGGAGCTTGTGACTGTTAAATGCCGACAATTCGACATTCCACGCTAATTCACGCCTGTGTTTATACTCCGTGTTTAGCTACACAAATCTAGTATGCGTTAGCTGAACTTTACGGATCCTGCTTGCAAGTGTCCGCTCATTTAGACCACAAACTGGACTACATCCAACTTCAACGACACTCCCAACGTGAGTTCAGAGACTTTGTGTTTTTGTTGTTGTGGAAACCTGCCTGAATAGTGTACCGGATTGTCCAGCTACCAGGCCTGCTAGCCCTCTGAGCTAGAGATGCTCTGTCGCCAGGTAAAAGAGGTGGGCTGTGTTAACACCGAGTGGCGCAGAAATGTGGTGATTTGTATCCATTTAACTGCTAACTGCTGGTGGAGTTTGTGACTGTTAAATGCCATTCTACATTACACACTAATTCACAGCTGTGTTTATGCTCGGTGTTTACAGCCCACCAAGCGCTAATGCTAGTATGCGTTAGCTGAACTTTACGGAGCCTATAAAGTGTGTGTACTAAATGTAGCCTGTTTCGTATGTCGTTTTTATATAATGTCGTTTTTATATATGTTAAATGTGTAACACCACTTGAGTCACGATGAAACGTTGTTTCGTGTATATGGTTGAAATAATAACAATAAAACACGCTTGAGTTGAGTTGAATGCCTCTGTCGGTCTGTCAAGCGGTAGGCGTGGCTTGGGAGTGGACTCAAAGCAACGAAGCAGGTGCATTCTGGGATTTGGTGTTTTTCATCCATATAAGACCAAAACACATTTTCTGGCTTTTCTCGGCCTAGAAGGCACCAATTTCAATTTTTTTTTCACATTTCTACTACATAAGTGACCCAATTTAAAGATATATTCAGCTTTCCAGCGGTGAAATATTCCTTTAATTGGGTAAACAGCTGGAGCTTGTTAAAGTATTGAAACACTGAAGAGCTTCATCTGCACCAAGGATAATATTTACCTTAAATGGTGATGATGAACTGTATGAGCATAAATAATTTGACCATGAAACAACAGATAATAAATTAATAAGTGAAATTAATTAATTATTGGTATTTTAAAAGTAACTCATCTATTGCAATGGCTGCAGCATTTACTAAGTACTAAGTCTACAGTGACACCTGCACCGTCTCCCTTCACCTCCACCTCTCAACTCTGCATGGAAAATGTTTACTCTTCACACTTTAACATCTTTAGTCCTTTTGTGAAATTACATGTTATCTGGATTAGAGACATTTCTGTGAGCAGTAAAATGAGGCTAACGTTCATGTTTATTTCAAATAAAAGTCTTACACTAAAACTTGAATTCAATTTGAAATCACATTCCATTTAGCATTTCATATCTTAAACGTTTTATATTAGACCCCAACATCTGCATAAGCCCTGATTTAAGAGTGAGTAGAGTTACCTGTGCTGGAGAGAATCCAGATGAGAGTGAAAGACAGAATCAGCTTCATCGTGAGGAGTAAATGTGCAGATTACTGGTTTTACTGTGGAACCACACCTTATATATGTGGACCTGCGTTTAAAAGGAGAAGAAATACTGTATGCAAATAGGAACTGCTAACTGCACATACAGTACTTTGACTTTCACAGTATAGGGAGGTACAGCATCACATCATAATTTGCATTGATCAGTTAAACATGCTCCACTCCTCATAATTATTTTTTATAACGCTTTATAGGTACATAAAACTAAACATTTATGCAAATTATATATGTTGTTTTGCTAACAGCTTATAAATGTAATTATGGATGCAAATTTCTCATATGTTGTTTCTTTACTTAAATGTTATACTTATTTCCTGGTTTGGGCTCTGGGTTTATAATGTCTAAAGGCATTTTCACAAATCTTCTTCAATTTACCTTTTTAGGGTATTTGTATATAACCTGATGCCCATGTGTTTTACATCAAAATGTTCAAAACAAACTCAGCTTTCCGTATAATGATGCCCAAAGTCACTGAACGACACAATCTTGTGAACATATATAGCCATACTGAGAAATACAGAGAGAGTTGTGTGGAGGTGAGAGTCAGTGTTGCGAAAGTTTACTTTCTACATGAACTAGTTCAAAGTTCAGTTCACAAATTTTAAAATGAACTAGTTCAGTTCATAGTTCATACTTAAAAATGTTGAACGGAGTTCACAGTTCCAAAAATGAACTAGTTCATAGTTATTTTTTTCCATATGATGCTGCGAGCTCATGAACTGCCGTTCAATGAACGCGTTCAGGCACAACACTGATGATAGTCTTAATTAGCTTTGTATCAACTCATTTGGGTTGCCCTGGTTGACTGGCAGTCATTGGTCTTAAAGGCTCAGACATAGGCTACTTTCCACATTCTGTGTCTGAAGACAGCTGGAGACTTGGTAATGTTCAGCGCCATTTGGCTGTGTTTGTATTTCTTTAAAGGTGAATTATATAAATGTTGGTAACGGCAGACCTCCTCGCACAACTTCTCTTCAAAACAACGGTACACAGTTTGATTAATCCCATGGTTTAGGAGTCACGGTTCGATTACAGTTACAGAAAAAAAAGGATATGTTTCTTTTAATTTTCTAGTGTCAAAGTCAAAATCCTCTTGCAGGGGAGTGAGAGCTTTTGGCCAAATGGCAACTTTGGATTACTATTTAGAAAAAGAAGGAAACATCTGTATTACATTGAACCAACACTGAACAAAACATCTTCCAAAAGGCAAAACCAGTGACAACAGACTATAAAACTGAAAGGCCTGATGCTATGAAACTAAAAACTAAAAATACATAGAATAATACAAAATAAACGTGGGCATTAGGAGCATTATTTCAGTGGCTAAATTTATACATTTAAAGCATCCAGACATGTATCATCCTCTTGATTGTAACATTTTGGTGAAGCAATCAAATGTGCTGTCAAGAAATGTTATTAAATTCATGAAAAATCTCTTGACAAAACGCTTGTGAGAGCTCTTCATATAAAGTGAGTCCCTGGTCACCACATTGGCTCATTCCAAGTTCCTCATAGTTTTGCATTAATTAAGACTTTTGACGTTGACATAATAGAGCCAGTGTGGACTGCATTAACAAGGCAGTGTGGTTATCAGGCCTCCCATTGATCCTGTTGATTTTCATACTGCAGTCACATGAAATGAAACTTCCTGAACATAAACCTATCTGTTGATCTGTGGAACTAAATCTATCTAGGACTTTTGGGTCTACTTTAGAAATGGTTTCCTCTAATGATGAGTGTACAATTTGTATATAAGACATGTTGAACCTGATCCTGTGATTTCTGCCGGATGTGTGGATCCCCATAATTCTTTGCACTTTTCGAATCACTGAATTGGGAGAGAGATCATCCTTGCCTCAGAAATCCTCTGTAATGTGGAACTACAGTATGTTGGTAGAGGATTTGATGATGGCCATATGTGATGTGAAGTGTCTGTTGACAAGATATTCTCCACAGACACATTTTATTTTAGTTCTAAACAGGAGTAGTAAGTTCAGCTCCAAACAAGACTTATAATTGACTCTATTGAAGGTTATTTATGTATCATGTAGTAAAATGATGGCAGCTGTTATCCCCAATGCAGATGACTAAACATAGAGGAACTCTTACACTTTCTTAATCCTCCTGTTGTCCTCCTGTTTATATAAGTTTATATATGAGAACATTTGGGTTTCTTTCAACCCAACTGCCCAAAATAATACAGATGGTTCCATAAAATGAAGGATCAGTTCAGTACTTTTATTGAATTCTGAGTGTTTTTTTTTAAATTTCATCAGTATTATTCTGACTGAACTTTGACAATCTGCAATTATCCATCAACAAATGTTCCTCTGACCTTAACTTTTAAACAAAATAACTTATGATTTGTCAATACAAAAAGTGGGTTAGTGTTAGTGGTGTATACTGGTGGTAGTGAATAACAGCGCTGAAAACGTCGAAAAATGTGATAAAAAGTAGGAAAAAAAGGGCCAAAAAAAGGGCCAAAAAAAGCAATAAAATGAGCGACAAAAACGTCAAAAGTGTTCATTTTCAATTTTGACCCTGGACGACAACACAAGGGTTAAACGAAGAAATACTGTATGCAAATAGGAACTGCTAACTGCACATACAGTACTTTGACTTTCAAAGTATAGGGAGGTACAGCATCACATCATAATTTGCATTGATCTGGTAAACATGCTCCACTCCTCATAATTATTTTTTATAACGCTTTATAGGTACATGTAACTCAAAATTGGTGCAAATTATATATGTCGTTTTGCTAACAGCTTATTAATGTCATTATTGATGCAAATGATGTTTCTTTACTTAAATGTTATATTTATTTCCTGGTTTGGGCTCTGGGTTTATAATGTCTAAAGGCATTTTCACAAATCTTCAATTTACGTTTTTAGGGTATTTGCATATAACCTGATGCCCATGTGTTTTACATCAAAATGTTAAGGACAAACAAGGGCATAAATGTCAGGGGGGTGGGGGGAATCAGGACCCTCAAGGTTGTCCCCCCCCTAGAGATATCAATAAAACAATGCTGCGTATTGTAAATAACATAATGATGTATACTTAAAATATCTGTGTAAGTAGTAAAACAATACAAACCCCCAAAAAATGCTTTTTAAGTTTAGAAACATTTTGAGTCCCCCCTCCCTTGCCTCACAGTGGTTTGGTCCACTGCATGCTGTACGTTAGGATCTGCACTAGACTCATAGTCACATCGGTAGTGACAGGAATGTAGTAAGTAGACGGTTCAAGGCTATTTTATTCACATTAAACATTGGATGAAGTTTTTCTTTTCTCAACTAGAAATGATGCTGAGTAATTAAAGGTGCAATATGTAATATTGTGTGTAATACTGGCAGCTAGCGGTTAAAATAGTTACTGCACTACCAATTCAAAATAATGGAGAGTCGTTTCCCCCGCCCCCTCCTGCCCAGACTCGAAGTTCACGGGGGTTGCCAGGCTGAGACCGCAGCATTCACAACAACGTTGCTAGACACTTTTCTCACATAGCCAGACATTACTCCACAGCACAGCGGAGTAGCTAACGGTAGATGCTGGCTATATTGACAGTCATAAAGCCCGCGGTTCACGCGGAGCTCTGTAACCAACTGACAGACACACTTTTTCGGCTTAAAATTACAGTATGAACCGCTAAAAACACAACAACCTCACTGTCCTCTCCACACGCCAGTCAGGCACACTTCCTCGGCTTAGAATTACAATACGAAACGCTAAAAATACCACTACCTTACCGGACGGAACACACTTCATTGACTTAGAATTATGGCAAAAATCGCTAAACACACTGCAAACTCACAGTCCTCTCTTTCCGATTTACAGCCCCCTCTCGTGGCTTAAAATAACTCACCGTTGCGGCTCCAGCCGCTGACAGGCTATACGCTGTAAACAGCCGTGGGCTGCTTGCCTGGTTCTCCGGTAACGTTAACAGGTAGCAGGGTTAGCATGGCGCTAGCGCCGTAACCAGTCGGGATCACTTTACTGGCTGTGTCTCAATTGTTTTGCGAGTAACCAACCGCGGGTACTCTAGCTATATAATTCAATGTGAGAACACAAATGTTGAAATGACAAAAAATGCCCGTCCTAGTAGCTGTGATAAATTAGCCTGAAGCTAATGCTTACCGGTCAGGAGAAAATAAGCCAACTCTGGACCTTTTGGGCTCTAAGCTGTCTCCATCTTTCAAATACATCTCCAATATTTACCAGGGGTTGTTATGTCTCTGGTCACGCAACTGTTAGAAACATGCTGTTTTCTTTTGCAGGTCGGGTAGAATCTATCTCCATTGATCCTGTTTGTTTGTTTGCTGCTTTCATGGCTGTACTACCGTTACAGCTGTAGCGCTGGGTTTACGTTTTACAGGTATATCTGGCAACCCGGCCTGGCTGTCAAACTGGGCCGTTGATAACAACACACAGATCAAAACATAAACATAAATTCCGTCACGGAATGTAAATTTCAAAAAGAAAAAATACTGAAATTAGCATTGTTGTCAGAAAAGATAGTATTTCAGTTTAACATGTTTCCTTAATATCTGATGAGGCATTGGTGTAATTTTTGGATTTATTACAGTACAAATATTACATATTGGACCTTTAATTAATTAGTCATGACAAAAGAGTGCTATGTTATTGTAATATAATGTAACGTTACCTAGCTTGTTTAATAACTTGTTGGATGGAAATGCACCCACTACAACTAACGTTACCATGGCGATAAGCTGAACGTTATGTGTGTGAACTCATATTTAATCAGGTTAATATTGAAGATCTACAGTTGTGTTTTGCTCAATATGAAGTTAAGTGGCGCATCAGTTAAATATATATCCTCTGTCCCAGACGAAACCTAATATCTACGTGGAGGACGCAAGATCATTTCATAATTATAATATGACCACGTGGTGAACCTATGAAAGAAACTCATATTTAGACAATCTTAAAGATTTGTGTTGTTGTTGCCCAGATAAAACGACAGAGAAAAGAAAAACAGACATAAGATCCTCATATCAAGACAATTTGGTAACATCTTTATAAGAATGGGTGCTTATGGAAATACGGGGGTTAGCAGATGAGCTTTACTAGTGGCTCACTAATTTACATTATGATCAGCTAATTTAACAAGTGTACAAATTGCTCTTCAGAAATGATATGTTTATTGTCCCCCCCCCACTGTTAGATCAGATTTACGCCCATGAGGACAAACTCAGCTTTCCGTATAGTGACGCCCAAAGTCATTGGACGACACAATCTTATGAATAGTCCTACTGAGAAATCCAGAGAGAGTTGTGTGGAGCTGATAGTCTTAATTGGCTTTGTATCAACTCATTTGGCAATGGTGTCAATGTAACGGACGTTCATTAATATCAAAAAGTTACAAACTAAAACTTTAACGTATGATGTGTTGTACCAATTGTTTTGGTGCTTGAAATGAGTTTACCAGAGTCTTAGGTTATATATGATTAAAATAGTAAATAAATGTCTGAAATAAAATTTTGTAATATCCCTTTTTAAATTGAAGTTGGTGCATCTTTTCGTCCTCAGAGTTATAACAGTTTGGCCTCTGTGGTTACACAGAAAAACTGTAACATGCTCTCATGGCATCTCCTCTCATGTGTGACTGTCAGTCATTGGTCTAAAGGCAAGTTAAATTTGGAACTATTCATTAAACTAGCACCGCACTGTAGCTGCACCTTAATTTGCAGAGATGGCAAAAGTACTCACTTCCCGTACTTAAGTAGAAGTACAGATACTTGTGTTAAAAAATACTCTGGTAAAAGTAGAAGTACTGATTTAACTTCTTTACTTAAGTAAAAGTAACAAAGTACAGGCTTTGAAATGTACTTAAAGTATAAAAGTAAAAGTAGCCTTGCGAATGACAACCACTTTTTATGCAAAGCTACCTGGACAACACACGTTACTAGAGTGCAAGATGAGAAACTTCAGTGGACCAGGCTCTTTATATGCCATTGTCTACATTTTAAATGGATGTCTGCCAAACATCACATATATGATTATTGTGACAGAGACTGGGACTCCAGCTTAATAAGATTCTGACTGAGTAGCAAGATATGAATTCAATTGTGATTCTGTGAGAATTCACAGATCCAGTTTCTCTTTTTTAATCGTCCCCTTAACATTTAAAGGAATCTACATGTATGTGTGTGTGCTCAAATATAGAAAGAAAATAAAGGATACAATATGAATTACTAAACATAGATTAATTAAGAAGTTCCCCATACTTTTAGAGTTACACAGCACATTGGCCAGGAGTCATACTTGATGCCTCCTAGCCTATCTCAAACATCTCTCTCAGATAAGGCCAGGGATGATTGGGAATGTCTTGCTGCTTGTCTGCCTAATCTCTGGGATCTCTGCTTTCTTCATTTTCAATCATGTCGCCGTCCATACTACTAGTGCTAACGTTACCACCATCAAGCTGCAATTATTTACCGCAAATGAATGCAGACGAATCTGTCGAGTTGTCTTGTAGTGTAGCGTTACATGCAACGTAGCCTACAGTATATCCCCAATATCCCAATATACAGGGTGCGAACTACGGGGGAGCTAGGGGGAGCTCGGCTCCCCTTAATAAGACATGGGCTCCCCTGAAAACGTGATTTGTGAAATTTTGGGGGGTCTCTAAAAATATTGACAATGTGTCATTTTGACGTGCAATTTCAGTTTTGTGTAATGTGATCATCGTGGATTATAATGTGTAAAACTTCAAAAATATAATCCATGCGATGGTGATTTAAACCCAATTCACTTCAATAAAGAAAACTATACATGCTATTCTTGTTATGAGCATCAAGGTGTGGCGGCGGGTGCAAATCCAACTCATGTTTAGTAGGCTACATGTTAACTCAAAGATTCGTAGAAAAAATATAAACATTGGAGGCCATTAATCGGTGCGCAAAGTCCTTGAAATCCATTCGGCAGTAAGCATCATATAGCCATGGCAAAAAGAAAACAAGGCAGTATAATTAATTTTGGTTTTACTAAGAAACTGTGTAGCGATGACGTTAATAGCACGACTAATTCACCTGCTGCAAGCCCTGTTAGCACACCTCCCACCGGGGTGACAACGCAAGAAGAAGCTGAAGAAATAATGTCGTCTCTGGCTGAAGATGATCCTAACCCCTCTCGCTCCTCTCTCCCGTTAAATTGGAACAGCCAGCAGTGGAGAGCCTGGAAGAGCCGATATATACATGGCTGTTTGTAAAGGATGGAAGCTTGGGGTGCATCGCTAAGGTCTAATTGAACGGAGGAATTCTGGTATTCTTCGGTAGCCTGAGTAACTTTCACCGTTGTTCATGTGAAATCTCAAAAACAGCCTGATGCTTTGTTTATATATTTGTGGCTGGCTGTTTGACCTATCTATTCCTGTCGATAAAGTATAATAGGGTAAATCCTGTAGTGCATACACTTGTAGCTGTTATGTATCTTTGTAAGTCATTGTAAGTTGCAAGCGCACGACCCCCTGCGTAAGAAAGGTCCGCGGCCCCACGGCGTATAGTTCGAACACTGCCAATATATTCCCATTGATCACGTGAAAAATAATAACTGTAACTCCAGCGAAATTATTTGAAACTTGTTAGTGAGGACTAGATTAGGACCGTATTTAAAGCTGATGCTGGTTTCCAACTTCACCCTCCCCCAGGTGTGTTCGTAAAACACGGACAGAGACAACTTCTCTTTTTTGATGCTTTACAAGCAACGTGAAACCTAGCTAACAGGTGAAGAACACAAACAACTAAATCACTAGCTAACCTACTTTAACTGTGCCGGAACTATAGACCAATACAACAACAGGCTTAAATGAACTGACAACATAAGTTATAGACTTACAGTTCTCAAGGACGCACTAACACCATCTAACTGATTATCCTCCGGACAGCAGTCTTCT
Organism: Perca fluviatilis; assembly: GCF_010015445.1. NCBI lineage: Eukaryota > Metazoa > Chordata > Actinopteri > Perciformes > Percidae > Perca > Perca fluviatilis. The sequence continues at coordinate 6,148,553 of NC_053120.1, forward strand.
TTCTTTTTTCTCACTTTTTTGTGTGTGCACGCGCCCGCTCGCGGTGTGTGAGGCGCGTGTCCGCACTATTCTCTGACATTACGACCTCTTGTACAAAACTAAAGTAACGAGTCAATTTTTAAAATGTAAGGAGTAGAAAGTACCGATATTCGTGTTAAAATGTAAGGAGTAAAAGTAAAAAGTCGCCACAAAAAAAAAAATAGTAAAGTAAAGTAGAAATATCCGAAAAATCTACTTAAGTACAGTAACGAAGTATTTGTACTTCGTTACTTCCCATCTCTTTTAATTTGTATTCAACAGTTAAATGTAGTTTGTTATTTTTGATCTAATTTCAATCATCTTTTTAATTTGTCAAATCATATTTGTGTCTTTTTTGTCTTTTCATATTAGGGTGTATTTCTTTTATGTGTTGTCTCACTGACTTTATGTCTTATTTAAAGCACTTTGAATCACCTTGGTATAAATACATTAGCCTTGTCTTGCCTTGTACTACCTGTACAGTGTACAAAGTCATTGAAATGACTGTAGTTTCACCTTGACCAGCTATAACTTTAAAATGCCTTTCACGTCTTAATTCATCCGTATTCCTAATAATACAATAATATACTATATTTCAAATTATCACCATAATCCAATAATATAAAATATGTACTTGTACTCTAAAGTCATAGGAGCTTTGAGTGGTAATAAGTCATGCAAGAAACACAGTTGGCTGTTTTCTGATTTATTTATATCGCAAACAACAGTGAACATTTCAGATTGTCCTCATATCACTCACAAAAAAACGGCCATATAGATTGATTGTGCAAGAAGCTTACAACGACCCATATTTACTTTCATCAGTAATCATCCCAGGAGCAAACAAGGAAGTACAGTAAGTAACAGTAAGACTGGAGTTTGTGAGCCGTTTGAAACCAAAAGTCAAAGAAAAAATATTTTTTTAATTTACAGAGAACAATTGAATTCAATTTTATTGTCATTGACACAATGTACAAACAACATATGTAACGACATGTAAGTTAGTGGCCTTCAACAAAAAACAAAACAATATTAACATCAACATTATTTACAGATTCAGAATTACTGAAAAACTCTGCGAGTGAGGTAGGATGTATCTAAGGATTAGGAAAAGTAACAGAACAGTAGATGAGACTATAAACGTGCAAATGACATTATATTATGAACATAGATGATGGTGTCATTAGAAAGTGCAATACATTTTATTTTATCCTTTATGTCTTTATTTTATATTTATTCTTTTGTTTCATTTGAAGATTTGGATATCTTATTTGCACAGAAAATAGATTTGGATGTTGTTTTGTTGAACATCATTGTGTTGTTTTAAAGATGTTAACTGTTTACAACACTTACTGTGTTTGTACTGAATTGGAAATAGTGATTTTTTACAAAACTGTGCTGAATTACAAGGCTTTGGAGAACAGTGCACTATGGCAAACTTATAAACTAAGCTTTTATTGTAATATAGTCAGTTGTCAAGTAAAGAGGGCCGGTCTAAGGCATGAAAAGTCCAGGGCTAAAAATTAGTCCCAGTCCGGCCCTGCATAAGGTACAGCAGCATTATAAATTAGGGTGGGAAATAAATAATTATATGAAAAATGTTCAAAATAAATAGATGAGCCTTATTTCATCTTCTCCGGACAATCTGAACCGGTACATCGTCCTGCTTTTTAGGTAGTTTTAGGAAATCACACCTGTTTATGCATCTTAAGAAATAATGATGAATTGACAAATCAATAATTGTTCACACAGAAGTTATTACATTATGTTCATCACTGAGAACAAACATCCATCATTCCTCCCCTGTACCTGCTTATGTCTGTTTATAGGAGTTTACCCAGCATGCACTGCACGAAAGGCTGAAAAAGATTCAACACACAGTACACTAACACGGTCGACACACAAACACATCCACCAGACCTGCACAGGTTTGGACTGTGGGAGGAAACCCATGGGAACATGAGGGAACATTTCAACTCCAAATGCAGCGAACACACTGAGGCCAGATCTGCTTATTTCTCATCTGGATTACCAGACTAGACATTTCAAAAGAAATACTGTAATGTTCTACATTGGGCAGGGCCAACCCTTCTTTTTTTGGCTGGCAGAGCCGATTAATGTTAATGCGAGGTTTACCACCATTCCATAGAAAGTGTTTTATCATGTTATTGTAACTTATTAGTATTGGCCGTGGTATGCACATAGGTAACATTCTAGTATAATAATTGATAAGAGGGGCTATGACCATTTTCACTGTGTTTACTTTCCCCCATAATGTTAAATTTAACTTACTCCATTTATCCAAGTTAGTCTTAATTTTGTTGAGCATTTTCCCCATATTGTCAGCCATAATATCATCAATATTTGGGTTCAATTCAATTCCAAGATATTTCATTCCTTTATCCAACCACCTAAAATTGAAACCAGTTAATAAACTATGAGTGCAAGCTTGTGAGACTGGCGCACAAGTAAATATTGAAACAGATCCTGGAACATTCTGTTGAGAACAAGTGATGCAGCACTCTCTGTTGGCCAATCAGGAGCAACTATATAAAATGTTACATAGAAACAAGAAATATAAGCATTGCATATCTAACAACGGAGAAAAAAACATGTTTAAAATGATTCATAATCAACAGTTTAGTGCCCCTTCAGGCCAGTCACTGCATTTTCCTAAATGCTGGTGTCAGTAGTCAGACACACCATACCTATATAATCCAATATCTAACTGCATTTATACATTTAATCTGAGAGACACAGACAGCTTTGAAAAATTGTGAAGTAAGAAGTCTTCATAGATTGACATTTAAAAACCAGTTGATATTATCATGCAGAGTAGTCTAAGTTTCCTTCATTTTTATAGCACTTTAAAAGCAAACAAGTTTGCACCAGAGTGCTTCACAAAGACAAAAACATATGTATAAAGGCATAAAACACACATATATACATATAGTGGAAATACAACACGATTCAAGTAGAAACAAGTTTTGAGACACAAATTGAAACCCTTGAAATCACATAAACAGGAAATTATACATACATGCATATACACACACACACACACACACACACACACACTCTCACACACACACACACACACACACACACACACACACACACACACACACACACACACACACACACACACACACACACGTACTGTATACACGTATACACACATACACATAGATACATCAAATAAAAGGAAAGAAAATAAGTTCATCACAATTAAAATTAAAAGCCAGAGAATAAAAGTGTCTTAAAGTGTTCATTTTATGCTTTTTGGCTTTTCCCTTTCCTTTATTGTGTTATATATCTTTTTTGTGCACGTTATACTCTAGGTTTACAAAGTGAAAAAGCCCAAAGTCCCCCCCAAAGGGACTTACCATCTCCAACAGAAAACACTGTTCACAAACTGCTCCAAACAGCTCTATTGTAGTCCAGCCTTTACTTCAGAGACGAACGTGGGTCACTTTGTAACACAGGTTATAATGCTCACCTAGCTCCTAGCGTGGCACACAAACACATTCACCTGACCTGCACGTGTTTGGAATGGGGGAGGAAACTCTATGTGAACATGAGGGAACATGTAAACTCCAAATGCAGCGGACACACTGAGGCCAGATCTGCTTATTTCTCATCTAGATTGAACATGTTACAGCATCCTGAATAGGCTTTCTACTGCCAAAAAGTATCAAAAAAAAGAGGAAGACCCATCTTGTCCCAAGGAGCTTGTAGCATATGCAATACCATTAATGATATTGGTTGCACCATGTCCCAGTGCCACTTTCTCCATTTCTGCTTCTTCTGTGGAACTTTGCCAAACCTGGGTAAGTACCATTAACATCCCAGCACTGGCAGCTGCACTTAAAAAATCATCTTGATCTAGCTTTCGTACAGTTCCTCATCAAGGGGATTAAAGAAGGATTCCACTCAGGACTTTAAGCGAAACCATCCATCTCTTACGACTGCAAACATCTTCAGTCAGCCACAAACGAGCCAGAGTCCCAGTGTTGCTTTCTCCATGTCTGCTCCTTCGATGGCGGAGGCCATGAATGCCCAGCATACCCTCACAACCCAACTTTGCAAAACCTAGTAAGTACCCATCAACCCCATTAAAATTCCAGGACTGGCAGCTGCACCGTCGAGCATGCAACTTTTTCTGGGTGAAACTTTCTCAACGTTTGACGTTATGATTCCCGACTTTTTTGATTTAATATACTTGTGAAGAACGTTGTATGGAACCATCCACGTTACTTTCTTTTACTATTTGGTTGAAAGAAACCCAAATTTCTGACATAGAAATGTTTTGAAAATGGGTCAAATTTGACAGAGGCCAACAGGAAGGTTAAACATTATTTGAATTAAAGCCAAATATGGGCGGGGCCCAGACGTCTGTTTGTGCTCCACTGATTGGTTCATCATTCTTGGCCTTTTGGATAAAAACACCACAGATAAGCCACAAACTCATGTTGTCTCATCAGAAAGCTTTATTAGACAGTACAGTAGATGTCACCACTTTACATTAAACTACTGCAAGCATGTTATTGTTTTTATGTGGTAAAACAAAGAAAAGATTGCAAAGAAAAATAATGTTTGTAATTATTTAAATTAATGAGCAATTTGTGATATATATGTGTATATATGTATGATCTATTGCAAAAGTGTGCTTAATTTTCAGGTAACTGCACAGCTCTGACAAAGCATCCTCATTGTTCAATTACCAGATGTCTCGTTTTGGATTATTCCTTGTGTGATGTGCATTGTGACATGTTACTTCACATTGTATTCCAGATTATAGTGGGCAAAAGTAGTGTTCCCATGTTTACATGTATGTGTGTCTATTACATTGCCTCCTACTCGTCCCACCTCAGCTTCACACAGACTCCATCCCCCTTTTTTCTACATTTGGATTTTCCCTTCCCCTGTAAAAGCCAACTAAAGATTGCAGTGAGCAGTAAACTTAAGTCCAGACTTCAACGTGTGCTTCTGGCGGCTTCATAGGTGGGTAGTCTCAGCTGTTTCTGTATTTTAACAGAGGGTAAACATAAGGAGTCCGAGCAGCAGACGGATCATACCCAGTTGGATACAGGAGGCTCCACTGGAAGGTTTTGGAACAGTGTTTGTATTTGTTGTTGGAGCAGCGGTTGTAGCGTCAGTGGCTGTAGTTGCTGTTGGGGCAATGGTTGTAGTTATTATTGAAAAAGCCAAAAAGCATAACATGAGCACTTTAAACAAGCAACAGGCCCACGCCATTCAACGACAGCTCAAAAGCTTCGCCTTGTAGCTTTGCCAATGTCTTTAGATTGTGTTGACTGATTTTACTGATCCTACCATATTTTCATACAAGAAGACCAGACACTAATTTTTGTCACTTGAAAAAAACATCATGTAAACACACATTCCTACACCCTTTTTCAATGTTGGAAATGTTTACTTCAATAATAAAGAGTACATACTTTATCCATAATTTAGACTTTATTGTTTTTCGATGGGGAATGCTTTCTGTAAACTATTTGTTTTGATTGTTTTCTACATCTCTAGTTCTGCTTTACTAATGCAGTGTGTCAGACAGGTTTGTTGTTTTAAGTCATGCATCAGAGCCCAAGAACGAAAAACAAGAATTTTCTTGATGCATAAACGAATGACTCTGGATTTCCACTGGATGCGTAACGGCTGCGTGTCGGCTGCGTGCTCCACCGTCCGTCAATACCCACCAGGTCCGGATTTGTTGTGGCACGGCTGCGGCCATGACTGACAGTTGTAGTCACGAGGATCCACAAGTTCTTGCGAATTCACGTAGAATAGAAACACAAAACCAACAACAGTTTGTTTCCATCCAGAGGAGTAGAGGGGAAACAGCTCTGTGCTGTGTTTTCAAGGTGTAGTGCAGGGAGATATGATCCGCCATGAGCACGGTGTATTTTATTTTGAAAATTAACCGGATGTTTTATTTTGTTTCTGCGCTCGACTTCCTGTCCCGCACTATCTGCCGTGTGCTGACTTGATGCGGAGCTCTCCAGCGTCCGGCAAAAATAGAAGCTCTGGGTATCTGCTCCGGAGGACTGTGGACCGCTGGAGCTGGGACGCAGTCGGAACGCAGCCGTTCTACAGTCAGTGGAAATACACACACTGACTTTGATGGAAACCTAATGACCCCGCCGCTGTTCCGGAGCCGTTACGCAGCCGTTCCGCAGTTGGTAGAAATTGGGGGTGACGGTGTCATTGTGATTGTTCTGACAGGGAGGGACAAGTCTGACACACAGAGTAAAGGAATATCCTAACTCACACTTTATTATCCCATCACTGACTTTGCATGTGCTTCTTGTTTTTAATCATATAAAATGTTGTGAAACTGCCAACCCTTCTGTACACTCCCTTCAGTGTTGCCATTTATTGTGTAGACTGTATTGTTTCCTAATGCAAGTTAAATTTGGAATTATTCATTAAACTTGCACTGTAGCTGAACCCTTATTTGTATTCAACAGTTTAATGTGGTTTGTTCTATTTAATCTCGTTTCAATCATCTTTTTAATTTGTCAAATCATATTTGTGTCGTTTTAGTCTTTTTATATAGTGTGTATTTCTTTTATATGTTGTCTAAATGACTTTATGTCTTATTTAAAGCACTTTGAATCACCTTGGTGTAAATACATTAGCCTTGTCTTGCCTTGTACTACCTGTACAGCAGAGATGGCAAAAGTACTCACTTCCCGTACTTAAGTAGAAGTACAGATACTTGTGTTAAAAAATACTCTGGTAAAAGTAGAAGTACTGATTTAACTTCTTTACTTAAGTAAAAGTAACAAAGTACAGGCTTTGAAATGTACTTAAAGTATAAAAGTAAAAGTAGCCTTGCGAATGACAACCACTTTTTATGCAAAGCTACCTGGACCACACAAGTTATTAGAGTGCAAGATGAGAAACTTCAGTGGACATAAAAACCAGGCTCTTTATATGCCATTGTCTACATTTTAAATGGATGTCTGCCAAACATCACATATATGATTATTGTGACAGAGACTGGGACTCCAGCTTAATAAGATTCTGACTGAGTAGCAAGATATGAATTCAATTGTGATTCTGTGAGAATTCACAGATCCAGTTTCTCTTTTTTAATCGTCCCCTTAACATTTAAAGGAATCTACATGTATGTGTGTGTGCTCAAATATAGAAAGAAAATAAAGGATACAATATGAATTACTAAACATAGATTAATTAAGAAGTTCCCCATACTTTTAGAGTTACACAGCACATTGGCCAGGAGTCATACTTGATGCCTCCTAGCCTATCTCAAACATCTCTCTCAGATAAGGCCAGGGATGATTGGGAATGTCTTGCTGCTTGTCTGCCTAATCTCTGATCTCTGTTTTCTTCATTTTCAATCATGTCGCCGTCCATACTACTAGTGCTAACGTTACCACCATCAAGCTGCAATTATTTACCGCAAATGAATGCAGCCGAATCTGTCGAGTCGTCTTGTAGTGTAGCGTTACATGCAACGTAGCCTACAGTATATCCCCAATATCCCAATATACAGGGTGCGAACTACGGGGGAGCTAGGGGGAGCTCGGCTCCCCTTAATAAGACATGGGCTCCCCTGAAAACGTGATTTGTGAAATTTTGGGGGTGTCTCTAAAAATATTGACAATGTGTCATTTTGACGTGCAATTTCAGTTTTGTGTAATGTGATCATCGTGGATTATAATGTGTAAAACTTCAAAAATATAATCCATGCGTGATGGTGATTTAAACCCAATTCACTTCAATAAAGAAAACTATACATGCTATTCTTGTTATGAGCATCAAAGGCGGGGGCGGCTGCGGTGCAAATCCAACTCATGTTTAGTAGGCTACATGTTAACTCAAAGATTCGTAGAAAAATATAAACATTGGAGGCCATTAATCGGTGCTCAAAGTCCTTGAAATCCATTCGGCAGTAAGCATCATATAGCCATGGCAAAAGAAAACAAGGCAGTATAATTAATTTTGGTTTTACTAAGAAACTGTGTAGCGATGACGTTAATAGCACGACTAATTCACCTGCTGCAAGCCCTGTTAGCACACCTCCCAACGGGTGACAACGCAAGAAGAAGCTGAAGAAATAATGTCGTCTCTGGCTGAAGATGATCCTAACCCCTCTCGCTCCTCTCTCCCGTTAAATTGGAACAGCCGGCAGTGGAGAGCCTGGAAGAGCCGATATATACATGGCTGTTTGTAAAGGATGGAAGCTTGGGGTGCATCGCTAAGGTCTAATTGAACGGAGGAATTCTGGTATTCTTCGGTAGCCTGAGTAACTTTCACCGTTGTTCATGTGAAATCTCAAAAACAGCCTGATGCTTTGTTTATATATTTGTGGCTGGCTGTTTGCCCTATCTATTCCTGTCGATAAAGTATAATAGGGTAAATCCTGTAGTGCATACACTTGTAGCTGTTATGTATCTTTGTAAGTCATTGTAAGTTGCAAGCGCACGCCCCGCGTGGAAAAAAAGTGGGCTCCCCCGAAGGCCACGGTATAGTTCGAACACTGCCAATATATTCCCATTGATCACGTGAAAAATAATAACGGTAACTCCAGCGAAATTATTTGAAACTTGTTAGTGAGGACTAGATTAGGACCGTATTTAAAGCTGATGCTGGTTTCCAACTTCACCCCCCCCCCTCCCCCCCAGGTGTGTCTGTAAAACACGGACAGAGACAACTTCTCTCTTTTGATGCTTTACAAGCAACGTGAAACCTAGCTAACAGGTGAAGAACACAAACAACTAAATCACTAGCTAACCTACTTTAACTGTGCCGGAACTATAGACCAATACAACAACAGGCTTAAATGAACTGACAACATAAGTTATACGACTTACAGTTCTCAAGGACGCACACACACCATCTAACTGATTATCCTCCGGACAGCAGTCTCTCTTTCTTTTTTCTCACTTTTTTCTGTGTGGCGCACGCGCCCGCTCGCGGTGTGAGGCGCGTGTCCGCACTATTCTCCGACATTACGACCTCTTGTACAAAACTAAAGTAACGGGGCCAATTTTTAAAATGTAAGGAGTAGAAAGTACCGATATTCGTGTTAAAATGTAAGGAGTAAAAGTAAAAAGTCGCCACAAAAAAAATAGTAAAGTAAAGTAGAAATATCCGAAAAATCTACTTAAGTACAGTAACGAAGTATTTGTACTTCGTTACTTCCCATCTCTTTTAATTTGTATTCAACAGTTAAATGTAGTTTGTTATTTTTGATCTAATTTCAATCATCTTTTTAATTTGTCAAATCATATTTGTGTCTTTTTTGTCTTTTCATATTAGGGTGTATTTCTTTTATGTGTTGTCTCACTGACTTTATGTCTTATTTAAAGCACTTTGAATCACCTTGGTATAAATACATTAGCCTTGTCTTGCCTTGTACTACCTGTACAGTGTACAAAGTCATTGAAATGACTGTAGTTTCACCTTGACCAGCTATAACTTTAAAATGCCTTTCACGTCTTAATTCATCCGTATTCCTAATAATACAATAATATACTATATTTCAAATTATCACCATAATCCAATAATATAAAATATGTACTTGTACTCTAAAGTCATAGGAGCTTTGAGTGGTAATAAGTCATGCAAGAAACACAGTTGGCTGTTTTCTGATTTATTTATATCATAAACAACAGTGAACATTTCAGATTGTCCTCATATCACTCAGAAAAAAACGGCCATATAGATTGATTGTGCAAGAAGCTTACAACGACCCATATTTACTTTCATCAGTAATCATCCCAGGAGCAAACAAGGAAGTACAGTAAGTAACAGTAAGACTGGAGTTTGTGAACCGTTTGAAACCAAAAGTCAAAGAAAAAATATTTTTTTAATTTACAGAGAACAATTGAATTCAATTTTATTGTCATTGACACAATGTACAAACAACATATGTAACGACATGTAAGTTAGTGGCCTTCAACAAAAAACAAAACAATATTATTAACATCAACATTATTTACAGATTCAGAATTACTGAAAAACTCTGCGCGTGAGGTAGGATGTATCTAAGGATTAGGAAAAGTAACAGAACAGTAGATGAGACTATAAACGTGCAAATGACATTATATTATGAACATAGATGATGGTGATATTAGAAAGTGCAATACATTTTATTTTATCCTTTATGTCTTTATTTTATATTTATTCTTTTGTTTCATTTGAAGATTTGGATATCTTATTTGCACAGAAAATAGATTTGGATGTGTTTTAAAGATGTTAACTGTTTACAACACTTACTGTGTTTGTACTGAATTGGAAATAGTGATTTTTTACAAAACTGTGCTGAATTACAAGGCTTTGGAGAACAGTGCACTATGGCAAACTTATAAACTAAGCTTTTATTGTAATATAGTCAGTTGTCAAGTAAAGAGGGCCGGTCTAAGGCATGAAAAGTCCAGGGCTAAAAATTAGTCCCAGTCCGGCCCCGTACAAGGTACAGCAGCATTATAAATTAGGGTGGGAAATAAATAATTATATGAAAAATGTTCAAAATAAATAGATGAGCCTTATTTCATCTTCTCCGGACAATCTGAACCGGTACATCGTCCTGCTTTTTAGGTAGTTTTAGGAAATCACACCTGTTTATGCATCTTAAGAAATAATGATGAATTGACAAATCAATAATTGTTCACACAGAAGTTATTACATTATGTTCATCACTGAGAACAAACATCCATCATTCCTCCCCTGTACCTGCTTATGTCTGTTTATAGGAGTTTACCCAGCATGCACTGCACGAAAGGCTGAAAAAGATTCAACACACAGTACACTAACACGGTCGACACACAAACACATCCACCTGACCTGCACAGGTTTGGACTGTGGGAGGAAACCCATGGGAACATGAGGGAACATTTCAACTCCAAATGCAGCGAACACACTGAGGCCAGATCTGCTTATTTCTCATCTGGATTAAACATGTTGCAGCATCCTGAATGAGGTTGTTCCTCCTCACTTGATTAAAGCGTGATGACATTTTCAATAAAAAGAAAATAACAACAATATTTGACAGAATCGTAATTCAATGTAATGGACTAAAATATGAAATTGCTTCCAGATAGAAAGATAACATTTAACGATCAGTTGCACAAGTAAATTTTTTTTCAGAAGAAAAAACAACAAAATAAAAAATAAAAAAGTAATTGTAAATCTCTGTAAACAGCTGATGTTCAAATTACATTGTAGACATGTAGGTGCAGAAATTGTCCCATTGTTCCTTCATGGTTTCATTCGTACAATGTAGTCGTCCCAGCATCTTTTCACACTCAGCATTCTCAGTCTTTCTTTCTTTCCACATTGTAAGTGTTGGGGCATGAGAGTCCTTCCAAAATTTCAAAATGAGTCGGGAACATGTTACCAAAGCAGTATTTAACACTCTAAAAGTATGTTTATTTAACATTGGCACTTCTCTTTTGTCTCCAAGTAAACACAGTCTAGGTGATTTGGGCAGATTACAGGATAACCAACCCTGCATGTAACTTAAAACACTGCTCCAAAAAACAGAGATCACCAGACATTCCCAAAGGGCATGCATCAAAGTACCTTTAGCTATTTGACATTTCCAACAAAGATCATTTCTGCCAATACCCATTTTATAAAGCCTGGAAGGGGTATAATAATATCTATTAAGAATTTTGTATTGAATAAACTTACCCCTAGCTTCTCTAATGTGCAACCCACTGTTTGACAGAATTGAATCCCATGTATCATCATCCATTGTACATCCTAAATCTCTTTCCCATATTACTTTCAGACTTTTACTTGTATTGTTTTTAACCCAAGGGCAAATATTATACCATTTTGAGGCTTTGCATAGTAGTGGAGGTAGTAGCAGAAAGGTCTCTATAGGATTTTTCCCATTTAACAACTTAACACTTCCTTTCAAACAATCTCTGGATTTTTAAGTACATTTCCAAAAGTGGTCACGACCCTCCAAGTTAAATTTCCTTTTGATATCATCATATGACATAAATATGTCTCCACCAATAGATCACCTATAGTTCTAATACCTTCCCTTAGCCATTGTGCCCAGTAAATAGTCTGTTTATTAATTTAAATTTTTGGGTTATGCCACAGGGGCGTAAATTTTTTGCACATATGTAACAAGTTTGTATTTTTTAGTACCTCCAACCATACCATTTTAGAAAATTTGTATTTTATTCCCTTTATTTGACTTTTGTGATAAAATATCTACTGGTGTAAACGGAGAGCGCAAGCTCCGGGTTCTATTAAAATCCGTCTAGGTTGATCTTCCCGCAATGCTTGACCAGACTAGACATTTCAAAAGAAATACTGTAATGTTCTACATTGGGCAGGGCCAACCCCCTTTTGGCTGGAAGAGCAAAAGCGATTAATGTTAATGCGAGGTTTACCACCATTCCATAGAAAGTGTTTTATCATGTTATTGTAACTTATTAGTATTGGCCGTGTGTATGCACATAGGTAACATTCTAGTATAATAATTGATAAGAGGGGCTATGACCATTTTCACTGTGTTTACTTTCCCCCATAATGTTAAATTTAACTTACTCCATTTATCCAAGTTAGTCTTAATTTTGTTGAGCATTTTCCCCATATTGTCAGCCATAATATCATCAATATTTGGGTTCAATTCAATTCCAAGATATTTCATTCCTTTATCCAACCACCTAAAATTGAAACCAGTTAATAAACTATGAGTGCAAGCTTGTGAGACTGGCGCACAAGTAAATATTGAAACAGATCCTGGAACATTCTGTTGAGAACAAGTGATGCAGCACTCTCTGTTGGCCAATCAGGAGCAACTATATAAAATGTTACATAGAAACAGGAAATATAAGCATTGCATATCTAACAACGGAGAAAAAAACATGTTTAAAATGATTCATAATCAACAGTTTAGTGCCCCTTCAGGCCAGTCACTGCATTTTCCTAAATGCTGGTGTCAGTAGTCAGACACACCATACCTATATAATCCAATATCTAACTGCATTTATACATTTAATCTGAGAGACACAGACAGCTTTGAAAAATTGTGAAGTAAGAAGTCTTCATAGATTGATATTTAAAAACCAGTTGATATTATCATGCAGAGTAGTCTAAGTTTCCTTCATTTTATAGCACTTTAAAAGCAAACAAGTTTGCACCAGAGTGCTTCACAAAGACAAAAACATATGTATAAAGGCATAAAACACACATATATACATAGATATAGTGGAAATACAACACGATTCAAGTAGAAACAAGTTTTGAGACACAAATTGAAACCCTTGAAATCACATAAACAGGAAATTATACATACATACATACATGCATATACACACACACACACACACACACACACACACACACACACCTCACACACACACACACACACCACACACACACACACACACACACACACACACACACCACACACACACACACACACACACACACACACACACACACACACACACACACGCATTGTATACACGATACACACATACACATAGATACATCAAATAAAAGGGAAAGAAAATAAGTTCATCACAAAATTAAAAAGCCAGAGAATAAAAGTGTCTTAAAGTGTTCATTTCATGCTTTTTGGCTTTTCCCTTCCTTTATTGTGTTATATATCTTTTTGTGCACGTTATACTCTAGGTTTACAAAGCAAAAAGCCCAAAGTCCCCCCAAAGGGACTTACCATCTCCAACAGAAAAAACACTGTTCACAACCTCCTCCAAACAGCTTTATTGTAGTCCAGCCTTTACTTCAGAGACGAACGTGGGTCACTTTGTAACACAGGTTATAATGCTCGCCTAGCTGCTAGTGTGGCACACAAACACATTCACCTGACCTGCACGTGTTTGGAATGGGGGAGGAAACTCTATGTGAACATGAGGGAACATGTAAACTCCAAATGCAGCGGACACACTGAGGCCAGATCTGCTTATTTCTCATCTGGATTGAACATGTTACAGCATCCTGAATATGCTTTCTACTGCCAAAAAGTATCAAAAAAAAGAGGAAGACCCATCTTGTCCCAAGGAGCTCGTAGCATATGCAATACCATTAATGATATTGGTTGCACCATGTCCCAGTGCCACTTTCTCCATTTCTGCTTCTTCTGTGGAACTTTGCCAAACCTGGGTAAGTACCATTAACATCCCAGCACTGGCAGCTGCACTTAAAAAAATCATCCTGATCTAGCTTCGTACAGTTCCTCATCAAGGGGGATTAAAGAAGGATTCCACCGGACTTTAAGCGTAAACCATCCATCTCTTACACTCGCAAACATCTTCAGTCAGCCACAAACGAGCCAGAGTCCCAGTGTTGCTTGTCTCCATGTCTGCTCCTTCCGATGGCGGAGGCCATGAATGCCCAGCATACCCTCACAACCCAACTTTGCAAAACCTAGTAAGTAACCTTTCAACCCCATTAAATTTCCAGGAACTGGCAGCACTTGTCCGAAAGCATGCAACTTTTTCTGGGTGAAACTTTCTCAACGTTTGTTGCGTGTGGTTCCCCGACTTTTTTGATTTAATCTACTTGTGAAGAACGTTGTATGGAACCATCCACGTTACTTTCTTTTACTATTTGGTTGAAAGAAACCCAAATTTCTGACATAGAAATGTTTTGAAAATGGGTCAAATTTGACAGAGGCCAACAGGAAGGTTAAACATTATTTGAATTAAAGCCAAATATGGGCGGGGCCCAGACGTCTGTTTGTGCTCCACTGATTGGTTCATCGTTCTTGGCCTTTTGGATAAAAACACCACAGATAAGCCACAAACTCATGTTGTCTCATCAGAAAGCTTTATTAGACAGTACAGTAGATGTCACCACTTTACATTAAACTACTGCAAGCATGTTATTGTTTTTATGTGATAAAACAAAGAAAAGATTGCAAAGAAAAATAATGATTGTAATTATTTAAATAAATGAGCAATTTGTGATATATATGTGTATATATGTATGATCTATTGCAAAAGTGTGCTTAATTTTCAGGTAACTGCACAGCTCTGACAAAGCATCCTCATTGTTCAATTACCAGATGTCTCGTTTTGGATTATTCCTTGTGTGATGTGCATTGTGACATGTTACTTCACATTGTATTCCAGATTATAGTGGGCAAAAGTAGTGTTCCCATGTTTACATGTATGTGTGTCTATTACATTGCCTCCCTACTCGTCCCACCTCAGCTTCACACAGACTCCATCCCCCTTTTTTCTACATTTGGATTTTCCCTTCCCCTGTAAAAGCCAACTAAAGATTGCAGTGAGCAGTAAACTTAAGTCCAGACTTCAACGGGTGCTTCTGGCATTTGTGTCTTTTTAGTCTTTTTATATAGTGTGTATTTCTTTTATATGTTGTCTAAATGACTTTATGTCTTATTTAAAGCACTTTGAATCACCTTGGTGTAAATACATTAGCCTTGTCTTGCCTTGTACTACCTGTACAGCAGAGATGGCAAAAGTACTCACTTCCCCGTACTTAAGTAGAAGTACAGATACTTGTGTTAAAAAATACTCTGGTAAAAGTAGAAGTACTGATTTTACTTCTTTACTTAAGTAAAAGTAACAAAGTACAGGCTTTGAAATGTACTTAAAGTATAAAAGTAAAAGGAGCCTGCCGAATGACAACCACTTTTATGCAAAGCTACCTGGACCACACACGTTACTAGAGTGCATGATGAGAAACTTCAGTGGACATAAAAACCAGGCTCTTTATATGCCATTGTCTACATTTTAAATGGATGTCTGCCAAACATCACATATATGATTATTGTGACAGAGACTGGGACTCCAGCTTAATAAGATTCTGACTGAGTAGCAAGATATGAATTCAATTGTGATTCTGTGAGAATTCACAGATCCAGTTTCTCTTTTTTAATCGTCCCCTTAACATTTAAAGGTATCTACATGTATGTGTGTGTGCTCAAATATAGAAAGAAAATAAAGGATACAATATGAATTACTAAACATAGATTAATTAAGAAGTTCCCCATACTTTTAGAGTTACAACAGCACATTGGCCAGGAGCCATCTTTGATGCCTCCTAGCCTATCTCAAACATCTCTCTCAGATAAGGCCAGGGATGATTGGGAATGTCTTGCTGCTTGTCTGCCTAATCTCTGGGATCTCTGTTTTCTTCATTTTCAATCATGTCGCCGTCCATACTACTAGTGCTAACGTTACCACCATCAAGCTGCAATTATTTACCGCAAATGAATGCAGCCGAATCTGTCGAGTCGTCTTGTAGTGGTGCGTTACATGCAACGTAGCCTACAGTATATCCCCAATATCCCAATATATTCCCATTGATCACGTGAAAAATAATAACGGTAACTCCAGCGAAATTATTTGAAACTTGTTAGTGAGGACTAGATTAGGACCGTATTTAAAGCTGATGCTGGTTTCCAACTTCGCCCCCACCCCTTCCCCCCAGGTGTGTCTGTAAAACACGGACAGAGACAACTTCTCTCTTTTGATGCTTTACAAGCAACGTGAAACCTAGCTAACAGGTGAAGAACACAAACAACTAAATCACTAGCTAACCTACTTTAACTGTGCCGGAACTATAGACCAATACAACAACAGGCTTAAATGAACTGACAACATAAGTTATACGACTTACAGTTCTCAAGGACGCACACACCATCTAACTGATTATCCTCCGGACAGCAGTCTCTCTTTCTTTTTCTCACTTTTTCTGTGTACGCGCCCGCCATTGCGGTGTGAGTCGCGTGTCCGCGCTATACATTACGACCTCTTGTACAAAACTAAAGTAACGAGCCAATTTTTAAAATGTAAGGAGTAGAAAGTACCGATATTTGTGTTAAAATGTAAGGAGTAAAAGTAAAAAGTCGCCACAAAAAAAAATAGTAAAGTAAAGTAGAAATATCCGAAAAATCTACTTAAGTACAGTAACGAAGTATTTGTACTTCGCTACTTCCCATCTCTGCTGTACAGTGTCATTGAAATGACTGTAGTTTCACCTTGACCAGCTATAACTTTAAAATGCCTTTCACATCTTAATGCATCCGTATTCTTCATAATACAATAATATACACTATATTTCACCATAATCCAATAATGTACTTGAACTCTAAAGTAACAGGAGCTTTGGTGTGAATCCTAAAATAACGATGACCTTTTTAAATTGACTGACTTTGTGACAAACGTAAGTCTGTGACCTAGTCACGTCCGTGACTCATTCTAAGCCATGCAGGATCTTTTCCTACCATAACCAAGTTTTTGTTGGTTCACTAAACATAACCACGTAGTTTTGTTGGCTAAACTTATTAGTTCCGTTTTGACAACGTTAAATAGAACTTAGCAACTAAAGATTGCAGTGAGCAGTAAATTTAAGTCCAGGCTTCAACGGGTGGTTCTGAGGCCCGTTCCAGAAAGAAGGTTTTGTGAAAACTCTGAGTTGGTTAACCCTGAGATGAGGGAAACTCTGGGTTTTCCGTTCCAGAAAGAGAGGTAACTTAACCCCGGAGTCAGTTACTATGGTAACTGAGTCTGTGAACCTAACCTGGTCGGGAGCAGGTTTTCTTCAAGAAACCTCAAGTTTTTTTCCCCGTTTCTCTGAGAGGGAGGGGAAACTAATTTCCTCATTCATTCAGGTGAATTCATTCAGGTGAATGGTCTGTATCAGGTGCATTTCAATGCAGTTTGTTATCTGCATGAATAAAAAAACGCATTGGTTTATGTTAGGCAGACTATAAAATGTTTTTTTTCAGAAACATGTCATGTCCTTTTAGTCGACGATTCCGTTGATGAAAAAGCTGTATTAATTCAGAGAGTTTACGTCGGGAGATGATAGGCATTTAGTTTTTTCATTTCCACATAACCGATTTGAGTGGTATTTTTTATCACAGTCTATTAGATATGTAGATACCTTATCCTTCCACTAGTTCAACATCGTGGACAGGCTTTAACATCCCAGCAGATTCTTTGTGTCGCATTACGTTTTTTGCAAACGGCAGTTTTCTTTATAACAGCAGCGGATCATACTGTAATAGTGCAGAGCCGTCAGAAAAGTGTGATCGCTCTGACACGTTTTTAACGTGTTACCTGGACACAACCAGTGAGAGCCATTAAAAATAAATGGTAACACTTTACAATAAGGTACACAAAGAAATAGGTAGTTAATGATTAGTTACTGTTTTTGAAAGGGTAGTTACCTTTTTTCAGAAGGGTAGTTACCCTTTTTGAAAAGAGTAGTTACCCTTTTTCAGAAGGGTAGTTACCCTTTTTGAAAAGGGTAGTTACCCTTTTTCAGAAGGGTAGTTACCCTTTTTCAGAAGGGTAGTTACCCTTTTTGAAAAGGGTAGTTACCCTTTTTCAGAAGGGTAGTTACCCTTTTTGAAAAGGGTAGTTACCCTTTTCAGAAGGGTAGTTACCCTTTTTCAGAAGGGTAGTTACCCTTTTTGAAAAGAGTAGTTACCTTTTTCAAAAGGAGTTACCACCTTTTCAGAAGGGTATGGGCTGAAATTATGGTGCGCCAAAAATTTTTTTTTTTTTTTTATTTTGAATTGCTAAACTTGAATAATTGCATTGAAAAACTGAATTTGAATCACATAATTTGAAATTGTATTGTTAAATTTGAATCATTCCATTGAAAAACTGAATCTGAATAGTATAATTTGAAATTGAATTTATTCGTTTGTAACTGAAGTCTAATAAAATTTGATCTTCACTGAAAATTCAACTCTCTATATATCCTCACATTCAGTTCTCACTATTCAGATTCAGATCAGCATATTCAATTTCAAGTTACTGAGACAGACATCCGGGTACTTGGAGGATGAAGGAAGAGCAATCGAGCGCAGATCGATAGGTAGAGTTCAGTGGCGCAGGATTAGCACTAAAGATGCCAAACAAAAGGGTAGTTTCCCTTTTTGAAAAGGGTAGTTACCCTTTTTCAGAAGGGTAGTTACCCTTTTTAAGAAGGGTAGTTACCCTTTTTAAGAAGGGTAGTTACCCTTTTTCAAAAGGGTAGTTACCCTTTTTCAGAAGGGTAACGAATGGTTAGTTACCCTTTTCAAAAGGGTAACTACCCTTCTGAAAAAGGGTAACTAACCATTCGTTACCCTTCTGAAAAGGGTAACTACTCTTTTCAAAAAGGTTAACTACCCTTCTGAAAAAGGGTAACTACCCTTTTCAAAAAGGGTAACTACTCTTTTGAAAAAGGGTAACTACCCTTCTGAAAAAGGGTAACTACCCTTTTCAAAAAGGGTAACTACTCTTTTCAAAAAGGGTAACTACCCTTCTGAAAAAGGGTAACTACCCTTTTCAAAAAGGGTAACTACCCTTCTCAAAAAGGGTAACTACCCTTTTCAAAAAGGGTAACTACCCTTCTGAAAAAGGGTAACTACCCTTTCAAAAACAGTAACTAATCATTAACTACCTATTTCTTTGTGTACCTTATTGTAAAGTGTTACCGCCTAATATTATAAGTTAACTGTGATTAAATATGAAATGAATACACTGTGAATGCGTACGCATTGACTTGAGCAGCAATTTTCTCCCACACCAATTCTCTCTCTTTTGCAGCAGTAGCCGCTGTCTTGCTTTTTTGAACGAAATGCATGTTCAAATGTTCAAACTCGCTGTTTGTGCGCATGAGTATTTCCGTCGACCCGATTGTTTGTGGTTGTTACCATGGTGAATCGTAGAATCATGGCTCCATTCATACTGCCTTATGTGCACGCGCGTAACCCTGAGTGAACATACTCCAAGTTGATTGAACCAACTCAAATCAGCTGTTCTGGAACCGAAAACTCTGAGTTTCCCATCTCAGGGTAAATCAACTCAGACATCAGGGTTAGACTCAGAGTTTGTTAAACCTCCTTTCTGGAACGGGCCTCTGGCGGCTTCATAGGTGGGTAGTCTCAGCTGTTTCTGTATTTTAACAGAGGGTAAACATAAGGAGTCCGAGCAGCAGGTGGATCATACCCAGTTGGATAGAGGAGGCTCCACTGGAAGGTTTTAGAACAGTGGTTGTATTTGTTGTTGGAGCAGCGGTTGTAGCGTCAGTGGCAGTAGTTGTAGTTGTTGTGGCAGCGGTTGTAGTTGTTGGAGCAGCGGTTGTAGTTGTTGTTGGGGCAGCTGTTGTAGTTGTTGGAACAGCGGTTGTAGTTGTTGGGGCAGCGGTTGTAGTTGTTGTTGGGGCAGCAGTTGTAGTTATTGGAACAGTGGTTGTAGTTTCTGTTGGGGCAACGGTTGTAGTTGTTATTGAAAAAGCCAAAAAGCATAATATGAGCACTTTAAACAAGCAACAGGCCCACGCCATTCAACGACAGCGCAGAAGCTTTGCGATGTAGCTTTGCCAATGTCTTTGTATTGTGTTGACTGATTGTACTGATCCTACTATGTTTTCATACAAGAAGACCATTCAGACACAGATTTTTGTCATTTGAAAAAAACATCATGTAAACACACTTTCCCACATCCTTTTTCAGTGTTGGCAATGTTTACTTCAATAATAAAGAGTACATAC
Source organism: Perca fluviatilis (assembly GCF_010015445.1). Lineage (NCBI taxonomy): Eukaryota > Metazoa > Chordata > Actinopteri > Perciformes > Percidae > Perca > Perca fluviatilis. The sequence goes on from NC_053120.1 coordinate 6,169,073, forward strand.
TTCATCCTTAATTTAGACTTTATTGTTTCCGATAGGGAATGCTTTCTGTAAACTATTTGTTTGATTATTTTCTACATCTCTAGTTCTGCTTTACTAATGCAGTGTGTCAGACAGGTACGTTGTTTTGAGTCATGCATCAGTGAGCCCAAGAACGAAAAACAAGAATTTTCTTAATGCATAAATTATTGATGGTGTCATTGTGATTGTTCTGAACAGGAGGGACAAGTCTGACACACAGAGTAAAGGAATGTCCTAACTCACACTTTATTATCCCATCACTGACTTTACATGTGTTTCTTGTTTTTTTATCATATAAAATGTTGTGAAACTGGCAACCCTTCTGGATGCCATTTATTGTGTAGACTGTATTGTTTCCCAATGCAAGTAACATTTGGAACTATTCATTGAACTTGCAGCTGCACCTTAATTTGTATTCAACAGTTTAATGTGGTTTGTTATATTTGATCACGTTTCAATCATCTTTTTAATTTGTCAAATCATATTTTTGTCTTTTTTGTCTTTTTATATTAGTGTGTATTTTTTTATATGTTGTCTCAATGACTTTATGTCTTATTTAAAGCACATTAAATCGCCTTGGTGTAAATACATTAGGGCCGTTACAGAGTCAACGCATCGGTACGCATACGCGTCCGCAAGGCTACGCATTGCTACGCTTCGGCCGCCATAATGCGTCGATGCATAGCCAAATTTGTCGTCCCAGTTTTTGATACGCGATGCGCCGATGCGCACAATATTATGCGTTGTCGGTGACACTGCACGTATTGTACATTACTCAAAAATATTGAATCAACTTAGCTGAGCAAATTCATCAAACATAGGACTACTGAGTCAAATTTTTCGCTATGTATCAATGTTGTGCGTGTGTAGTCTATGCTGTGTGCCCTCCTCAAGAGGCGAGAGAGAGACCCAAATGTATTTATATATTTTTAAAACCTGCTAAACCATGTTTAAGCAACCTTTTATCAATGTATTGGTCAGTGCTACCCAATCGTAGCATACTGTACTGGTGGGGAAACACGCCAGCACCTGATAAAAAGTCAGCCAGCCAGCTGCTCCCTGACAAGAGCCACTCTCCGGGAGGGTCGGGCTCTGCCGACCGAACACCATGGAGCACTCTGCTACCCCCTGTTGCGTGGGCAGTGTATTGCATTTCATGCATCACCCGTGACGCTTGGGTCTACTTGCATCCGCTGTTTAGACTATGAAAGGGAGCGCGTCGCTCGTGTTGGGGACCAAGAAGCTGGTTAAACAGTGATTTGGCTCAGATTGAGTTGACTGCAGAGACACAGAAGAGGCAGGACAAAGGATCTTGGCCTACATGTGAATTCCAAAGCCAGTTTCACCAAACTCCTATAGGCTGCTACTTGGAAGCACTTCGCAAGATGGAGAAAGTGCATTTAACACGTGTGGGACAAGGCAGACTGGTGGTGAGACAAAGAACTGCTTCACACCTGTGACCAGGTTGCAGTTTTCCCATTGGTCGTCGGGTCCTTGAATGCACCACCCCGCCACTTCGCTTTTCACGGTAACCCCAGTTGCTGAAAGGAGGCACTAGTCCGGACTAGCTAGCTAACCAGCATCACCCTCACTGGTCGAGTTTTAAGCTGGTACAAAGTTTATATCGGCCTGATATACAAAAGGGATCCGAGGGAATACTGGCCGAAGTATTCCTTCATCTGCAGCGGGCTTAATCAGCCTGGATTCAAGACAAGGACTACGTTCTGGTTCTTGTTTGGTCGACCTGGATTCCGTTCGTCCCCTCTGCTTCAGACGAAACGGATCGTTAAGCTCTGGCAAGAGACTTAACTGACAAACAACGCATGTACAGTAAGAAGGCTTACACAGTTCTGGGCAGATAATAGAACTAGTGCGTTTTGGTTTGTTACTAATGAGCAAAAGGGTTCGCTACCACTTGTTGCCATTAATGTGATCTGATTTAATCATGTAATGGTCCATATGTGATTATTAATCTGTCTGTGAATATATAACTGATCATTATATCGTTTGATTCTGGTTGTGTATATATAGCTGGGTATAACTGTAATCGCTACCTGCTAATTCATTCATTTCATGGAATTTAGTTACGGTCTGCGATAGAATCGCTAGCTACTGGAGTGGTTATAGTGACGTTTCCCTAAGCAAAACCAAAAGTCTCAGTCTGTAGGACAGTGGCTGAGGGGAACTAGGTCATTATCAATATCTTAAGATCAGAAGTGCCTCTTTTCTTTACTCTCCTTCTCTTTCGTCCTTTACTAACACACACACACACACACACACACACGCACACACACGACACAGGCTAGCCGCGCAATTACCAAGCTAACGCTGTAGCTTCACACGTGGGATCTCCCTACGTTCGTACAGAGCTTTTACCAGTCCTGAAACAAATTTACAAATGACAGATTCTTCACGGAAAGGGAATGTACCACATACCGGAAGTGATGAGGTGTTGTATACATGTCGCCTTGACTACGGCAGTTATGGATCGAATGCGTCAATAGAGCCGCCATCTTGGAACAGGGGAGGCACTCCCTTATATACTGTCTATGGGCCGTCTTTAATGCATCAGCGTCAATGTAGGCAAAGGTCTAACGGAAATAAAATCACTATAAATCGTCAAAATCTCATGCGATGTTGTAGTTTTTTTAAACAAAAAGACAAAGAGACTAATTAAGGTGTTAATACAAAGAATATTTATTATAATCAGTTCACAGATATGAGTACAAACGGAAACTTCACCCTTCTGAACTAAGAGGTTCTTTTTCAAAGTGAAGTTTAAACAGACTGAAATGTCCAGGCTCACTCCCCCACTAATGATTCATTTATTTCTGCATGTAGTTATTCTTTAACGAGACTTAAAGTCATGTTTCGTCATCCACAGTCCGAGTCCCGCCAGACTCCCTTTAGGAAACCTGTGATTTAAACTTCAGCAGGTTGTGACAGTCCGCTACGCTCAGTCCTGGATCTGATTCTCCCGGGCTTCCATTCCCTCCAGCGGCGCCCAGCAATACGCCGCCTGGGTCTCCAGCTGCGTGGGGTCGTTTTGGCTCCCAGGAATGGGCAGTGAGCTCCAGGTCCTGCAGCTGCAGACGGACTCAGCTGCCCCCCCGCTGTAGCTTCGATCCGGCCGCGGCTGTCGATACGTTCCCCGTTTTTCCAATGTTTCTGTCAGGTCCGCGTCCTTTAAAAACTCAAAACACCGACCACCACGTAAAGTCACCATAAACTTCATTACGCCATATACTCAACAACACAAATTGACTGCGCTCACCAGCAACACCCGCAACACCTCATCACTTCCGGTATGTGGTACATTCCCCTTTCCGTGAAGGAATCTGTCATTTGTAAATTTGTTTCGGGACTTGTAAAAGTGTTTTGCATCTTGTTAATTTGTTTTCTAAAATGTAAATTTGTTTTCTAAAATGTTATTTTGTTTTCCAAAATGTAAATTTGTTTTCTAAAATGTAAATTTGTTTTCTAAAATGTAAATTTGTTTTCTAAAATGTAATTTTGTTTTCCGAAATGTAAATTTGTTTTCTAAAATGTTATTTTGTTTTCCAAAATGTAAATTTGTTTTCTAAAATGTAAATTTGTTTTCTAAAATGTAAATTTGTTTTCTAAAATGTAATTTTGTTTTCCGAAATGTAAATTTGTTTTCTAAAATGTTATTTTGTTTTCCAAAATGTAAATTTGTTTTCTAAAATGTTATTTTGTTTTCCAAAATGTTAATTTGTTTTCTAAAATGTATCTCTGTTAAAAATGCTGCAAAGGGGAAATCCGCCATCCAAAAATCAGCCCCAAAGAAAGACGGGAAAGCTGCCTCTACTATGGAAGAAGATGTCAGTGTTAGCAATTCCGAGCTAACTAGCATTGCCGAGCTAACCTGCAACCCCTCCCCTCAGCATTAGTTCCAAGGGCTACCCGAGCCCACAACCTACACTGACCGTTATCTTAGCGGCCATCCAAAAGCTCGAAGAGGACATGAACTCTAGATTCAACGCGCTGGACTCGAAACTAGAACAAGTACAAACTTCTCTGACTGACCATGCAGCTCGCATTGCTGACCTGGAAGGTTGCGCCACTGACCACGAGTCCCGCATCCCAGTCCTGGAGAAACAGTGCGAGGAACTGACAGAGATCAACAAGGCCCCAAAGCACAAGCTAATTGACCTAGAAAGTAGATTGAGACGCTCGAACATTAAAATATCAGGCTTACCAGAAAAGGCGGAGAAAGGCAACCCGACGCAGTTCATGGCGGATTTCCTGCCGCAGCTTCTTGGGATAAACAACTTTCCCAGCGGACTCAAAGTGGATCGGGCGCATTGTATAGGAACACAACCCTCATCTGCACGCCCGCGCACTATGATCGCCAAAATCCACCATTTCCCGGAAAAAGAGAAAATCTTGAAACTTGCCCCGCTGCAAACTCCCCTGTCGTTCAATAGAACCCGCATCAGCATCTAGCCTGATTTCTCCCCTGAAATAATGGAGCAACGCCGTGCCTTTGACGGAGTCAAGAAAAAGCTTAGAAATGCTGGAATTAAACATGGTCTCATCTTCTCTGCGTGCCTGATCTTCACGTTTGGATCGGAACAGAAAACATTCCAGGACCTGGCAGACACTGAAGCGTACATAGACAGGTTCATCCATAGATATAGAACAATAGATATGACATGACGTCATAACTTATGGCATAACTGTCCGCCATCTTACTAGGGTACTGTTTACAATTGTCACCTATGGCAGCAATATGGTTATCAGCTGTGCAGCACCTAACTGCTTTACCAGAAGGACCAAAGAGACCCAGGAGGCTGCCATCACTTTCCACACGTCAGTAGGAGTAGATAGAGTATTTTTCTCTTCTTTTTTTAACTATAAATACAGAAAGTTGGTGAACTAGCTAGCTAGCTAGTTACGTTGCCTAGCAACTGTTAACAGACCGGCTGAGATGTCAGTCGTGATTGCTAGCTAGCTCTTAACATCATTTATGAACAGCAAACATCGTTTTAGTTGATTGATTTTTTACCTCAAATAAGACATTTAGTAACGTTAACGTTATAACAGTTTTTTTAACACGTCGTTAATATTGACATGGCTACATACATTGACTGCTGCGGCTGATTTCACTCAATCTGTGTTAAGTTTACGTTAGTTTAAGTTAAAGTTTACGACAAGTACTGTAACGTTACACATAGAGTAAAGTTACGTTACACAAAACAGTAGCCACATCCAGCAACACGGAGCCTAACAGACCAGCCGCACTTAACGGTACATTTTCACCAGCTGACGTTAGCTCCCCAAACATTAGCCATGTTGCATCCTGCTGTCAGTCATCCTATATTAACTATTATATTATATTAACTATCTATTGTTGTCAGCTTACCTCATGCCTTTACACGATTTTCCTTTCAGGAAAGCAAATTAAAACTTAATAATCCATGTCTTGACGAGATAAAGTAACGTCCAGAAAGACTTCAGCAGCAAGTCTCCGCATTACTATCATAAATGTAATTTCCATAACGTTAACGCAATGAAAATTGCGACAAGTCCATCAGCAGTTCTGGTGAAGTCACAATAGTCTTTATCAACAAAACTCATTGAAGCTAGCGAGGCTCTTCAACTACTCCGCTCATCGTCAAAACAAACTCCATGCCGGCCGGTGACAGTAAGAAAACAAAACGCTAAACAGGAAGTAGCGGGGTTGATGGGAAATGTGGTCTTATAGTTGAGATTGACATTAAAAAATATTGTTTAATGTATATTAGCCATTCAGAATACCAAAGACAGTTTTTACATATTAAGTAAGTAATTTTTTGTTTTTTTCTAGAAAGGCACAGTTGTCTTACAGTCATTACTTTGAATTAAAACCACTATTGATGTATTGGTAGAAAAATATAAGGATAATAAAGACAACATGAGCCTCTTTCCCCATTGATTCCAATGGGAGCAATTCTAAAACTTAACCCTGGTAAGATGGCCGCCAAGTGCTTCCATCCTGGAATGGCAAGTCAGAATTACATGTCATATCTATTGTTCTATATCTATGGGTTCATCAATGTTGCGGCTGCCACTGCCTCGCAGCACCCTTGAGCCCGACCACCTCACAGGAGCCAGCCGCGCTAGAGGAGTCTGTGGCTCTCCGGCTTTTTGTTAAGAACTTTGTGCTGCTCAAATTAATCTTAAGAGCAATTGTTATGGACACGAGGGTAGATGGGACTGTTCAATAGGATAAGGTATGCTATTTTTATTAGCCTACGCAGTCAGTATGTTTAGGCATGTATTGCCCAGCTGTCACCTAATGTCCATGAGGGAATTTGTACTCCACTTCGTTTGGGGAAGTGGGAAAATGGGGGTTTCCTGTTGAGTGTTTTTTTTCATTGTTGTTTAGTCTGTTTGTATTTTTATTTATTTTTTATTTTTTTATTTAATCTTTATTTATTCAGGGAAGGTTCACTGAGAGGCAGCCTCTCTTTTGCAGGAACGCCCTGATCACATTCACACAGTTCCACATTCATACCTGGAAGCTGCCCAGTACCACCACAGTCTGATCTGCTGGCCACTGAGCAGCTCCACTGGAGCGGTTGGGGTTAAGGGCCTTTTTACTATTTACTATTTACGTATTTACTTAGCCTACTCCTGCTCTTCCCATTCTTCACCGTCGCCAGTGTAACTGTTAATTTATTCAAACAGCTTTGCTTAGCTATCCTTAGTTATGGCCACTAGAAGTTCTCATCTCTCACCCTATGTGGCACCCTATCATTAATTAGCTGGAATGTCAGACGTTTAAGGTCCAATCTGAAAAGAGGCAAGGTCTTCTCTCATTTAAGATCTTCTCTTTATTTTTATGCAAGAAACACATATAAAGCATGGGGAACAATGGAGGTTAAAATGTAGTTGGATATCAGAGATATATCAGTCCACCTTTTCATCCAAGGCCAGAGGTGTAGCCATATTAATTCGTCAAAACATCCCATTTGAACCATCTCTGACCCAAATGGACTTTATCTCATTGTAACAGGCCATATATTATCACAACATGTAACTTTCTTAAACTTGTATGCACCAAACTTTGACGACCCTGTTTTTTTTAGGAGAGTTTTTAATCTCATCCCAGACCTATCTACTACCCACTTAATCGCAGGTGGAGATTACAACGCCATTTTGGATTGCTTCACTGATAGACTCTCTACCCGTCCTGTTTCCCCCTCTAAATCCTCCGTCGTATTAAATAATCTAATTGGAAATATGAACCTCGTTGATATCTGGAGACTACAACACCCAACTGGTGAAAAAAAGAATAATCTCTGTGTTAGATTTATGTATTATGTTCTTATACAATAATTGAGTACTTTCTCACAGACGCTTGACTGACTCCGGACATAACCTTTACTAAATACCACAACATCATAATTTCTGATCACAATCCTGTCAAATTAAAAATCACGTTTGGCAATGCAAAGCCCAAATTCACTTGACAATCAATCCATTACTTTTAAATGACGCACAATTTCTCCAAAACACATCCAGCTTAATCACAGACTATCTTTCTCACAACGACACCCCTGAAGTAACTGACTCGACTATATGGGAATACTTCAAGGCTTTTATGCGCATAAATTGTATAGCCTACGAGGCCAAACTGAATAAAGACAAAAAGAAGATGCTATCTGAAATTACCACACAACTTTCAAAGCTTGAACAGGATTACAGAATCACTCCTTCGCCAACCAAACCAAAACCAAATTTAAATATAATTCTATCCTTTCCAAC